>NC_050528.1:10127292-10167351 GCF_002922805.2 Oryzias melastigma
AAATCTATGCAAAATTTGTCACTTAATAAACTTCTAAAAAAAGACATTAAAATTATATTTCAGTAATATAAAAATAGATATATACATTGATGCAATTTAGATTTAAGTTATAAATACTGCCACCAACTTAATTTTGCACAATGTTAGGAGCTTTTGTTTAAGGGAAATTTGAGTTTTTTAAGTTTTTTTAGATTATTTATATATAGCTTTTTAGTTGAAAACATTTTACAGAAAGTTGCAAACGATAAAATATTCATGTTACAAAGCAGACTGTCTGTCTGGCATGTAAAAATATGTTTGTTAGCTCCAAGGACAGAAAGGCTTAAGAAGCTAAAGCCAAAATGTTTTCTTTTTAGACTTTTAACTTTTTTTTCACACACAAAAATGAACTAGAGTTAAATAAAACCCTGAAATGATCCGTTTCAGCTAAGGAATAATAGTGTAATGTTTCCACAGTGGCTCCAGCCATGAACCTGAACGTGCGAGGGGTAACGGATCACACCATCGACCTGGAGTGGGAAGGGTCGGTCATGATCACAGATTTCTTAGTGACCTACACACCAAGCACACCAGGAGGTAAGTGCTGAGCTGAGTTCACCTTTCAGGGCGGCTAAGATTGCAATGTCATTTTCTTTATGTTTCTGGAGTAACTTTTTACCTGTTTTTTTTTTTTTTTTTTTTTTTAGGTGTGCAGCTGGAAATCAGAATTCCTGGGAACGCCACAAGCTGCTCCATCTCAGGGCTGGAGGCAGGCTTGGAGTACAACATCAATGTGTTTGCTGTCATCAACAACACCATCAGCATTCCAGCCAGCATCACTGTGTGGACCTGTAAGCACTTCTCTAAACTTTGCTTTATTTATTATTTTACGCGTAGACTCACATTCATCCAGGGTGATTTCATCCAAGTAGACAGGAAAAATAAGACGTCAACTGGAGTTGGTTCATCTTTTATTAATAAAGACGTTTCGCTTTTTCTCCTAGAGGCTTCCTCAATTGAGAAGTCCAGTTGGCTACTTTTTACCGACTACGTTGGTGTATTTATCATTTTTGTTTCAAATTCATAATTGAAATGACACTACAATGTGATTCAGACTGGTCAGATCCATTACTAAACTTCTTTATTATTTTTTTTTATTATTTCGCAGTATTTCAATGTAAATTTGTCTATAGATTTTGGTTTTCTAAAGTTTCAGTGAATATTTAAACCCCTTAATGCAGGAGTGTCAAACTCAATCGCACAAGGGGCCAAAATCCAAAACACCTCTTAGGTCGCGGCATTTATTGAACACTCTAGAACTAAATTTTTAAAACTTTAAAACCATAACTTTTTAACATAATTATGAACTAGGTATGTAGCATTACCAGCTATAGTGCTAGTGTGAATGCTACAAGCTGAATTTGGCAGCTGAAGATGCTGAAATTGATAGCTGAAAACGCTGGAGCTGATGACTGAAATCACTGAAGCTAATAGCTGAAAATGCTGAAGCTAATAGCCAGCTAAAATATTAGCTGAATGCCAAATTAGCCTAAAAAAACAAAACGCCTAGGTTAGCCAAAACAGCTAGCATGTTGCTGAAGAAATAGCTAAATGTCAAAATAACCTTAAAACTGAAGAAAGCCTAAATTAGCCAAATACAGCTAGCATGTGACTGAAATATTAGCTAAACTCCAAAACAACCTAAAAAACTAACAAAATAACCCTAAATTAGCCAAAACAGCTAGCATGTGACTGAAATATTAGCTAAACCCCCAAAGAACCTAAGAAACAAACAAACAAAAAAAGCTTAAATTAGCCAAAACTGCTACTTAAATATTAGCTACACTCCAAAACATCCTAAAAAACAAAACAAAACAAAAAAACTAAATTAGCCAAAAACAGCTAGCATGTAACTGAATTATTAGCTAAACTCCAAAACAACTTAAAAAACTAACAATATAACCCTAAATTAGCCAAAACAGCTAGCATGTATACTTAAATATTAGCTAAACCCCAAAAGAATCTAACAAACAAACAAAAAAAAGCTTAAATTAGCCAAAACTGCTACTTAAATATTAGCTAAACTCCAAAATAGCCACAAAAAAAATTAATAAATGCCAAAATTGTCCAAAGGCCAACAGAATGCCAATTTATAAAACTCTAAAAAATTAATTTTTTAACATGATTATGAATAATAAAAAGACGGGAATATTATACCTGAATAAATCAACTTAAACCTTAAATAAGTTTCAATATTTTATTCTCGAAAAAAAAAATATGTTGTCAAAATTATTACGAGATAACATCGGGCCATTAATAACAATAAAATAAAATGATCTCTAGGGCAAGATAGAATTACCCGGAGGGCCGGACTCGGCCCCCGGGCCTCGTCTTTGACACATGGGCCTTAATCCCTGTTGTCTCAAATGTGCGACAAACCAAATCAGCTATAAAATTATCAACATGTAGCATTTGCTTAAAAGCAAAAACACAAGTGAATATCTTTTTTTTTTCATTGCTGGAAATTATTTCAACACACACTCACACGCACGTACACACACATGCACAGACAGATAGCAAGTACAGTCGTTGGTCCTGAAATAGAATACTCCAGTTTTTTATTGTTTATGAAGTGTTTTAGCTGTAAAATAAGTTACAACCTATTCATCACAACAGCTGAAATATAATAAAAATAATCTATTATTGCAATTTGTAGACAGTAAAATGATCCTCCATTTCGTAGATAAGTGAATTTTATTGCAGGTATGGATACATTTTCAGCAATAAAGTTAATTTGGGCGATTAAGCATGAGAGAATCATTTTTCAGTGGGTTGAAGATTTATGGAGTCTTCTTTGGTGATGCAAAAATATAAAAAGGAGAATATGATTATGCAAAAAAGAAGTATGTTTTGAAAAATAGCTGCGTATGGACAGAGAAATCTATTTTTACGGTTTGGAGGGAAGTAAATGGGGTTAGTCTTTGGTGCTTTATTCTTCTTTTGTGTAATTTTCAACAGAAAAATAAAAATGTACATTCTTTATATTAAAAAAACTTAAAAAAATATTTAATAAATGTGTTTAAGTGAAACAGATTTTCGCCCTTTCTAGGTTATTTGTAATTACGGTGTTATTAAAGAACATAAAAAGAGATTCAATTATAAATTTCTACCAATCACAAGTATTGATCTTTCTTAACATAATTAAACAACTTTTAGGCTTTTTTGGCTCAATTTTGGAGAAAACACAAATCTATTTCATTCGTGTTTCTCACATTTTTTAGGAAAATAGTGCGATAGATTTCCAACCTTTCTGTGAAAGACGTGGGATACACAAACAAATATGAACAAATGTCAGAATTATTGATTTTTGTTTGTATTTCTCACTCATGAAAAGAATGCAATTTGTTGAAAGAATGGCAGCATAATTAATTTCCCCGAGATATCTTGGATTTTTCTTCAAAAATGTTGTCATCTCAAAGTTTTATTCAAAGTACTTTCCTTCACAACATCAGAGAGGAATAAAAGATAATGAGGAAAAGGGAACAGGCAAGGACAGAGAAAGGATTCAGCAGTGGACACGCTGATCGTTTAACGGAGTCACGATTTATGGTTTCCGTGGGGCCACTAAAGAACGGTAATACGTGTCCGACTTGTTCTCCAGATCTCTCCAATCCTGATGGTTTGCTCTTCAAATCCATCACAGAGACGTCAGTGGAGGTCCAGTGGAATCCCTTTTATTATTCCTTTGACGGATGGGAAATCAGCTTCATCCCCAAGGTAGAGCATCGCAAAATTAAGAAAAATGTACAATAACGGATTTATGACTTGTTTTGTGTTGTTCTTATGCTGCTAAAAATGCATGACCTTTGTGCATTTTCCGGTTACCTAAATGGCTTTGAATCTTCAAAATTAGCTAAAAAACAGGAACAGAATGAAGTTTAATACTGTTGCAACTTATTGGCAACTGGCAAAAAACACCAAACTTAAAAGAGTAAAGAATGCTTTGCATAACTCAAATCCATACAGTAGATCAGACTTTAAGCCTTAGTCATATGTACCCATATGGGTGCTGTAAATATTTAATCATAAAAATGGAACATACCAATGTCATAGGGGTGGGGAGTGTATCGTGAAGTATTTGTAAGCTAATGTTGGATACATTAATGACATACAGATGACTCTGTCATACGATGCCCTTACGCCTCACTCTAGTCTAGACAAAAGAGGTGATTAACGCATTCTCACTCTCAACTCGTCGTGTATGGACTTATTGTTTGGGCACTTTTTGACATTTTGGGTGTTTTTGACGACTTTTGACTGCAAACCGATGTTTCTTAATCCGAGAGCCGCTTGGTACCGGGCCAAAGACAGGGAAAAAACGCATATGATAATCAGGGGTCACCAATCTTTGGGATGTGGACCGGTCCGGCACCCTAACCTGATTCCGGTTATGATACCTGGTTCCAGATACCTGGTACCGGGTTCCAAGAGTTGGGGACCCGTGATGTAATAGGAACAGCCAGCACTTCAAAATTTGTCAAGTTGGGGACACCAAGGGGCCTCCGACCATATATCCATGACAAGTTGGGAGTGAGAAAATGGGAGTGAGTGTAGAATTACCAGCCTCTCACTGAATGTGCACAAAAAGCTGAACGTGTAAAGAAGGTCCGAGCGAGCAAGCAGGGAGCAGGTTCCCTTTCGATTTTGAATCTGGAGGTGTGTGGAGACAGAGGACCCGGGACAACAGTTTTTAAGAAGAGGGGTTAAAAGTTTATTTTTGTTTTGTCTACCAAGAGCGTCCTCAGTCTGTTGGAGCCAGGAGCCTCTGTCAAAAAAATAAAATCACCTGAGAGTTTGCACACTAAAACATAACATACCAGGCGTATATAAAATCACCACAAAACACACAATAATAAAAGAATAAATAGGATCATGCAATTAAAAAAATAACCGCTCTGGTATAATAAAAAAACACTCTCAGGTGGCTAAAAGTGGCTGGCGGCTGGGTGGCTCAGTGGGCTAGGTGAAGGGCTGGCAATGCAGAAGCCCTGGGTTCGATTCCCAGGGTTGTCCACTGATCTCCATCCAGATTGGGTCCCTAGGCAAGACCCTTGACGCTGCTGCCTAACCGGGTCCCTGTGCCCCTCAAGTACAGGGTTGTGTCAGGAAGGGCATCCGGCGTAAAAACTCTGCCAAATCACTGATGCGAAACAGTGGGTGCTGTTACGCTGTGGCGACCCCAAAAGGGATAAGCCGAAAGTGAACCACCACCACTCTCAGGTGGCTAAAAGACAGTTGATAGAGGGGTACTTAGCTCGAAGAGGGGTGTATCGTGACCACACCCCTCTGCAATCCCAGCGTCGCTTCCCCTTCTTCAACCGCTGCCTGACTCCTGGCTCTACTCCTCCGGCCGTCGACCTGGCCGTCGACCTGGCGCTGGCTGTCCAGCCGCGCTCCTCCCGGCCGTCGATCTGGCGCTGGCTGTCCCGCCCCGCTCCTCTCGGCCGCCGACCACGCGCTGGCTGTCCTGCCGCGCTCCTCCCGGCCGTCGATCTGGCGCTGGCTGTCCCGCCGCGCTCCTCCCGGCCGCCGACCACGCGCTGGCTGTCCCGCCATGCTCCTTCCGGCCGTCGACACGGCGCTGGCTGTCCTGCCGCGCCGCGTTTCCCCGGCCGTGGTGGCGTCGCCACGCCACACCACCTTGAGCCCTGCCTTCCCCCTTTCTCTCTCTTCTCCTTCTGCTGTACGTTTCTTTTAAAAAGGGTCTCTAATTGGGCACACCTGCCCTCAATCCTGTGGTGTGTTCAAGAGCCCTCCGAATTAAAAGCTTGCAAAGTAAAAACATTTTTTCACCCCGTTACATCCGTACATGTTGTGCAGGTCATATGTAGGTATATGTAGGATGCCTATAACTTACCCAGAAAAAACTACACTCTGTCTAGTTTTCATGTTTCTAGCAGTCAGGCGTGCAATTGAACAGGCTCCTTATGCAGTCCTCAGGATTTTTGGGGGGAGAGGCAAGCACAGAAATTTATATGACACCCCCGGGTCTCCCTTACTTAGCCTTACGTGTTTAAAGTGTTCACTACTACCTATAACCCCCCAGCATGCCCCTAGAAAATATGTGCATGAACATCTACGGCCTTGATATTTCCTGCAGACCACCTGCATACAGACAGCCAATAGCCCCCCGTAAGGGCAGTTTTGATTACCGCCTTAGATGTCGACAGACCTGTAACCACTCACTTTGGTTTTCTGGGTATCCGATGGATCACACGTATGAAGATTTCATCTCTCGCAATAAACAAAATGTGTAAATTTTCAAATGTAAACAAACATTCTGCTTCCATTGTAGAAATTCGTTTGATTTTATTGCTGATTTTATTCTTTTAAAGCCTTAGACCCGATTAAACTGATAGGATTTGTGAAGCTTACCGGTCGTTAGGCAGTTGAGCCATTTATCAGCTTATCCCATTTCCTTTCAATTCCACATCAGGACCGGGTTCAAAGTCCAAGAGCAAGAAGCTTTTATTTGGAAGTCCTGCTGTATATTTAGGTACACGCCAATCTCATGTCCTCTCAGAAATGAGTTTTTTCCTTTAAGGTGTTCTCGAGAGAAATATCCCCACCAAACATCAAGCTTTAAATCTGTTTTTTTTTAGACATTTTAAGGATACAACGTTTGTTAATAAAATAGCAAATGTCTTCCTGCCTTTCTCATCCTCCTCTTTAATGCAACTGCTCTGTCACTCTTCGTGCAAGACCCCCCATCCCTTTCTCCTTATCTTCTCATTATAGTTTCCATCCACCACCTCTCGGCTGTGATCGGTAACCCTTTCCTCTCTAACGACCCTCCATCCTCTCGGTGTGCATGTGCTCTTGTCAATCACACGTTCCCCCACTCTCCAGGCTCAAGGGAAATCATATTAAGACTTGGCAGCCCCACCTTCTCTTGAGTTAATCCAGTAGTGGGAATTTAGACAATCTCATAATGGAAGGAGGCATGAAAGCCGGCGGAAACAAATACAAAATTCTCCACAAAAAGAAACCGGAGAGAAAGGAAGAAGGGATCTTATTTAAGCATTATTCCAAACAGCTAGAGTGCGTTGCATCTAATTAATTTATACAAATGAGTGAGCTAATACAGATTTAGTTCTACGGAAATGCTGCATCATCTAATTAATATGACCATAAGGAGGCATGACCCGCTGTCTTCATCAGTTCAAGACAATTGCAGGGATTTGGATCAACAAGGACACCCAATGTTAAATTTAAGTTAAATCAAACTCGCAAATCACAAACTTTCACACCGGATCGATCATAGCCAGGAATAACAATGAATGACAGCTTCCATCGGGGCTCTTAACCAGCGAGGGAAAGAAAAAGATGAAGGCGCACGTGGTGTTCTGCAAGGAAGGAGCTGTGGTTTTGAATGAGGCAGTACGAGTACGGTACATTACATATGTGAGGGCTGTGAGACAGACGTAATGTTAGACATGAATCTCCATCCACCACCATGCCTGCACATGACATTGGTATCTGTGCTGAAAGCATCAAGAAAATGTTGCTAGTTCAAGGTTTTCTCTGAAAAAAGGAGAGAACTGAAGGTTAGCTGCGGCAAGACAGAGTACATATGTATGAATGAGAGGAACCAGAGTGGAATGGTGAGGTTACAGGGAGCTGAGGTAAAGAAGGTGGAGAATTTTAAGTTTGAGTCAAACATCTAGAGAAAGGAAGAGGCGTGTGCAGGCAGGTCAGACCAGGCAGGGAAAGTGGTTGGTGTGATGTGTTTCAAAAGAGTGTCAGCAAAAATGAAAGGAAAGGTGTGGAATACAATAGTGAGAACAGTAGGTTTTGATTTGGAGAAAAAGAAAAGAAAGAAAACTCTGAATGCTGTGGCTCCTTTTGGAAATAGTAGATGGATTGGAGTGGGAATGAGTGGATCACGAAGACGGCTCATGTCAGAAGATTTGGAGATAAAGTAGCCAGATTGAGATTGTTTGTGGATGCTGTAAGAGTCACTGATGACAGAAAAACATCCAAGAATAAAGTTAAAGTCCCACTCTGATCCAATTTTGCTCTGTGATAAAGATATTCTCAGTAGTCTTTTAAAGTCCCCTCCTATGAAAATCATGTTTTTTTTTAAATTTTAACATGTATCTGTGGCATTTTTCTTATAAAAGAACAAATGTAATAATTTCGTTTTTGCTTTTCTGAGTATTTCTCCTTTTAAATCTCTATCAATTAAACTGTCGTAGTCAGATTCTGTTTGAATAAATTATCTTCTTTACGTCACAACAACTATGTTGCACATACACTAAACTCCTCATCTGGTCGGGCTAGCGTGTCTAGTTCAAGTCCTGGAGAAGATTAGATGCCATCTTCCCATAGACTGCAGTCAAAGGAGCCGCCGTTCGCATTTCGGTGGTCAAATCAACCACTAATTTTTGTGAGTTTCATACAATACTTATGGTAGCAGGGCTGAGAACGCTGGAAAGTCTTCCCAAGACTCCATGGAGCTTCTTGATGTGACCACGGAAATGGTTCATTTGACTGCAGTTGTAAAGGATTGTAAATCAATGAAAGAGCATTTTGATGTTAGCTTTCAAAGAGGAATAATAATAATACTAAAATTAAAAAACAAAAGATGAAAGATGGTAAAATAAAAAAAAAACATGCACCCTACCTCCACACACACCCTTACACATAACCACTCCTTGTCCTGAAAAAGGTCGGGGACCACTGATCTACGTCACAGGTACAAGCTACTTCAATGGCTTTCTTTTTTTTTTTTTTTTTAATCTTAATCCTAATTTTCTCCATCATAAGAAAAATGCACCAGTTGGTCTTTAAGTGGAAATTGTTTGTGTAAAAACCACGAGGAGAAGAGCATATCCATTCATTATTAAGCTATGCTATAATTGAATATATTAATTCAAGTTCAAATACACATTTTGACATTTTTAAACAGTTTAAAAAAATCACGTAAACTCAAATACAGCTTTCTGTAACTAAGTGATTAGTTAAGGCATATACTACTACTAAGGCATATTTTCAAATAAAAGCACAATGATCAGTATGCAGAAAAAGAAAAGGAAGTAAGAGTCGCAATTTTCAGAAAAATGCTATTATATATGCTGCATTTCCACACCTTTTATCGTGAAGGTTTTTTGGACAGCAGTAGGTTTAACATCTGACAGCAGGAGGCTCGTTTTTGGCTCCGACTCTCTGAGAACAGCTGGATACAGCTGGGGGCTCTGCATAGGTAAACGACAAGCCTTTGGATAAAAAACAGAGTGCTTCCTCTGCAGAACACCACTTGGGAAATAGCACTTTTACAAACCCAATTTTTGCAAAGCTTTATGTTTTGGGAATTTAATGTGCTAAACCATCCAGAAATGTACAGGGGGGAGTTAACAAGAAAAAAAGGGTTAGCAAACCCGGAAAATTCACCAAATTAGCTTATGTGATTTGTCAAACAAAGGAAATATTTTTTTACTGACTTGTTTCTCTCCTTTTTCTTTGCTTTGTTTTTTTTTCAAGGATAATGATGGAGGGATGACTGCACAGTTGCCAAGCACTATCAATTCATTTGTACAAACCAGTCTGAGACCTGGAGAAGAATACACAGTTAACCTGGTGGCGCTCAGAGACCAGGGTCGAAGTCAGCCTGTTACCGCTACTTTCACAACACGTAAGTATAGTTAGAAATGACAATGAGCATTCTGGAGCCGGGATAACCATCTAACCATGGATGATTGCAGAGGACTGAAACCTCTTAATGCTCATTTTGAGCTCATAATTGCCAAAAGTGCTTGTTAATGACATATATATATATATATATATATATATAATTTTTAATAATGTAAAATAATATTGTTTAGTTCCTCTAAAAAATCCAAACTTGATTTGGAAATGTAATTTGTTCAATTTTATTGTCTTTACTAAATGTTTTCAGAAACCTAAATGTATTAACCTTCATGAACATGTAACAGTACTGCAGTGTTACTTATTTAGTGAGAAAAACTATTTTTAACTAGAAAAGTTGCATTACCTGCGATAATTCTAACGTGAATGCTTTTTGCTGAATGTGGTTGCTGAAGAAATGTATTTTAATTGCAGAATAATATCATGATGTGCTAAACCTTTTGATACCAAACTTGCAGAAAGTGCACAAAGAATTTGAAGAATTTCATTAAAAATCACACTGTTGCTGGAATATTAGCTTAACTCAAAATTAGCCCAAAAAAACCTTAGTAGATGCTAAATTAGCCAAAAACTTTAGCGTGTTGCTAAAATATTAGCTAAACTCAAAATTAAAAATCTAAGTAGCATTGATGTTACTAACAGTCTGAACCTTTTGATACCAAACTTGCATAACTTGCAGAAGGTGCACAAAGAATTTGAAGAATTTCATGAAAAAAATCGCAATGTTATTGAAATATTAGCTTAGCTCCAAATTAGCCCTTAAAACCTCAGTAGATGTCAAATTAGCTAAAAAAACAATCACGTTCCCAAAATATCAGTTTAACTCAGATTTAGCCCAATAAAACTCAGCAGATGTCAAATTAGCCAAAAAAAAGGCTAAGATGTTGCTAAGATGCTAACTTAACTCAGAATTAGCCCCAAAAAATCGGTAGATGCTAAACTAGATGAAAACGTTAGCATGTTGCTAAAATATTAGCTAAGCTCAAAATTAGCCCTAAAAACCTCAGTAGCATTAATTTTCTAAACATGCTGAATGTTTGATACCAAACTTGCATAATTTGCAGAAAGTTCATAAATATTTCAAGAGTTATGTAAAAAAAAAAAAATTGTGTTAAATTTCAATAATTGCGTAAGTAAAAGTAAAACCATGATTGTCCTGAACCTGCTGAATGGCTTTATTTGCATAAATTGCATAAATTTGAAAAAATTCCCATTCATATTCAGTGGGGCTGAAAAATCGCATAAATTGCATAAAATCTTAAAAACCTTAAAATGTGCGAATACTAAAAGTAGGAATGTCAACAAGCTGAATGTTTTGATTGCAGAAATTGCCAAAAGTTTGGGTGAGTTTTTATCAATCAAAAGACGCATGGAAGAATAAATAATGAATAATAATAATAGAGAAGCAGGATCACTATAGTGTGAATACCTACAAAGCTTTCACACAAATGTTTCCTGTTAAGTAGCTGTTTGGTTGTCTGTTATAAAAAGCCCCGTAGCCAAAACATGTCAAACACTCCCAACTTAATCAATTAGGCAGAAGTTTTTCTGCCATCTTCGTGTTCCCGGTAAAAGCCTCACGCAGGTACCGACCCGCTCCTCATCCGGCTGACACCTGCCTTGACAGCTGTAATAGATCCAATTCAAATTTTGTTCATAACAATTCCGACTATAACATCAGCAGTCAAAACACCATCAATTTCCTGTCAAGGTTTTCCTCGTTTTTGTCGGCTGTAATTAAGTATGAATTAATAATTCATGGCACGCTCTCATTAATGTTTGACGACGGCTCGCCACATGACACCTTATTGGATAAAGAAGAGAATTTGAGGGAAATGTATTATTTATAATAAAGATTTATCCCTCCTTGGCGATATGGGGGGCGTGAGGAGGGAAACCGGAGGGAGTGCACAGCTGATAAGGGAGCTGGTTCTTGGCAACTGTCTTCCTGAGGATGTTTTCTAGGACGAGACCCAAGGGGCCAATTTCTAATACAACAAGGATCAGGACGGAGCTGCAATATGTCAAACCTGAGTCTGAGACTTATTTAGATCTCAAAGGTTCTGTGACTGCAACGAAATATCGGAGCGCTAGTGCTAAATCACTCAGGTTGTAGAGATGCCGTGTGGGTCTGACCCGTAGCCAGCAGTAGAGAATCATTCTGCCATTAAACTACAGTGTTTTGCTTTTCACTTAAAACATTGTGTGCTGTTAACTTTGTGGCGTGCAGTATTGTGTTCTTCACACCTAGTTTAGCAGTAATCGCTTCCACTTATATAACACTGACTCAATTTGATCGAAGAAGAAAATGTCAGCGAGGATTATGTTTGCAAAGTGGAAAACCTATAAGACCTCAGGACCTATAACAATTGTGAAGATGCTTTGGTAAAAATGCATAATGTCACAATTTGGCACAAGATAATCCTGTTTTATATTTGAACTGGATGTAAAGAGGAGTGCGGTGAAATCGTACCACAAAAAATACCAGCTAAAGGACATTATATAGAGGAAATTAAATATAATTGAAATACATTTTCTTAAAGGGCTGAATCCATATATAATATATATATATATAATATACTATACATTATATATATATATAATATATATATATATATATATATATATATTATATATATATAATATATAGTATATGTATATATATATATATATATATATATATATATATATAATTTCTGCAATAATATATAAAAATATATTATCTTTGGCAAACTAATGGACATTCTTTTGGCAAAATTCGTTGTTTTTGCAGGCTCATTAATGCTGCATTCGATTGGAATACAATTTGCGTGGCCCACGCCACTTTCGCCACTTGGCAAATTCGCTTCTTACTGCCTGCCTGAGCTTGACGCTGAATGTAGGAGGAGCTACCAGCTAATGTTTTTAGCATGATCGCTACATATAGCGATGTTTGTGGATATCTTTCTTAGAATGTATTTAATACATTGATGATGTTAAGAAATTAAGTTTATTTATTTTTAAGAATTCTACAAAAACATCGTAATCACATCTCCATGTTTAGGTTTATGGGATTATTCAATGATTTTCCCGGTAACGGAGGCTTCTATCTCACTCTGGGGGCTGTGTTTTCTATGAAGCCGCCTTCTCAGTGTTTCTGTGTCTCTGTGTGATTATCTTGCATTTACCCGTGAGGAGAAAAGTAAAAAACAAAAATAAAATTAGGGGACCTTTTTTTTTTTTTCTCCTCAATGAAAATAAGCAAAATTTCTCAAAGTTCTTAAGGCTCAAGCTGGCAGCCAAATCTGCGGCTCTCTCGAGTTAGCTAGCCTCTACGTTTCACTCAAAAACAACATCCGAACTTTTGCAAAGCTGTATGTGCATATTTTATCAAAAATTAAAGCATTTTGCCCATCAACGCTAGCTCCTAGGAGAAAGTAGGTTTGTGTGTTAGTCTGGGGGCGCTTCCTGGAAGGGGCTGTTCCCCACTTTGTGACATCACAATGTGAGAACCAACTGGTTTTTGTGGATTGGGAGGTACTGGAGCTTAGAGTTTTAAAGGAATGCTCAGAGATGTGTGAATGAAGTAAAATACTGATTTATAGTGAGGAATTAACATTATAATACACTTAAAAGCTCAAAATGTGCATGATATAGAGTAGACCCTTTAAAAACATGTAAAACCCCAACTATTAGCAACATTTTGCAGGGTTAGAAATGAACAGGTAACAACAAGATGACTGTTCTTCCTTTGGTTTACAGTGATTGATGGTCCTACCCAGCTGATTGTGCGGGATGTGTCAGATACCGTTGCATTTGTGGAGTGGACGCCACCAAAGGCGAAGATAGATCAGATTGTGTTGCGCTATGGTCTTTTGGGAGGAGAGGGGCCACGAACCACATTTCGTCTCCAACCAACCCTGAGACAGTACTCTCTACAGGTATAACCATTACATTCAGTGTGTATGGAAACATAAGGGAGTTTGTTTATTCACATAAGCAGTATCTATGCTATTAAAAGTGTTATTATCTGAAGGAAATAAATTAAGAAAAAGCTGAAATACCTCTGTCTTACGTTCCACAGGTTCTCCGTCCCGGCTCACGATATGAGGTGTCTGTGAGCGGAGTAAGGAAAGGAAACGAGAGTGGATCTATTTCCACCCAATTTACAACTGGTGAGGTCTGACAACAAGCAGATGTGGTGATACTGCTGTGTGATCTAATGCCTGCCTCAGGGAATAAAACAGCAATGACATATGGCCGTATGCATGCTGCAGTGTTTATCTGCACTGGATCGCTCTGTAAACAGCTGTTCAAGGTCACTGTTAGTATGTTAACATTTATTTAGAGGACAGGATTTTATAATAAGAAATTATTTATTTCTTCAAATTTCATTTATAAAGACGTATAAAAGCGTAAATGGTGTTTATGTTGAATTGTTGTAGCAAAAATCTGCATGAGGTTGCTGCATGTGGCAGTTTTAAAAGGATTCATGAAAATATGTCATATTTCGTAATATTGTTTGTATTTGATGGACTGAAAACTGTGCATTTTTGCTTGTTCACATTTGCTGAGAATCGGTCTCTGTGTCCCCAACATTGTTAGCTTTATCGTTCTTCTCAGAGATCGATGCCCCAAAGAACTTACGACTCGTATCCAAGACCTCCACCACGCTTGAGCTTGAGTGGGATAACAGTGAGGCTGAGGTAAAAGCAAAACCAAGAAAAATGATTTAACGTATGTCTTAATATTTATATTTATGACTTTTGTGAGTCATTTTGATGAACTTTTTTTTACAGGTCTTGACTCGAGCTGCGTTCTCACCGGCCATGTCAGTAGCTGCGTTTCCATTGATTACAAAACTACACTATTTGAATTTGCAATGATTAATTTTTTAACAATTTAGTAAACTCGCATTTATTGGAAGAATTGCACTTGAAAGAGGTGGTTTTTGAGGCGTATTAAAATAAGTCTCTGCACGCCAATTCGATTTCTGAACTTCTGTATTCAGAGCACTCCACGTTTTTAAATCCGGTCGTGAGCTCTATGTACAAATGAGGTGTTCATTGATCACAAGCTGGTAGTTCACCCGCTCGGCTGCTAAAACGCGAAGTGTAACCAGTGAGGGACTCAGATTTGGTAGTGATGTGTAGTTAGCATTCTTTTCACGAAGGAGAAGCTAATAGTTGCGGTTTCTGTCAGGCCCCTTTACTCTCTGGGGTTTTTATCACAATCCCCCCCCTTTTTTTTTAACTCAATCTGTATTCAATCTGGGGCCAATTTCAAGAAGTAGGTTAAACAAATTTAGAGTTCAAACCGGAACTCAGAGTTTACAGACTCAAAATTTGCAAACTCAGAGTTTTCGGTTTCAGAACAGCTGAAAAGAGTTGAGTCAATCAACTTGAAGTTGTTGGAACCAGGTACAGGTTGGAGTGTCACGACCATTGAAAGCTCTAATCAATGGAGCAAAAACGGCACGATTCACCATGGCAACCAGAACAAACACCTTTGGGCTTCATACTTCCAGGGACAGAAATTGATGTTTTCCTACAAGCAGATTCACATTTTCCGCAAAAAGATCAACACAGAGAGAGAAAAAGCGAATACTGATATTAATGAATGGTTTGGCACGGTAGATGTTTTGACAGGCATCTCCAGTGTTTAAGGTTAAAGATTTCCATTGTTAAGGGTTTTAAAAGAGGAATAGAAAACTCGGTTTTATCAATAACGAGTCCCTGGAAAACAATATCGCTCAAATAAAAATGAATTGGAAAACGCCGATTGCCAAATCCTCTCCCGACGTAAATAACATTCTCTCTGGATGAATCCAGCCTCCTCATCTTCGGGATCCTCTATGAATGGACGATTCAAGCGCAGACCGGCTGGGGAGACCGCCGTGCTGCCGAGCGCGGAATTTCGCCATCCAAGCGCGAGTGCCGGTGTCCGCTCCACAGTCCGATCTCGCACTGAAACTGCTGTTGCACCACCGTTTCACGTCCGCGGCCGTATATCGCCCGTTGGACTACTAGTCCGCTGCTAACAGGGGATGACATGTTTTCCGTGCTCCAGCCGTGATATTGCCGTGTAAGCCAGTGGGACCGGGCCATAAGAAGGGGCGGAAACCGCAGGGAACTCTAAGTTTCCGGAAGGAAACCTGCTCCAGACCAGGTTACGTTCACAGACTCAGTTGTCATAGTGACTGATTCTGAGTTTAGCTTAACCCGTCTTTTGAAATGGGTTTAGTTTCACCCACTTTCACGGGTTTAAGTTACCTCTGTTTCTGAAACCGGAAACTCAGAGTTTTCCTGAATTTGGAGTTCATTAACTCAGAGTTTCAACAAAACCTGCTTCTTGTCATGACATTTTAAGATTCCTCCAAATTTTAATGCCTAAATATCAAAAGTTGCTGAAAATGAAAATTGTCAAATTAAACGTTTTTGGTGACTTGTTTTTTATACTTTTTTTTTTACAACAAAACTATATATTTCAATTATTCTTCTAGCCATGAAACATTGCTTTTTGTTTTTGCCCTCTCACAAAACCTTTAAAATAGTAACTCCACATCTTTATGGGATAAACTTGGAGGGCGGATATTTTATGTGGTGATTTCAAATGTTTTTCTGCTGTGAATGTTCAAATAACTGTGTTTAAATGTAGGTGGATGCCTACCAGGTGGTCTACAGCACTTTAGCAGGAGACCAGTATGATAAAGTCATCGTACCTCGCAATGGGGGTGCAACAACAAAAACTACCCTCACGGGTGAGTGAGAAAAGAGATGTGTTTTTCCTTTTTTTTTAACTTGCTGTGTAGTTGATCTTTCATAAATTATTTACCACCAACATCTGCAGAGGTCTTATTCTCTGTGTGCTGTTTGTCCTGGTGCCTTTGATTCTTATCAGACTGCTTTCATTTGTAAGGAAGCTTGGAAGTGTTTGTGTTTTACACAGCGGGATTATGTCGAGAACTAACATTTAGCTGACGGGCTACTGATCGTATCTGTGGAATTTTTTGTCGTCCTGCGGGCATATTGAAAGGCTGTCAGGAAGACGGGTCAGCCTGGATGTTTTCCCTGAAAGGCCATAGTGCTGTAAAGGGCATGGCCTGCATGAGAATGGAAGTAGAAGGTCCTAGTGTTATTCAGCTCGGCCACAGCAATCGATGTGCTCGTTCTTCCTCCATCACTCTCATTTTTCCTTTTCTTCACCCTCCCTACTAATAATCTGTCATCCACCCTCATATTTTTCATCACTCATATTTTTTTTTTCCATTTCCTTTTGAGCAGGTCAAGAAACTCAAAAGTACTCAGTTTGATTTGAAGCTGATCCATTATGCAGATGGAAAAAAAGAAGAGTTTTTCATGTAAATTCTGCTCCCCACAAGAGCTAAATAGGCTCTTCTCCTCAAACTCAGCTGATTTGACGTACTTTTGTGTGATGAGGAGGATGCAAAGCTCTGCCATGCTGCCTGTTAAATCTTCTGTTCTTTTTCTGTCTTTGCTCATCAGATCTGCTGCCAGGCACAGAGTATGGAATTGGCATTTCTGCCATGAAAGGCAGCAACCAGAGTACACCGGCAACAATGAATGCCAGGACCGGTAAGTGAATTTGAATACATGCTCAGCTCTGAAAAGACAGCTATAGCTTTGTGCATAAATTTGAAAAAGAAGTCAGGAAATGTTTAAAAGTGATGGAAAACTGGGTTTTTGTCGAGGATTGCAGAAGAGTCTTATATTCCAACAAGGCTGGCCCTGGGCATAGCCGACCTAGGCGGCCGCCTAGGGTGCCGTTTGCTGGAGGGGTTGCCAAGTTGCAATTAATTTTTATTTTTTTTTTACAGTTCAACACATTACTCATTTTGTTTAAAATATTTTAAAAAGTTAATAATTAAAAACATGAATAAAATAACTCAAAAGTTTGACATAATCAGTCATTTTGCCTAGTGCTGCGCCCCTCCATGCCTGACGCAGCCCCTGTCGAAACTAAGTGGGGGAGGGGGGCACATGGTGTTATCTGTTAGTACTTACTTAAAAGTTTAAAGAAGAAAAGCAACGAAACAAGGGACAGCTTTATGGACAGTAAAAAAGGAAGAGGGGGAAAAAACTGACTAAAAGCAGAAATATGTCTGTTTTATTTACATTCAACTGCTTGAAAATTCACCCCTCCTCTTTTCTGTCTAAAAAATACTTTTGTTTTAGGTCGGAAAAGAAGAATTTAACTGGTGATCTATATTTTCTTTTACTCTTTTTAAACGAAAATATATTAAACTTTTAACGCACCGAAATCCCGTTTTGCCTAGGGCGCCATTCAGCCCAGGGCCGGCCCTGCACTCCAATCATCTTTGATCTATTTTAAAAGCATTCCCAGTGTTTTTTTAATTATTGTTTATGCCATTTTTAGCTCAAATCAGAAAACCTGTATTGTTTTCTTGGACATAGTTGTCATGGTGCAGCGGTAGGGTGGTCAACCTCTGTTTGGAAGATTGCAGGTTCGATTCCCGCCTTGTCCACCCATGTGTCGAAGTGTCTTTGGGCAAGACGCTTCGACACATTGCTTCAGTGGTTACAGGTTGGCGCCGGTGTTCAGCAGTGGTGCAGCCATCAGTGTGTGAATGTGTGCATGAATAGAAATGTGACTGTAAGAAGCACTTTGGGCCTTCAAGGAAGGTAGGAAAGCGCTGTACAGGTATACGCCATTTACCAATTACTAGGGGTGTAACGCATCACAAAACTCACGGTTTGGATCGTGTCAGGGTTTTAGGGTCACGGTTCAGATCATTTTTCGTATCAGTAAAAGGAAAAAAAACACAGGAAAAAATAACGAGATAAAAGCCTAAAATTACTATTTTGAAAAGCTTCAAAACATAAACTTGATAAAACATATATACAGTACTTCAAAGCATAAATATACACTCACACACATCGTACATAAAAACATTTGCTCATTGAGTCTTATTCATAAAAACAAAACACCTAAAATGCATTTTTTTTTCGTCCTACCCCCCAAATGTCCAAATTAAATCATTAAATAAAATGGCTGAAATTAAACTTTTTGGGGGAGGGGGGATCATGGGAGGAATGTGCTAACGGAGGGGGGAGGGTAAAGGGTGGGTTGGGTTTTTATTTGAACTTTTGTGTCTTTGTTTTTAACTGTAAAGCGCTTTTAGCTACACAAGTATGAGAAGCACTTTTTCAATAAATTTTAATTTAATTTAATTCAAGTGAAAGCATCAGAATGAAGCGGAGTAGACCTTTGGGCCTGCCCAGTCTATTTTCTGTATCACAATTAAGCTCTTTTTCTAACAGCATTTTTTCATCTGCTCCTGATTCACAACCATTTGAAACAAAGACATACCCAGACATGCAGTTTTAAGTTTAGTTTTCTTTAAATATGTCGTTCCTCAAGAACATGTTAAAAACTCCAAAAAGACTATTTTCATCAGAGCGGGTCTTTAAACTGTCACCAGGCGAGAGGATGATTGCAAACTGGACTGCCTGCTGCCATCTAGTCATTATTTAACATTTCATTTTCAAACTGTGCTGTGGGCCACTGCTCCAACCATTAAGAATGTTTTAGAAAATTAACCAAATTAGACACTGGCAACATTTGTGCCATTTAATGGAGGTGTGCGGCCGTTTAATGTTATCAAGCTTGGGTCAAAGTTCCCATTATAGCATTTAAAAGCTGTAATTATGCATGGCATTTAGCTAATAACCCTCTTTTTTTTCTTCAGTATTTGATAGACTATTGGAATTTTTATCCCGTGTTAAGCTGTTTAGCCGATAAAGGAAAAAAGGTTATGTTGAATCGTCCTAAAATAACACAACGTTTCAGGGTGGTGCTAATTTTGGTCATTATTTTGTGTCAATTTTATCTCTCTTGTAGCTATTCTGCCAATTGGAGATAGTTTTACCTTTGGGAAAATTGTGCACCTACACTAAATGCTTCTTTGAAACTTTGAAAAATATCCATATTTTATATTTTTAAATTTAAACTTACAAATAGATTCCACTGCTATGTCTGGGTTTCTTTGAGCAGAAGGGATGAGTCATTTAGAGAGTATTTTTACTTCTTCTGTTCATTCTGATTCTAATAAGCCTCAGACGGAGCTTTAGTCACTTATATTTCAGGCAAACAAGGTGAAAAAAAGAATAATTTACTGATGATCAAGTGGGGAAGTTCAAGCTCTTTGAAGATGAAAATTGAAAAAGAAAGTTATCCTTTCATGTCAGAGTGGCACTGACAATTAGTAATTACACAGAGAATAGTTACAGGTTCCCAAAGGGAAGAACAGAAACCTGCTGACACTGCCAAGATTAGGTACAAATATTGTAAAAAAAAGAAATTATCAAAGTTTTGGTGGATTTTGTGGGCAGCTTTTAAAGTCCATAGAGTCCAGAGCTGATTCTCTTTTAGTGTAAAGGAAAACAATTGTTTTATGTGTTATTTAACCAAATCAAAAGTACAATTAGGGTCCACTCGCCTGCTGAACAAGTCCTGTGTATATATGGAGAAACTACCCCGAGGGCTTTAAACCAGCTCTCCAATATACCAAAGCTGGTCTTGTTATCTTTTAATACAGAATTGTTGAAGTTTTCCGTGATGGTGGCAGTAAAGTTAAATCAAATATGATGATATAGCAAATGTAAACAAATCCAGAGAATATCTGATAACAGAATATGCTCATTATTCAGGAGTTTTGCAGCCGCAAGATCCTCCTGCAAGTGATTTTGTTTGTGTGTTATTGTTTCTTGCCATAATAATTGTATAGCAGTTTGAAAAAAAAAATAGCACAATTGTGGATATTAATACTGCATGATTTTTGCCTCAGTCCTTGTAATACTCCCTTACCTTGTGCATATTACATCAATGGATCAAACAAGATGAAAAGTTTTCAAATTACTTGTGTATTTATTGAAGAAATGTTTTTTTTATGCTTAAGGTTTGGATGAACCAATGGATCTGACTGTGACAGCTTCGACTGACAAGACCATCACTCTGGTGTGGGGCACAGTCCAGGGTCCAATCGACCTCTACAAGGTCACCTACACATCTTCCTCTGGCGCCACTTCAGAGGTAAAACATCCAACGGAGTTTAGCTTATTTAGTCTATTTATTGTCTCAAATATGCATATAGTAAAATAGAGTGAGAGCAATTCCCTTGATCGTGGTTTATCTGATTCATCCTGATCCAGCTGACAGTCCCTAAAGACGTGACCAGCACCACTCTGACAGACCTGGAGCCAGGAACCGAGTACACCATTACCGTAGCAGCAAGGAGAGGAAGACAGCAGAGCAACGCGGCTACCATAGACGCCTTCACAGGTAGAAGAAAAAATCGGATTTAGCCATCTAAAAAGTATTAGTTTGTCAAGGAGCAAATAAAATACAGAAAAACGGATAGTTTAGAAAGAGGGGGAAAGGCCTTTGTATTTTTGTGTTGTCAAACTTCTTTAAGCAGTCTCACTTCAACCTGCTTAGTCATCAGAAAGAGGTTAGATAAGTGAATTCCCAGGTGTATCTGCACAGATAATGACATAAAAGATTGGCTTGTTACTGCAGAAAGATGGAGACGATTCCAGTATAAACAAGTTGAATGCTGAACAAACTGCTACTTTCACTGTCTGCTTTCAAGAGTTAAAAGGGCCATACCATGAAAAACCTACTTTTTGAGCTTTTATACTGTTCGTTATTCACTCTAAACAACCCCAAAGTGGTATTTTGATCCATTCACGCCTTTTGATCCATTCACGCCTTTCTGAGTAATCTTCTAAAAACCTGCACTCTCAACAGCAGCCCCTCCCATACCCATGAAAATGAGCAAGTCCTCACGTGATGATGTCACAGGTTGATAACTGCCCCCTCCAGTAGCTGTCTGCTCCGCCCCCAGGCTAACAGACATTTTCTCCAGAAAACTAGCGGTGATAAGCTAGCTTTGCGAGCCTCCCACCCCCGGCCTGTGCACAGTCGTGCAGACGCCGGTTGTCTGTGTTGTGGTCCAGTTTAGTGATAAGCAAGAAACGCTCATTCGATTTAACGTTCAAACTTCATGAAGAAACTTCTGGTGAGGAATCTGCAAAACATGTTGGGTGGATCCTGGATGTATCTGAGAATGGCACAAGGAGATGGGGGATATTGGGAGAATGGCTGGAGAAACGGAGTGGACTATTTCCTGGTGGAGAAACGGAGAAGGCTGTTTCGTGGTGGAGTTAGGGAGCAGACTATTAGCTGGTAGAGAAAGGGAGAAGACTATTTGCTGGTGGAGAAATGGCAAAGATTATTTCTTGATGAAGAAAGAGAGATGATTATTTCCTGGTGGTGAAAGGGAGATGACTATTTGCTGGTAGAGAAATGGCACAGACTATTTCTTGATGGAGAAAGGAAGAAGACTTTGATGGTAGAGAAACAGAGCAGACTATTTCTTGATGAAGAAATGGAGAAGATTATTTCCTGGTGGATAAAGGGAGACGACTATTCCTAGTGAAGAAACAGAGCAGACTATTTCTTTGTGAAGACGGGGAGCAGACTATTTTCTGGCGGAGAAACAGAGCAGACTATGTCTTGGCTGAGAAAGGGGGAAGAATATTTTCTGGCGGAGAAAGGGAGCTGAGTATCTCATACAGGAAAATGTGACCAAAGATTTAGGCCATGTCTACACGTAGCCGGGTATTTCTACAAACGCATATCTGCTGACCTCCGTTTTACAAAAAGTGTTGCGTCCACACGTGATCGTTTTAAAAATAATTCCATCCACACGTCCCCGGATACTTGCGCTCTTGGACGCGGTTATGAGCTTGTCAGAACAGTAGTTGACAGTGGAAAATTGGAATTTCGATAGTAAATCCTCCTAATGGAAACACCACAATTTCGAAAAAACTCGCGTTTTTCGAAAAAAAGTTTATGCGCTTACAGTGGGTGGCATTTGGGGCGTATCGAAACAGACATTTTTCGCAAAACTGTTTTGGAAACACTTTTGTCGAAATAGATGCGCCTCTTCGTGTGTCTATCCTGAGCGCAACACGCGGACGGCAGGAGAGTTCGAACAGCTTCACGGCTTCATCTGCAGCTACACTTCTGCAGCTTGGAGACTGAAGATGCTGAAATCTCGTTTGAGGAAAAGCGCGAGAGCAGGGACAGAAACTTAAATGCATCTGGTCATGTTATTAAACAGAAAAAGGTCCAGCAGCTTACTTGCTGGAATGGTTATTTTTTTAAAAAAAACCGCTGAACAGGTTTCTCACCTGAGACTGTCAATAGACTCTGCGCGGCACGCGCTCTCCAGACAGAGCTGTGACGTCACCACAATGCTCCTTTTTTAGTGAATTAAATAAAAAAAATACTTGTTCTCATTCATCGTCGTGTTTTTATTGACTCATCGCGTGAGTTGGTTCGTGAGTTCGCAGCTAGTACTGACGTGTATGCATTAATTGTCGCAAAAAGTGACGTTTAAAAACGCAAATCACCGGTTATTCATGACCACACGCAGACGCAAAACCAGAGTTTTCCAAAATCTTCACTTTGGCCGGAGTTTTCCGAAAGCACCGTTTTTGACTAAAACCTCCGATTTCGTGTGGATGATGGGGCTAAACGTGTAGAAATATATTCGTTTTAGCAGATACCCGGGTACGTGTGGATAAGGCCTTAGAAGAACTGGTACGTACATGGATTATTGAGTAAAGGCAGAAAGGTTCTCGTGAAAAGGATTTTTGATACAGAGATTGATGATGCTTCAAATAGAACAGAAATATTTACCCCCGGTGCTAATCAGAACAGTGTTCTCATCATTACAATAAATCCGGAAATGTTCATCTGGTGTTGTCTTTCTACATTTTTTGACCAAATTTCACCACAAAATGACCTATGATCTGGGAAAACAGGGATACACAGTATTTACATTCATATTTTTAAGAGCTTTGATTTTTTTGTGTGTGTGGTTGACACGCTGACAAAGACAGCTATAGGTTGATGTAATGAAATAGACGGCACCCTCGAGGAGAAAAAGGCAAAGCCTCACAGATCGAGTCGTTTTACCTCTGGGTATGAAAAGAGTTCACAAAAATAACTCATATTTTATAGATAATTTGGTTTTCAGTGTTCCAAAGGTAATATATGATTTACTCTGAAAGACTTAAGAAAATCATGGTATGGCTCCTTTAAAAGCTGAGACAGTGGAGTAACCAAAGTTTGAGTTGGATTTTAACTCAAATATTTAATGCTAGGTTGCCATCAAACTTTGAGCTTTTCAGCTTTTTTTCCTGTGTTTAATTAGTTAAACTGTGGCAGCATTTAAGCTAAAAAAGAAAAAGCTTAATGACCCTTAAAGAGTTTAGAAAAACTTAGTTTGCATATTGTAAATGTGCATTCATTAGGGTAGTTTATGAGCTATTAAATTCCAACTCTCTTCCTTTCGCATCTACATGTATTCTGCATCCTTAAAACCTCACTACATTTTTTCAGTTGGCATCTTCAACATTTCATGCTTCCTCTTGTGTCATCTTGTTTTGTCTCCCTTGTTTTCAGTCACAGACTAGTTATTTTTTGGGCTCTTGTGTTTTTCCATTCATTTTTCAGATCACTTGTCAATCTCCCCAGCTTTTTAGGCTCATTTTCTTCTCACACTGAAGCGTGAAGTGAATTTCAGTTTCAGAATAGGATGGTGTTTGAGCGATGTGCTAACCAGATGCCAGATCTGTCATTCACTTTTTTCTCTTACTTCTTGTGACCATTGTGGAACATGTCGCCATCACATTCACCTCTGATCCTTTGACATTTTACTTTAACCTATGATGTTTTCTCCGCCTTGCATCATTTTTCTTTTTTTAAATTGTTCTTTTTTGTTGTTGTTTGGATCTCCATCTTCTTGCAGTTTTTCTTTACTTTATGTTTTTATTTTTCCACCTCCATACCTCCTCCGTTTGAATCATCTTCTA
Organism: Oryzias melastigma; assembly: GCF_002922805.2. Classification (NCBI taxonomy): domain Eukaryota; kingdom Metazoa; phylum Chordata; class Actinopteri; order Beloniformes; family Adrianichthyidae; genus Oryzias; species Oryzias melastigma. The sequence goes on from NC_050528.1 coordinate 10,151,886, forward strand.
CTACACCCAACTATGACAGTGGTCCTTTATAAAACAGTTTCATTAGATCCTTTTTGCTGAGCAAAGCCTCTTAAACTCAGGGCTCTAATTTTCTAATACAGTGTTCTGAAACTCTTCCAAGGCAAGAAAATTGGACACAGTATTGTTATTAATATATTATTTTAGTTAGAGTGTGACAGTGCACCACATGACAAAGTTTCCTCTCACAAAAACAGCTTCTGCTTGTCAGCGCAACAAAAATACTCATTAAGACTCACAGAGTGAAACTCTTACGTTTTAATAACAAACATTGCTTCTGTGTAGGCATTGTTGTTCCATCCCATTGGCTTCTTAGCCATTAACTCTGCAAATGGCTTTCTGTCATCTTGATCAAAGATGGCACTTTTATCCAGGCCACCAACATGGACTTCATATTAAAAAGAAAAAGAAGACAGTAATTCCTACTTTTATATTTAATCTACAATTAAGCCAAAACTGCTCAATTTTTTTGAGCCATCTATGGTCATTTTTAGTGAGTTTTTAAGATGTATGCAAGGATTTACAATCACACGGACTGCATATCCCTAATGCACACTAGCATGTCATGAAGAATGCTAGAAGTTAGTAGTTTAATCAGGATGAATATGAATGCAAAAATAATACAAAGTTGAGGTGAGGAGAACATCTTTATTTGTACAATTGTTACTGAGTTCAGTAGGCTATAGAGGCTTCATCTCAACATATAAATATCAGCAACTCACTGAAATTTAGGAGTGGGAATCTTGAGGCACCTCATGGTTTGATTACGATTCAGAAGGAAATGATTTGATAATAAAACGATTATTAATGCATCCTGAATCTGCATTGTTTTCTCTTTACCACAATACATTAGACCATATTACTGACTTTTCTAAGGCGGCTGATAAGGTTCACATTAATGCAAAAGGCACAACACAACGACAAAAGCTGAAGCACGATGACGAAAGGTACAACGGAAATGAACAACAAAGAGCTTCAGTAACTTGAAATTCCCAAGTCGTCACACTCTGACGTATGGTTAAGGACCCCTCCACTTCAAAAATGGACATTTTGGGTGTTCCCATTTGCTGTTCCCATTAAGGAGTCAGGGGTCCGGGCTTTTGTCTTCAGGTTATTGACTTTTGTTGTTGTGCTTCAGTTTTGTTGTCAGGCTTCAGCTTTTGTCGTCGGGGTTCATCTTTTGTCATTGTGTTGTCGACTTTTTTTGTCATGCTTTAGTTTTTGTGGTCAAGCCTTGGCGTTTGTCGTCGTGCTTAGGCTTTTGTTGTCGGACTTGGGCTTTCGGCGGCGGGCTTCAATATTTGTTGTCTTGCTTCGGCTTTTATTGCCAGGCTTCAGCTTTTGTCGTCGTGTTGTTGACTTTTGTCCTTGTGCTTCGGTGTTTGTCGTCGGGCTTTGGCTTTTGTTTTAATGCTTTGGCTTTTGTTGTCGTATTGTCGATTTTTGTCGTTGTGCTTCAGCTTTTGTCATTGGGGTTTGTCTTTTGTCGTTGTGTTGTCGACTATTGCTGTTGTGCTTCACTTTTTACTGTCGGGCTTCAACTTTTGTCCTCGGGCTTTGGTTTTTATTCATTGTGTTGTCGACTTTTTTCGTCATGCTTTATTTTTTGTGGTCAAGCCTTGGCGTTTGTCGTCGTCCTTAGGCGTTTGTCGTCGTGCTTAGGCGTTTGTCGTCGGACTTGGGCTTTCGGCGGCGGGCTTCAATATTTGTTGTCTTGCTTCGGCTTTTATTGTTAGGCTTGATTTTTTGTCATCAGGCTTCAGCTTTTGTCGTCGTGTTGTTGACTTTTGCCCTTGTGCTTCCGTTTTTGTCGTCGGGCTTTGGCTTTTGTTTTAATGCTTTGGCTTTTGTTGTCGTATTGTCGGCTTTTGTCGTTCGGCTTTGGCTTTTACATCATCGATTAGTGTCGTTGTGCTTCAGTGTTTGTTGTCAGGCTTCAGCTTTTGTCACCGGGGTTTGTCTTTTGTCGTTGTGTTGTCAACTATTTTGTCATGCTTTAGTTTTTTGTTGTCAAGCCTCGGCTTTTGTCGTCGGGCTTTGGCTTTTGCCGTTGTATCGCTGATTATTGTTGTTGTGCTTCAGTTTTTGTCGTCAGGTTTCAGCTTTTGTCGTCGGGGTTTGCCTTTTGTTATCATGTTGTGGACTATTTTTGTTGTGCATCAACTTTTGTTATCAGGTTTCAGCTTTTGTCGTCGGGCTTTGGCTTTTGCCATTGTGTTGCCAATTTTTGTCACTGTGCTTCAGTTTTTGTCGTCAAGCTTTGGCTTTTGTCGTCGAGCTTCAGTGTCTGTCATCGGACTTTGGCTTTTGTCATTTCGTTGTCGACGTTTTTCGTCATGCTTCAGGTTTTGTCGTGGGGCTTTGGCTTTTGTCGTCGGGGTTTGTCTTTTGTCGTTGTGTTGTCGACTATTGCTGTTGTGCTTCATTTTTTATTGTCAGGCTTCAACTTTTGTCCTCCGGCTTTGGCTTTTGTCATTGTGTTGTTGACTTTTTTTGACATGCTTTAGTTTTTTGTTGTCAAGCCTCAGCTTTTGTCGTCGGACTTTGGCTTTGCCGTTGTATCGCTGATTATTGTCGTTGTGCTTCAGTTTTTGTCGTCGGGCTTCAGTTTTTGTTGTCGGGCTTCAGTGTCTGTCGTCGGACTTTGGCTTTTGTCATTTCGTTGGCGACGTTTTTCGTCATGCTTCAGGTTTTGTTGTCGGACTTCAACTTTTGTAGCCATGTTGTTGACTTCTGTCCTTGTGCTTCAGTTTTTGTCGTCAGGCAAATTTTGTCAATGTGCTTCGGCTTTTGTTGTCGTGTTGTGTCTTTTGCATGCATGTGAGCCGTCTCAGCCACCACACTATTTTTACCAAAGGGTATTTTTAGTTAAAGACGAGATCAATATATTAGTTTAACTTTTATCAAAAAGATTTAAAAAATTCTATATATTTCATTTGGTAACTAAAAATCTTTCACAGTATCAAAGGGAAAATATTTCCCTGAATTGAACAAGCTTAAATAATTCTCCACCCTAGAATACGGTCTCAAGTCTTTTTCTGTCAAAGATCCAACTGAGTTTGTTATTCGCTTCGCCTTTTCTAATGGAAGTTTCTTTGCTGAACTTGTTGAAGCCAAACTCACACCAGTAGCACCAGAACAGTTTCTTAGTTTCTTCTGTCCTACTTCTGGGGTTGAAACAATACATTGTGATTTCACAAGTTTCTTGTGTTTCCTGCATATTTATTTTGGTGCGACAGAACTCACACAGTGCATGACTTTTATCCAAACCCAACTGACCGTTGACACTATAAAAGCCACAATTTGGTCCAAACGGTCAATTTAAGGGAAGTCAGGGCCGGTTGGATGATGCGATCTGAAAGGTTTGTGCACTCTTCAAAAACGTCAGAGTGAAAAGTGCTCCACTTGTTAGTTTTACTTTGTATCTTTGATTATTTAGAATTCATAAAATAATAAAATGAATCGTTTTTGGTAATCAATGTCTCTAATAATTAATTTTTCCCATCACTACTAGAATTTTGTTGACTTTTCTGCGTTTGCACTGGTTTAATTTTTCCATCAGCTCTTCATCCATCGGGTTTATTTTTTTTAAAACAGCACCTGTGACGATCATTTTCTTTTTTCTGCATACTCCCATCCCATTCCATCTTTAATCTCATTCATTTCTCCTTATCATGACGAATTAAATCATTACTGCCACACATTTGTGGTTCTCTTTGACTATTCTCACCTTCTTCATTACGATGTAATCAAGTCTAATTTCCTTAAGTTCATTATCAGTGTTCTGTTTCATCATCCTGGACTGATTCCATCCATCATCCAGTGCTTTGTCTGTCATATCCATGACAGTGAAAACCAATGTTTTCATCACCACTTCTCATCCATACCAAGACTTTCTCTGCTTGTCCTTGAGGTGCTTTGATGACCTCTGAACCCGTTCCTCCAGGAATCAGGCCGGTAACCCACCTCTACTTATCAGAGGTGACTTCGGACTCGGTGGCGGTGGCTTGGAGCGCCCCCGCACCGCCCGCTGACCTCTTCATTTTGAGCTACAGTTCTGCTGACGGGACTGACACCTCTAAGGTGACGCTGGATGGCTCCAAGACAAGGTCACTAGTCCAGGGCCTGCTGCCGTCCACTCATTACACCGTCAGTCTTATCACAATTCAGGGCGAGGCCACCTCTGAACCAATTACAGCGTCTCTCGTTACAGGTGAGTTCCTTAAAAAAGAGCTGAATGTGAAACAGAGCTTCTGCATGATTGCAGTATTCGTGTGAAACTTTTAACACTTTTTCTCCTATTTATTGGTTTTATCAGGTTTTTGAGAAGAGCATTGCATGACATTCAACCGCAAAATTAACTGTGCTGTTATACATGCAGTTTAATAATAATAATATTTGATTAAAAAAATAGAAGCTCGTGTACAGCAGGGGAGCAGGAGGAAGGAAATGGAGAAACTGCGATAAATGTAATGTTAGAAAAACAATCAAACAGAATGGAATGTGAGAGGTGCAATTGGCATTTCTTCAACTGTGATATTTGCATAGTAGAAAGCAAAATAAACCAGCAGGCGGTCAACATTTGAACCTGAACATCAGCAGTGAGTAAGAACCTGAAATGTCTTTGGCTGTGCTCCCTTGTTTTTGTGTGTTCTTAGAAAATCACAAAGCAAACACAAATTTATGAAGATTGCTTTTGTGCAGATTCATTGAAATCTAATGTGAAAACAAGAGCAGAGGCCAAGAAGAGCAAACAAAAGGAGCAAAATTAAAAATAAATATGCCAAATTTTGCCAGAAATTGTCTATAATTTTCAATTTAAAAAAATAAGCCTTATCTCCTGTTCTCTTTTTGTTACCCTTCCATTTCTAGTACCTGAAAATAAACGTACAGTCTTTTACACATTTCTGCACACGGCTGGGGTCTCCACATCCTGCTGAGTGTTGGTACTGAAACACTGATTCAGGACTTCTCTGTTTGTCTTGATTCTTGCATTACTCCTGATTCGGTTGAAATGTCCTTTTTTTTTTTTGTTTTTTGATCATCAACTATTTGTTTGACTCATTTTAAGCAGTGCTTTTCTTTTTAAAGTTAAGGCATATGTTACTCTGGACTCTCTCTGCATCCAGTCCGGTCCGGCCCCTGTGCTCCGGCGCTCCTTAAATCTTTCGTTGCCTTCTAATTTTTGCCGGAGTTGACTTGGAGCACTTTTTTGTGAATTTGAGGCTATTAACGACCTAAACGGGAAATCATGAGAACAAGTGTAAATTGCATCCGGTACATTTTTCAAAATATAACTTATTTTCTGCTGTTTTCACCAAGTTGTAAACATTACATTGTTACAACCAACCCCGATCTCCCCTACTACACAATACCCGTGGTGTATTGTCAGGGCCTGCAAAGGCTTCAGTGAAGGCCTAAAATGATCTAAAAAGTAGTATCTAAAGGCATCTTTCCACACTGCTGGTCAAACCATTGATATATATGGATTAAACACATCCAACCAATCAGAATTTGAGTTAGTCTCTGTAGCTTCATGAGGGCAGAAGATGACATAATCGCCTCTGATTGGATGGTCAAAGCTTGCGCTACCAAAAGCTAACTTCTTCTGTACTTCAGGCTGTAGGCAGTAGCTTGTTTTGCAATTAACAATAAAATAAGTTGATTTAGTTGCAGATTTATTGCGTAAGCCGTTCTTAAGATGGATTTTTCCGGGAAAATTGGACGACGTCAAAAAAGGCCGGCCAACCACGAAGCTAGCGAAGGATTTGTCCGCCACTTTCAGCCTTTCAGTAGTTCTTATTCCTTCGTTTTATTTTTAAAATCAGAATGATGTTAATTTACAAATCTGGTGGTTTATGTTCCTGAATGTTTATTTTTCTCTTTCTATCAATTTTTTTTATTTTATTTTGGGTGTTTTTCTTTATTTTTTCATTTGTTGCTGATTGATTCAGTGTCCTATAATGACATTAATACAATGTTTTTCCACACATCACAAGATGGCACGTACAGTTGTTCCTAAAAAATATTTTATTTTTTAGTCTAGAACGTATATAAAATAGACACGTGTAAAAAGATTTGATTTAAATACTCAGATTGTTATTTAACTTATTGTAATGCGAGGCTGTATTCTAGGTTTAGCTTTTTAATATGCAATAAATGATTTTTTTTTCCTTTTTATTTGTCATTTTACTTTGTAAATAAGAACAGTACTCAATTATAGTCGGATATCAAGCAGTGATTTGGGAAATGTTACGTTTTTGACTATTTGCATTGATATCTCTATAGTTTTTTTATACATGATGTGTGTTTATTTTCTTTTATTACTGTCTAGTTCTCCTCTTTATCCAATTCCTTAAATATGTCAGAGATGTTCATTTTATTCAAAACTTTCTTTAGACAAACGCTCAGCAGCACATCATCTACTTTTTAATGTCATTTTGTTTTCAGGCTAAATCGACTATGAAAAAGTGAAGCACTGAGGCATAGAAAGAAAGTTAGAAAATAGTTTTAACAGGAAAACTCTGCCAAACATGTACATTCTACACTCGAGAAACAATGGAGTATCTTCAGTCGGAGGCTCTTTTAGCTCTGTTACAATGAGGTCCGGCATACAAGGTCACTCCAAAAGTCTGTCTATGTCCCACGGGAGGGATAGAGAGTCATTGTAAAAGACTTATTTACAACTTGAGCTTGAACTTTAGATCCAAGTAAAGGATTTATTCATTCTTTTATTGGTTTATTTATTTAAGTTGCTTCTGGGAAACAGTGCTATCTCCCGTCTCTTTGACAGTAGCTCAGGTTTTGTCTCCGAAAGCGAAGGTCCTGTCATGGATTTAATTGTCCTCTTGAATTACTTTCGCTACATCCTTTCCTTTGGTGGCTCCGCTGCCCCAGGAGACACAAACACACTCAGTCAGTCAGGAGTGCTTCTTCCTTTTTTGTAGTTTAACTCTTTGTGTTCATGTAGTGAGAAAATAAATGTGGGAAAAATTAATGAACGATAATTTGGTGAAGAAATGCTCTGATTACAGACTATTTTCTGTTAATGTTTTGGTCCATCTTCTCTTATCAATACGTTTGTAGGGATGGATCCACCAAAAGAGCTGACGGTTCTGGATGTGACGGAGGATGTGGTGACCATCAATTGGATCAAGCCGCTGGCTCCATTTGAATACTACAAGCTCTCCTACCAGTCAGCCAGAGGTAACAGTACAGTACATATGTGGTGTGGATCACATTATAACATCATTTCTTGCATTTTAACAGTCTTGTGTTTAAATATTTTAAATAAAAACATACTTTGTGAGAGGTTTCTACCCTTTGATGAGCGACGCTTTGGACAGATTGATGCTTTGGTGTCTCTATTGTCCCCTGCAGGTCGGGTGGACAGTGTGATGATTGACAGCGATGTGACAAACTACACCTTGTCCAGTCTGTTTCCTGCCACGGAGTATGAGATCAGCCTCAGTGCTGTCAGAGGAAGTCAGGAGAGCAAAGTTGTCAGCACATCTGTTTTCACAGGTAGGAGTTTTTTGAAAAAGAGACCTCTCATTTCAGCTGTCACAAGGTAGACATCTGTAAAATATATATATATATATAGTAGTATTTATTTATTTGTTCTTTTTCAGTTAGAATGTACAATACATACAATTTACTAAGGAAGAACAGAAGTAGGATGAAAAAGTATTATAAATCCCTACCCTCGTATTATTACATATAGGGCTGCCACGATTAGTCGACTAATCGACTACTAAAATAGTCGATGACTAATTTAATAGTCGATTAGTCGTTACTTTATATTATATGGAGTCAGAGTGTAGTAAAGTTGAAAGTTATAATGGCATTCTGCTAGCTTTTTGGAATATTTTGGCATTTTTGGTTTTTTTTAGGCAATTTTGGATTTTAGCTAATATTTCAACTGGATGCTAGCTATTTTGGCTAATTTAAGCGTATTTTGTTTGTGAGGCTATTTTGCAGTTTAGCTAATATTTTAGTTATGTGCTAGCTGTTTTGGCTAACTTAAGCTTTTTTTTTTTAGTTTTTTTAGGCTTTTTTGGAGTTTAGCTAATATTTCAGCTGCATGCTAGCTGTTTTGGCTAATTTAGACCTTTTTCAATTTCTTTAGGCAATTTTGGATTTTAGCTAATAGTTCAACTGGATGCTAGCTATTTTGGCTAATTTAGGCGTATTTTGTTTATGAGGCTATTTTGGAGTTTAGCTAATATTCCATTACGTGCTAGCTGCTTTGGCTAGCTTAAGCATTTTATTTATTTTTTTTCGTTTTTTAGGCTGTTTTGAAATTTAGCTAATATTTCAGCTACATGCTAGTTGTTTTGGCTAGCTTTTTTATATTTTTTTGCTAATATGGCATTTAATTAATATTCAGCTTTAGTGTTTTCAGTTATCACTTTCAGCATCTTTGCTGCAAAATTCCGCTTTAATTATCTGCGATAATGCTTGTGTGAATATATCTATTAGTTAGTTTAAAGCCAATGATGGTTAAGATGTGTGCTTTACATCCAGTTTGTGCATGACCCGATTAGTCGACTAATCGGAAAAAATAATCGATGATTAGTCGACTATAAAAATAATCGTTTGTGGAAGCACTAATTACATATAATACAAACAGATTACTAAATGAGTGGGTGTAATCAAAACAAACACAAAATAGTAACCCGTAATAAAAACAATATTACGAACAGGAACACAATATTTACATCAAACTGCATACAAATCAATCATTTTGTTTAGACTGGTTACATAAAGATACTAGAATTTAAAAAAAAAAAAAAAACACATGATTAATTTGTACCATTAATTAATCGCGGCATTGATTAAACTAATTCCTCAATTTTAATCGCAAATATTTTTCACCTAATAATTGCTGTGAAAAATCTAATTTTCATTGAACTTTCTGACATTGTGGCACAGTAAAAGATTAAATAACAAAAATAAAAAAACAGTGGCTTTTATGAGTTTGGGACTATATCAGACTTTATTTTTGAGCCACCAAGGGGGATTATGTTTTCAATCTAAAACAATAAAAAATATATTAAATCAGCTGCAGAGGGCTTAAAACAAACAAACAAAAAAAACAGTTGGAACACTTTTCTGAGCAATCCAAAAAATATTGACCACAAACTTTTATTGATAACGTAATACATACATTTATAGAGTTTATTTCACAGTTTATCACAAGAGCAAGAAAGAAGAAAAGACTTCATGTTTGCCTTTATCCTGTTTGGTGAATTTGATCATTTTGAAGACTGGGATGCAGCAGAAGATAGAAAAAAGAAAATGAAACATGAGGACATGACAGCACATAAATCGAACTATTTAGACTTTAGATTTAGTTTCTTGGAAACAAACTTTTGCTTCATCATCTTGACATAAACATGCCAGAAGACGTGAACTTTTCCTGCTTTGTTTGTTTTCTCGTAATGATCACTTCACTCGACCAAAGCAGAGCGCAATGGAGCCGTTACCATGACAATGCAGCGCACTGTGTTTGAAAATGTCCGCTTTTTGTTAAACACAATTTAAGCTTAAGAATATATATATATATATTTTTTTGTTTTGTTCATGGTGTGAGCGCAGTAATGCCCTTCCACACATGCATTGACAGACATGAACGAACTTCAAGGAAGAAAGAGACTAATGCGGTAAAAATAAATAAATAAATAAACAGAGCGCCTGTAATTAATTAATTGTTCAAATCTACCTCTACACCATGGCCCCATTTTTTTTAATGAATTAATATTTCTTTATTGAAGTTTCTCTAAATTGTTGCAAATAATAAGGTAAAAAACTGTTTTTTTTCTCTTTCTCTAACATAAACAGTTAAATAATTATCAAAAGTTCTATTTCCTGTTAGCATATTTCTGGATGTAACAGTTAAAATCCCCTCTCATCCTCTTTTGAGCTATTGAAAAAGTGGTCTTCAATTCATGATTATGCCGTATTTAGCCAAATTCAAAGCACCTAGGACTAGGACATAGTTTCTGCAGAGCGGCAGAAGGCAGGATTGTTGGTCCCTTTCCTAGTTATAACTGAGAGCTCTCTGTTTACATGCCCTCCTGCTAGCTCACAGCTCACAACCAAAAATTACCGGTGCAACAAAAAGGATTAAAGCCATCAAGCTGTGCAAATTTGAGCCAGACGCCAGATCAGACGTGGAAAACGAAGGATCTAGTCATCTGAATTTTTTTTTCAAATGAAATTTGAAAATCCACTCCTAATTCAGAAATTTGAACAAATAAATACCCCAAAATGCAATTTTAAGATTAATTTTCTTCAAAAATGTCCGCCGTCATGAGAAAAATGCCACAAGAACATGTTAGAAACACCAAAAACACCATTTTAATTGGAGATGGTCTTTGAAGAAACCAGGAAAACAGTAAACATCTGAAGCAGCTGACCTTTTGGGAAGTAACACTGTAAATGATGAAAGCATCCACACTTTGTCTCAATATTTGGGGCGCTTGAACTCACAATATGTTGCTAATTTTCTCCATGCTTAAGTGTTTAATTCAGTTTTTCTTATTTATGCCATTTTAATTTTCCTTTTTGCATCTCGTCTAAATCATTTCTTTAATAATAATAATATGTAGAGGGTCATAACATTTATTTTATTTAAGCACCAGCCCATAAAATTGAATGCTGCACGCTCCCATCTGCACATACTAAAGCACACTTTGTTATCGTTCCCTATAAAAAAGCGCTAGCACGCTAAGATTAGCTGTCTCTGCCATTGAATATACAATGCATACTCTGCGGTGTGAATGTTTGAGAGGAAAAGGCAGGACAGAGGAGAACAGAACATGTGTTTGCATGGTAATGAGACCTGATTCACCCAGGGTTGTCAGGTTCAACAATCCAGGGTGAAAAAAAAGAAGCTAAAGAGACAATTTCTCTTGCTTTCGCTCTGTCTCACCCCTGTCTTCTTCCTCCCCTTCACCCCTCCACTGCTCCTTTATCAGCATTTTTTTTTCTTCCAACAAACCCAATGCACCTACAATGAGGAGAACCGTTGGGGCTGTAATAGCCTAAAAAAAGGAACATAACTCCAAAGTCAGGCTTGTTATTATGGGTAAATAACATTTTCCTCACAGCACAGCCCTCCAAACGGGGGCACTTTAATACAACTTTCAACAACAATGCATAAACAAGGCTTTGCAAGAGTAATCCAAAATTGCCTGGCCAAGTATGTAATGACTTTGGTAACCCTGCGGCTTCAAAAATACTTCACTTCTATAATCAATTGCCACATGAGGGGCTGAGAAAGAAGCAAAGTATTTTCATTTTTCCCTCACAGCGGGCGCTTCTAATCTGAGATGAATCTGGTGGAAGTGGCACTAAATGAAGCTCCGCTTAAGGGCCAATCAGAGTGTTGATAAAGAAAGGATGACAAGATTCCTTCATCCTCCTAAACTGTTACAACTTGTTTCATCTTAATTGTAAAAATATGTAGTATTCCTTTAAAGGGGCCAAAAATCTTTGTGAAAAACTAGCATGCGTCGATGCTCATTACAGAAGCGGATATAGACCACAATGCATTGCAGTCAAACAATTTTGAACAAAAAATGTTTAAAGTAAACCATCCACATTTTCACCACCAGAACACAGCGGAGTCATAATTAAATGTCGTGAAATGTTCATATTGATTTAATTTTCACTGAAGGAGCAGACTATTTCCTGGTGGAGAAAGGGTGGGACTATTTCCTGGTGGAGAAAGAGAGCAGGTTGTTTTTTCCTGGATACAGAGAGCAGGGTATTTCTTGGTGGAGATAGTTAGCCAACTATTTTCTGCTAGAAAGAAGAAGCATACTATTTCTTGGTGGAGATACGAAGTGGACTATTTCTCGGTGGAGAAAGTTATTTTCTGGTGGAGAAAGGGAGAAGACTATTTCCTGCTGTAAAGAAGGAGCAGACCATTTCCTAGTGGATAAAAGGAGCAGACTATTTCCTGGTGGATAACAGGAGCAGACCATTTCCTAGTGGATAAAAGGAGCAGACTATTTCCTGGTGGAAGATGTGAGTGACGAATTGGGAGGACCAGTTTGAACTTAGATTATTGAGCATAGACGGAAATGTTCGTATGTCTCCAGGAAAGTGATCTACATTAAAGCAAAAAAAAAAAAAAAAATGTAATAAGGAGATTAATGACGCTTCAAATAGAAAAGAAATGTTCACGGCCAGTGCTAATAAGAACAATTTTCTCATCATTTCAATAAATCTTGAGATGTTCTGGTGTTGTCTGCATTTTTAGACCAAATTTAACTGTAAAATTAACCTGTTAGCATCACCATTCTGTCTGTGCCACATTTTGGGGATAAACAGAATGTACATCAAATTTTTTGGGCGACGTCATAAAATGGGTGGTACCCTCAGGGAGTAAAAGGCGGAGCATCGAATATCTAGTCGTTTAACTTCAGAGAATGAAAATAATTTTCAAACATAATTCATATTTTATAAATAATTTGTTTCTTAGTATTCCAAAGTAAATATATGACCATTAATATGGATATAGTTTTCTCTGAAAGACTAAAGAAAAGCATTGTATCGCCCCTTTAAAAACGTTATAGAACAGCAATGAACAAGACAATGAAATCTTGTGAAATATGCAAAAAAAAAAAAATTGAAAATATGCAAAGAATATAAATCTATTACCGTTTTTGATAACCTTTCTGTTCCAATAAAACTATAAATCCATCTTTTTTTGTGGTGTCCTAAACATAATGTTGTGTCTGTGAAACCTGCCAGCTTTAATTTGGACGTCAAACCCTGATGCACACTCACAAAGAACAGCATCGCTACTATCAGATGATAAATCATGTCCTTTTTTTTTCCCGATAGTGTTCTCAATAGATGGTTAGAAATCTCCAGTTTAGCCATATTTGCTCAAATGTCTGAATGTTCCCTATGAGAGGCATCCATTCAAAAAGGGAGTTTTGCTAAATCTTCTTAAATAAGACTTTTCCGCTGCAGCCCCTCTATTTAAATCAAATGGATCCTGTCTTACTCTAATCGTGCTGCCATACGGCTATGAATATAACATAGTAGCTTTGAAGACTATTTATATTATTATGTAGGCTAAAACAGTAACAATTCTAAAATATTTTTAAATCCAGTAGTTATGTAATACTCCACCTTTTTTCCAGTTTCTCTGTTTTATATCACATGATTACAAATGTTTATCCTCATAAGATTTATCATTTGGGCTAAACAGAGCTATCAGAGGCGTCATTAATGAAGACGCATCACTTCGGCAGCGATTAAACCCTCTTCTGGTTACGCTCAAAAGTCCTGTAGATTCCCTCCCACCTACTTTCTACAGACACACAGAAAGGCTGCAGAAAGAGGAAACCCAAAGGTTTTATAACTGAACTGATGGGTATTGAAATGGGAAGCTTTGGGTCCTGGAAGTCCTGGTGGTTGGAGCAGCAGATGTAGATGAGCTTCCTCCCAAACTCATTTTGAGTCATTTCCACCTCTTTGATATTTCTATTTTTGAGAACACAGTTTTCTTTCTCATCAGTATCCATACATCCTACACATAAACCTTTTAGACTTTTTGAATCAGCTTTTCCTGTACAAATCTTTAAGTTCACATTCAAGTCAAAAGCTCTTTTTCTGTCACAGAAATTATTTGTTTAACAACTCTAAAATTTACAATTGAATTTATTGTCAGAGCAGCTGAAGAAGAAGCTGATAAGCATTTTTTTTAATTCAATTTTGCAATTCATTTCTCACTTGTCTAATGTTTCTTTTTAATAATTTGATCAGATATCATTTTTATTGCAGTAAAAATATATATATAGTCAAATATGTATGCTTTTGTGTTACATTTTGCTCCTTACTGGGGTCATGCATGAATTATCTCAGTATAATGCTTCAGGATAATACAGAATATCACGCTTTCTATGTTAAATTAAGTTGCATATTTTTTCTGTGTGTGAATTCAGATGAGAGCAAACTGTAAAGATGCATTTAGTTTATTAGAATTATGTGATTCTGATATTTTATTGCTGCAGTTTATAGATTTTGCTGTCATTAAAATTGTAAAAAAAAAAGTATTATGTAGTGATTCAAGCAAAAAGGAAACAATATATAATTTATATAAAAGTAGCTTAAATTATGTCAATATTAAACAGCAATCCTAATTAGATATTTTTCTACTAATATTTTGCTTTTTGTTTTCTCGTCATTTTGGTTGAACATATATGACTGATTACTGGGTCTACTTTGTGGTAATTTACTGTGAAGTGATCTTGTTTTTGTTTGTTAAAATGATAGCTATGGATATGCCCGCGGAGTTAACAGCTCTCAACATCACCCCGCAAGGAGCTTTGTTACGGTGGAAACCGCCGGTGTCCAATGTCGACAACTATGTGCTGACAGTCACACACAACCAGGGTGAGTTTCATTTTTATTCATGAAAAAGAAACACGTTCAGATAGGTTAACGAGTAGATTAGATTGGAATAAAAAGTGCAAGAACTAAGCATCTTTATGTATCAATCTCAGCTTTTAAAAAACATGTATTTGTTGTATATATTGTGATGTGTTTTTATCTACTTTTGTATGTCTATGCTCTGCAGGTCATTATTGTAAATTAGAACATGTTCTTAATAACTTGCCTGGTTAAATAAAAGTTAAATAAATAAATAAAAATGTAAGTTATCTTTTTAGAGGTTGTTTGAATTTCTATATCAACACTTTAGACCCATTTTTTTTTTGCACGTGAAACCAAACTTTGTTCAATAATTATTTTCTTCATCTACTTTTTTTTCTTTCATGAAGCTGAAACTAATACTTTAGTAAAACTTTAGTATTAGTTCCATTTTTTTTTTTTTTTTTTTTTTTAGTCCTGAACTGGATGAAAAAGAGAGAATAAAACATGGTTAGCAGAGGCGGAAGGACATAAAGAGGGGAAGGGGTTGAGGGTACAGAGCTGCTAGAGGCTCAACTTTATCAATGTCATAAATAATTGTTTACAGGAGGGACACATTTTTGTGCACAAACACACACCTACACACATTTAACCTTTATCTGCACCAACCTGCACAT
Organism: Oryzias melastigma; assembly: GCF_002922805.2. Lineage (NCBI taxonomy): Eukaryota > Metazoa > Chordata > Actinopteri > Beloniformes > Adrianichthyidae > Oryzias > Oryzias melastigma. The sequence continues at coordinate 10,166,975 of NC_050528.1, forward strand.
AAATAAATGTATGTTAAACCACACAGACATTTGTACACACTACATATACTGAACAATTTAGCTCATATGTACTAAAAAGTGGCAATAAATTGCTTGATCACATGTAGTACAATCATACACTAAGTTATAATATTGTACTGAATTAAATTGAATCAATTAATTAATTGTAACTAGTATCAAGAGGGTGTTTCTGTGGATTCCATATCCAGTTTTATTCCTCACCCTTACTCTTAAATTTAGCCCTCCAAGCAAACCGATATGGAAATATTAGATATTAGGATATTAGAAATGAATGAATAAATAGAAAAATTAAATTTAACACCTCAATTTTTCAAAATGACAGAAATATTTTTTCTGGCTCTTTTTGGTGTAAAAAT
>NC_050528.1:10167359-10170647 GCF_002922805.2 Oryzias melastigma
AAAAAAAAAAAAAAAAAAAAAAAGACGCTCAAAAGCAGCAGATTCAGGTAGGGGAGTGGTTGAGGCTTAATGACAGCAGTTGAAGTTCAAATCAGTTAAAATCAGGATGATTTTAACATGGGAGTCGATGGAGAAATGCTCACTCTAAGCAAGGTGGTGAAAACTTCAAATGTGCATTTGGATGTGTAATATGGTGTAAAACATGTTTGTCTTCTCTTTTGGTTTACAGTCACAGCTGATACTTTCTTGGTGGAAGGCAGCAAACAGGAACACCAGCTTTCTAATCTGAAGCCAATCACCACCTACTCTGTGGCTCTCTATGCCACTAAAGGACCTCTAACAAGCGGCACTGTCATCACTAACTTTCAGACACGTATGTATGAACTCGTTCAACTCTAGGGCTGCCACGATTAGTCGACTAATCGACGACTAATCGACTTAAAACAGTCGACGGCTAATTTTATAGTCGATTAGTCGTTATTTTTTATTATATGGAGTCAGAATGTAGTAAAGTTCAAAGTTATGGCATTCTGCTAGTTTTTGGATTATTTTGGCATTTATTAAGATTTTTTGGGCTGTTTTGGAGTTTAGCTAATATTTTAGCTACATGCTAGCTGTTTTGGCTAATTTGGCTTTTTTTTTAGTTCTTTAGGCTGATTTGGAGTTCAGCTAATAATTCAGTTACATACTTGATATTTTGGATAATTTAGGCTTTTTTCAGGCTATGTTGGAGTTTAGCTAATATTTTATCTATTTTGGCAAACTTAGGCTTTTTTTGTTTTTTAGCCTGTTCTGGAGTTTAGCTAATATTTTAGCAACAGGCTAGCTATTTTGGCTAACTTTGGCTTTTTTTTAGTTCTTTAAGCTGATTTGGAGTGCAACTAGTAATTTAGATGCATGTTAGTTGTTTTGGCTAGTCTAGGCTTTTTGTCTTTTACACTATTTTGGAGTTCAGCTAATAATTCAGTTACATACTTGCTATTTTGGCTAATTTAAGCTTTTTTCAGGCTATGTTGGGGTTTAGCTAATATTTTATCTACATGCTAGCTATTTTGGCAAACTTTGGCTTTCTTTTTAGATTTTTAGACTAATTTAGAGTTTAGCTAATTATTCAGCTACATGCTTGCTTTTTGTCTAATTTAGGCTTTTTTTGTTTTTTAGACTATTTTGGAGTTTAGCTAATATTTTTTCTACATGCTAGCTGTTTTGGCAAACTTGGGCTTTTTTCAGCTTTTTTAGGCTAATTTGGCATTTAACTAATATTTTAGTTGGCTATCAGCTTCAGCATTTCAGCTTTCAGCATTTTAAACTATCAACTACAGCATTTTCAGCTATTAACTTCAACGTTTTCATCTACAATTTCAGCGTTTTTATCTATCAATTTCAGCATTTTCAGCTATCAGCATGAGCATCTTCTGCGGCCAAATTCAGCTTACAGCATTCACTCTAGCATTATCACAGGTAATACTATATATCTAGTTTTTCGTTAGTTTAAATCTAATGATGGTCAAGATGTGTGCTTTGCATCAAGTTTGCACATGACCCGATTAGTCGACTAATCAGAAAAATTATCTGTGATTAGTCAACTATTAAAATAATCATTTGTGGCAGCACTATTATTCATAAGATTATTAAAAGTGTCACTTAGCAGGTTCTTTTTTTGCTTTTTTATATGAGATTTAAAAATTAAACCAGATGTTCAATAATTTTAGAATCCTAGTTTTCAGTGCCTTTTAATTACTATTTCACATTGTTTCATTTTGACGTTTTGTCAAACAACAGTTTTTGCAAGGATAGAGATAAGAAACAAAGAAAAGCAGGTGTTAAGAAGCAACAGTTCCTCCCAGATTTGGAAAATTCTGTCCTTTATATGGAGGTTTGGAAGCTACTCGAGAGTTTGTCAAACCCTTGTCGACATGTACTTGGAGAGTTCTTATTGTTATGTGCTATTAGAGGTTTTTCACGAGTGTGAAGGATGAGGATTTTTCCAAAGTCCTTTCCGTCTGTGGGCTGCTCGTGTGAGAGCTTGACTCTCATTGCAGGTCAGAACCCACGAGGAAAAGGATTTCCACCAGTGCTGCCCTTTATTGCTGAAACTATTCATAACTGAAAGAAAATGGACAGGCATAGCCACAGGCTGGAATATTTATAGTTTAGTCAACACAGGATCACATCTTAGCTTTAGTTGGATGAGCTTATCCTGTTTGCTTCCTCACTTGGAGAGCCCCAGCAGGCACCGGGGAGGTTTACAGCCGAGTTTGAAGCATACAGGATGATAATTGGCCGCTAAGTCTGAGGTCATGGTTCTTATTCTGAAAAGGATGGATCTTCTCCTTTGTGCTGGGAATGAGTTGCTGCTCCAAGCGGGGGAGTTTAAGTGTTAGTGTACTTTGTTGAGGAGAGAATGAAACACAAGATTTACAGACAGCTTAGAGCAGTCTGCTGTGCTGAAGAGGGAGCTGAGCTGGAAAGCAAAGATGCTAATTTAATACTGCATTTTTCAATATTTTACTATAATTATAACCTTTGGCCAGTAATGAAAAAATTACATTGTGAAATATATGAAAAAAAAAGTTTTTTTGAAGGGTTCTTGGAATGCTGGACTTGCCGTCAGGGATTCATCGAGAATCTTAGAAAAAGGTTGTTTTTCCTTCACTTTAGTTTTGTCTTGTAGTTTGGTTTTACTGGTTTTGGGATGTTATAAAGATGGTTTGAATGTGTTTCAGATTTTAGATTTAGAAGGCCTTATGTTTCGTTCACACCGCTCGTGTTGTATGTTAAAGAACACGCTGTACCTACACATCGTCACTCACAATTTGTCATAAATGGACACATAGTCTCCATCACTTTTTGATGTTTTAGGTGTCCCCCAACTCATTTTTTTTATGTGCTGGCTGCTACCATTAAACTATGGGTCCCCAACCCTCCGGACACGGTACCTGTTGTGGAACCGGTATCGGATTAGGGTTAGGGGACCGGTCTGGTATGATACAAGGTCGGACATGTGAGATAAAAAGATCGCCACTACCAAATCCGAGTCCTGAATTGGTCAAAGTTCAGCTGTTTGACGTTCTAGCAGTTCAAAGTTTAACTGCTTGAACTTTTAGTATGCGTTCAGTGAATTCCCAGTTTGTATGTAGAGCCTGAATAATTGCATAGAGACATGGACGTGAGAATTTTGAACATGAAAACTCCAAACCTGCGTTTACGCACTTTTACTAAGACTTTTCTTTGAAATTGGTCGCTCGAGCTCTAGTTTTTGAGGTTGGTGTGACTGTACCTGTAGAC
>NC_050528.1:10170782-10189857 GCF_002922805.2 Oryzias melastigma
AGACTTTTCTTTGAAATTGGTCAAGCTCTAGTTTTTGAGGTCGGTGTGACTGTACCTGTAGACTGACAGAACTGTATCCAGACATTTGATCTTATCAACTCTATGGCAAACAATGTGGATACAGAGAATATAGATTTAAAGGCGAATGTGGATATGAGGTAGAAAAATGGTTGAATATCAATTCATCCATCCATTATGCTCAGTTTACAGTTTCAGAAGAAATTCATAACAGCACTGTTTGAAATGGAAATGAAGCCTTCCTTTTTTCAAGCTGACCTCACATTTATTGAGTTTTTTCTTTTTTTTTTTTAGAGAAAAGCATGGCGGTGAGGGGAGGGAACTCTTCCATTTTAGCTGACTTGCAACTCTTTGAGTTTTGTTGCCAACTTCCTGCAGGGAGTTAAAAAAAATGTTAAGCTGCAAATAGTTTGTTTCCCCAGAGGAGCAGTGGAGGAGCAATGGAGCTACCTGGCCTGCATTGCAGCACCTCTTGAGATGTAAACAAGCTATAGGAACAGGACTAAGACTAAAGACAACTGAACAGATTTTTTTTAATCAAAATACTCAACATCTACTGAAACTGAATTTTGCATTGTCACTCATGCATAAAGTATTCAACAAAGAGTTGTCTGCTCCTCCAATGCTAAGCTATAAGCTGTGAGCCGTAGGGCGGGACATCGCATCGATTTGCTGTAAGTGTGTCAATAAACCTGTAGAGTGCAGCATCAGGACTTTTTTCTCTCAAAAGTTGCACGGCATGGGAAGCAGTCTGGGTTTTTGCCTTAGGGAAATTCACTCCAAACTCTCCACTTTTTAAGAAATGACTACTACAGTTTCAGAACCATCATCTATGGTTCAGTCCTGACAAATCAGCACTGCATACTCTTTCATACTTCTCCTACATACTTCAAGATGTGAGGATTTTTATAATAACATTATGTTTCAGATTCATTTTATTGGTTCTGTAAATGAGATGCAGGCTTGGGGGGAAAAAACAAACAAATCCATCATGTCTTTTTGCCAAGTGGCTAAAAACAGGGTTGCCACAACTAAAAGATATGCAAGAGGAAAAATTACAAAAAGGCTCAAGGCACAACATGATAAATGATATATTAAAATGCAATAAAGTTAAGTTTTATATTAAAAACAAGTGTGTTCAGCTAATTATCTAATTACTTATTTAGTAGCATCCTGAGTCACACCTAATGCTGCCAAAAGTGGGGAATGTAAATACAGAAAAACATATGCAGCTTTTGTGAAACTATTTTTCCTCATAGAACTTGAATAAAAAGACTGAGCAAACCAACAAAAAAACAGAAGTAACTGATCTAGCACGAACTTTTAAAATTGTGCAGCTTAAACTCAAACATTTATGCAAAGATAAGTAATTAAGCAACAGTTTGGAGGGATTTCCAAAAATCTAAAATGCATTATTATTATTATTATTATTGCATATTGATATCGTGCACAAATACAGCTAACTTTTTTTTTCAAGACAGAGTCAGACAATTAGCTAATTATTATCAAAGAGGAAAAACAATTGAAGATTTTTTTTTTTGCACAATACAACTAATTAAATTTTCAATTATGTACAGTGGAGAAAAAACTCTATATGAGCTAAAACTTCAGTAACTTCAGTGTTTAATAAAAACATTTATTTCACTGTCATTACTCAAATGGCTGCCAATGCTCCCACAAAGTTATCTTTACCCCTTTATATTCTTTCCATTGATCTCGATGTTTTTCTTCCTTCTGTCTGGAAAAATAAGATTTTTAGAGCTAACTCAGAGAGGTAAAGATTGGGGAGGTTAAAAGTAGTGGTTCCCCTTGCAGACATATCTCATCACTAGTGTTTATTTATACAAATAAAAGTGATTAAAAGATAAATACATTATGTATGCTTTCTGGTAAAATACAACTGCTGTTCAGAAATTAAAAAAATATATTAATGGTGAAAGAAAATAAAAAAGTAGATGAGAAGAGTAAAATGTTTGGTAATGTTGGACTTAAAAAGGGGGAAAAAGGAAGAGTGGAGAGATTGAAAAACATCACTGCAGACTTTGGTATCTCTGAAAAGTGATGCTTTTATCTGTGAAAGCACACATCTTACGCTCTTCTTTAAAACCAGTTTTCTCTCCTGACTCTTAGACTGTCTGGACTTCTCTTGCTGTTCTGAGAATAGTTATCTTCAGTCTTTCAGAAATGTATCAGTGCAGGTTCAGGCTGTTAATTACAGAGACGTCACTGATCGATCTGCATCTGTTCTAAAACACTCATTTAATGTGGGAAAAACAGTTCAATTTCTATGCTTGAAGATTCAATTTAGGTTAAGATGTTGAACACGAGTGAAATACCAATCAAAAGGCTTTTTTTTTTAAAGCATTGACCTAGAGGCATAATAAAGGAGATCTCTGGGTGGGAAAAATAGCTTATGTATAAGATGTTTTGCTTTGAATTTATATACGCTACATTTCCTGTATTACTGCTGATGCTATATCTATTTGAATGGGTTGTAATCAGTGATTCTGCACTTTTCTGGTCAGGAATGTCATGCAGTGGGTGCACACAAAAATGTCCTCTAAAAAAAACATGCACAAATCAGCAAAAAGGATGCTTGAGAATAATAATAATGAATAAACAGAGACTAAAAACATGAACAAGAGCAATAACATGAATACAAAATACAACTTACAACTAAGAAAAAATGCCTTTTCAGGACAATTTACATGGTGCAAAAAATTTGCAAAACACAAATAAATTGTTGCAACATTTAAAAAATATATAGAAACATGTCTTGGCTGCAAAAATATATTTTAAGAAGAATAACCACCTTAAAAAGTCTGTTAGGAAGTCTTGATGTCTGTATTCCAAATTTACAGCAGTGTTTTTTTTCTGCTCATGAATCAAAGTGCTGTAGTTTTCTGTCTGAAACGCTCCCACCTTCTTTATACTGATAGATAATGTACCCCAGAGTCCTGATGTAACTCCACGAAACAGAATTTCCAAGAGCAAGGTCATTTATTTTTAATGAAAACAGAACTGAAGATGTAGTGGGTGAATGATGTCATTACCATGTCAGTGAAACCTAAAATGCAGTGCAGTCTAATTTTACTATGCGTAAGGATTCGTGTGTCTTATATCAAGATTTGAAAAAAAATATTAATAAAACTCCTTTGACTTTTTTGGCAGCCATGGATGCACCCGTGAACCTGACAGCCAGTGAAGTAAACCACCGCAGCGCTCTCATTTCATGGCAACCACCACTTGCAGAAATTGACAACTACATGCTCACCTACAGGTCATCTGATGGCAGCCGCAAGGTAAGTGATACGTATGCTGGCTGGGGTTTCACACATTTTTGTTCCCATTCTCACTACAACTGTTTGTGCACATTGTAAGACTTCATTTCTTTTGATAAAAGTATTGAATATTCTTGTAGCTTTGAGCATAAACGCGTGACTCCTCTACATAAAATCATGTAATATTGTTCCTAAAATGCACCTATCAAAGTGTTTGTACATAATAATACTCATTCATCACATTGACACTTTAGATCTTGTGAAGTCAGATGTTGCCGTTCGCTTTACGCTAATGTGGAGTCATGGAAACTCCGACCAGCCTGTCAATAGCGGTGTAACGTTAATGTGCCTCAGTGGAAACTTTGATTAGGGGGGTTTGGATTTGGCTGACTAAAGCTAATCAAGCACATTAGTAAGAGCTGTGCTGTCAAAACTGAGATCGATGCTGATGTTGTGATCATTTACCACCAGCCTCATTCTGCAGAACCATCTGTCCTTGTTGGTGCTGCTATACTAGCCATCGGGTGTCACTCACGCACAAATAATAAATATTTTCAAATGAGTCATTTTCTAGAATTTGATTTTCCAAAGAATTGTAGGTTTACAGGCTGGATTTCAGTCAAGATTTTTTTGCCGTATGTGTGTGTAATTTTGGATTTTGTAGAAAATCTGCAAACGTGTATAAAGTATTCATTTTTTCAACTTTACTTTATATTACAACTTAGCCTTCATACACTTTCTTACATATATATATTTATTATTCATATATAAACATTTACACATATATATGTATATACTGTATGTATATACGTATATATATATATATATATATATATATATATATATATATATATATATATATATATATATTTATGTATGTATATATTTATTATACATATATAAACATGTACACATATATATATATATATATATGTATATACTGTATATGTATATACTATATATATATAGTTTAGTGCTGTAACGGTTCACAGATAATTCGTGGTCCGTATGGATCCGAGCCCAAGGTTCGCCACGTGCGTACCGCGGACCACCCCATCCCCTGCGCGGGCACACCTCGTGCTAGCATAATTTAAATCAATTGTCCTTTCACATCAAATGGAGTTTGTGTCAAATTCATGTAAAACAAATTTGTTTTGATGAGCGCTAAAGTAACTAGTTTATGGTTATCTTAAAGTCTGTTCCCCTGAAGCTCCCACTGCGTGTGGGAGGAGCTTCCGTCGAAAACTTTGTTTTATATATTTTTATATATATATATATATGTATATATATATATATATATATATTTGTCCATGTGATTTTTCGTAAATAAGCACATGGATAATAAGTACGTCATCTACACAACCGCCTGAGCGCTTAATTATAGTTTTGTTGTTCATACCAAATTTTAAAATGGTTTCTAATATATGAGATCTGAAATCAAGCCACATTTTTAATTTTAGAAAAAAATAAAATAAAAAGATAGTTCTAAATGATCTATTCTTTTCATATTTTAAATACATATAAGTCAGAATTTATTGTTAATAATCTGTGTGCTACTAGCATGGTGCTTTAAACAGTGAAATATACATTTGGCAAAAGGTATATAAATCCAAACTTAATTTTAAAATCTATCAATAAAAAATTTAAATGTTAAATCAAAAAGAAAACATAATTTATAGAGTAAACCTCAATATTGATAATGTATTGCAATATGAACTTCAACAAAAAATGCTAAAGTAATCAGAGAGAAGTTGTCTCAATCTGAAATCACTGTCAGGAAATTGCAATTAGCTGAACCTTTATGTTCAGCGCCCCACAGGGACGCAATCAACAACAAAAACAGTTCTTTTATCTCAGTTGTTCTTTGAATGAGAGCAGGCAGCTCAATAAAATAATGACTTGCTATCACATTACTCACAGATTTTTTATGATAATAGCTGACAGCTGGTAAAACCTGCTGTTACTGTGTTTTTCCATCAGCGAGAGGCTGGCAAAGCCAACTCGAGCTGGGAAGCTGCTGGATTTTACAAGCCGTACTTGTTAGAGAGAAGATGCTCTGTCACTCTGTTTTAAAGCCTCGTAGCATCATTTCATATAGACAGGAGACATTTAGCATAGAATTTCTCTTTTCAACTGAGATGGAAATTTAAATAATAAATACATATATTCTAAAAAATATGGTTTGCTGCTCTTTTATTTTAAATCAAAAATGGCTTGTCTTTTAATTGTCAAAGCTAACCCATAGATCACTGAAAAAGCCAAAATAGTTTAAGAAAATGTGTGTTAAACCATCAAATTCAAACAATGGGTTTATAATATATATCTATATATCAGAATAATAGTACAATAATAAAAACGATTGTCCAAGTATTGATTGGTACCAGTTAAAGACCCACTTCAACATGTCCTTGTAGCATTTTCCTCATGATGGAGAACACATTTTAATAATTTTAGAATTAAAAAACTTCATGTCTGGGTATTTTTTAAATTCAAATAAGGATGAATCAGGAGCAGAGGAAAACTCAACTAAAATCAAGAATTCCACGTACACAAAACCAAAGTTACAAAATATATCAAGAATTACGCACACACAAAGTCCCAAGTTTCAAACAAATCTAAAGTTACACACAAATCAGGAATTATGCACAGAAAAATCTAAAGTTATGCACAAATCAAGAATTATGCTTGCACAAATCTAAAAGTAAGCACAAAACTGAATTTACACACAAATCAAGAATTGCGTACGCACAAATCCAAAGTTACACAAAAATCACTAAGTATGCACGTACATATAAGGGTGAGTCTATTTTTTCTCCATACACACACAACTCAACACAATCAAAAGATGATCACAGTGGGACTTAAAAGCTCAGCTTGTTTCAGATTCTAGAAATGTAATTTAATGAATGAATGAATGAAATGGTTTATTTCAAGCAATCAGATCATAATACATAACATAACATATCACTTTTTTTTTTATATTAATTTTATGATATTATTTTTTCCGGTCCCAGTTTACTGTAATGAATTGCTTCAACAACAAGCACATCATATCGATCTTATCATCTTTATGATCACAAATATCACACAACTCTTGCAAACAGCAACTCCGATAACTAGCGTGTCAGATTAATGTGCTCTTTGTTTGATTTTCCTCTCGACTTTTACAACCTGAGGTCTGGCTAAGCTGAAAACGTGCCACAGCTGTTATCTCCACTCGTACAGTTAGGTTAAAAAAAACCTGCGGTGCTTCATTCAGCTCTCTTGTTACCAAGATAATTGATTTTTTTTTAATTTACACAAAGTAGCTATGAAATTAATTTCTTATCAGTTTACCAAGTTTGTAAGTGCATGTAACACTGGTGGTTATGTTCGTGTCTGGAATGATAACGTTTTCACTCAAGGACGGCTATGAATCCAGCAGACCACACAAACACAATCGATGGCCAAGGATGGGAAGGAACATATTAGCCTTGATAAAAAAAATAAACATAAAAAATCTGCACTGTATTGTTGCAATAAAACTGTTATCTTGACCTTCAAACCCTTGCGGGTGAATATCAGCTCTTCGGAGACAGTGAGACACCATTTACCAGCTGCTATACTACATAATTCACACGGACACGTTGCTCCTGAATGTGTGATTTTGTTTTTTCCAAACAGACTTAATATTTCATTCTTTCTTTTTCATATTTAATGAGAATTCTGGGAAAACTGTAACATATCATCTCTCAGAAAGAAGTACATGCATGAACTAGTTTTACTTCATTAAATAAGCGTTATTCAACTTAATTCAAGCAAAATCAAAGAGGCAATTTCACCGTAAAAGAAAAATGCTCTTCTACTGATGGTCGAAGGTCTTGTCTCTTTGAGATGAACTCAATAAAAAAAGGATACCGTGGAATATAACTCCATTGTGCTGTGACCTTTTCACTAAAAAAAGAAATCTGCTCCCTTTTGCTTTTCAAATTTTCTTCTTTCTGCCATTCCTACTTCATCTTTAATTTTTTTAAGAAAAATGTCATAAAAATAACTGTTTTAATTATAGACTTAATGCTAATTTCAATCAGTTCTCCCCTAAAGATGTTTTGTAGCTGCCATCTTTTGTCCTTTAGATCTTCATCTTCAAATTTCACCTTTTTCTGCTCAAGTTAAATTCCAAAACATGTTTATCACACAAGCAAGCCATTTTATTGGAGTTAAATATTTATACTGACCTATAAAAGTTCCCTTTAAAGTTGATTTTGCTTTCTTTCCATCCGTTTATGCCTCCCCAGAAAGCAAAAATGTCCAAAGCACCTAAACTGCCTCCTCTTGATGTGCAGAGCTAGCTGCTTTTCTCAGCTGCTTCTGTATATATTAGCTTTGCATTCTGTCTCAAAGGGAGGCCTCAGAAAGAAGATCATTTATACCACCTTTATCCTTGATCGCATCCGTTTCTTCACAGTCCACAGCTTATGGTTGTTGGTGAGGGTTGCAACAAAGGTTGACGGGGAAATTGAGAGTTTCACCTGCCCACTCAGCTCTCTCTTCTTACCAAAAGGGATCAATACGATGTCTGTAGTACTGCAAACACCTGTCAGTCTAATGCTGCACCCTTCTATCATTTGTAAACACCTGCTTTGTATTTTGTTTTTTTCTTCTGGTTAGGATTCATGAATTGATTCCTTCCTAACCCTGTAGTGGCATCCCACCTTTTTTTTCTGGCTTAGAAGCAACTTGGAAATCCAAATTCTCATCCCAGCTGTAAATTAGTCAAGCAATAGCTGGAGGTTATTCTCAACAAGCGCAGAACCATGGTTTTAAAGCGTCCAAACAGACCTGGATTTAGGGAACCACACTATAGGGTGAAGGTTGAATATAGAGGAGGGGACGTCTCCATATGCTTAGGGTTTGGGGTAGAGCTGTCACTTTACCATGTTAATCACAATTCATTAATTAAAGACATTTTAGTTGCTTTTTTTCTACATGTTCATGAAATTATCATTTAATTTTTATCTAACACAATTTTCCGTCCCTAATTATAGTTGCTTCATCCCTTGTGTGCTTTAGGAGCTGATCCTCGATGCAGAGGACATGTGGATCAGGTTGGAGGGATTGGCTGAGACTACAGAATACACTGTCAAGCTGCAAGCTGCAAGAGGACTTGACACCAGCGCCGTCGTTTCCACTACTTTTACTACAGGTATAAAATACACGATCAATCCAGCATATAATGGTCATAGTGTGTTTTTTAGTCTTTACATATTTTAAGATGAGTTTTGAACAGCAATCATCTCAAAATTATCATTATCTGACTGACGCTGATTGTGGTGGCATCAGTCAAAAATGTCCCCAAGATTTTGTGATGGTTCCCACTTTATTCTATTAAAATTAAAGTCCATTGCTTTTGTCCAAGTAACTTAAAAAACATATTTGAATATTTATAGAATCTTGAGCTATTTTTGATTTGGTGTCCATGTTGGAAAGTGCCAAAAATATGGAATTACTTTATGCTCCGTTGTCATCCTATGAAACTAAAATGTCACCAATTAAAAATCATTGTAAATTTAACAGTAAAGGCATCCAAAATATTCAAAACCTGTCATGCAGAAGGTAAACTTAAGAAGTGTAGTTACCTTTAAGCGTTGACTCAACTCCTGCTAAAAATATACATCAGAGAGATATAGTATGTCCTTTCCATCAAACTCATTTTGACAGGTGACCTTTGACCTCCACATTCCGATGTGATGACGTAACAATTTGATATCAATTTTATATAAAGTTTATATAAAGTTTATATCAAATTGATATCAAATTGTTACGTCATCACATCGGGATGTGGAGGTCAAAGGTCACCTGTCAAAATGAGTTTGATGGAAAGGACATACTATATCTCTCTTACATCAATTTAAGTAATACTTATTTTACAACCCAGAATATCAGCATGCATTTTATTTGCATTTTTGTCTTAAAAAATGATCAAATATGCTAAAATAATAAAAAAAAACACAAATTAAACAATTTGTCAGAAAAATGTTAACTTTTTCTTCAATAAAAAAAATCTTTATTTATTTTACTGTGTTACTGTTATTTTACTGTTTTCCAAAAATATCAACGTTAAAATATCTATTGCAATAGCAATTGCCTATTAAAATAGTTTTACGAAAGCTTTAAAAATCCTGGATATTTTTATCAGCTAATGTAAGTTTTGTTGATTTGCTAAATTTGAGTGTGTTCAAACTGACAAACGTAGAGGGCGCCAGATAAGACTTGTCATGTGTGGTCCTGTGCTTTTCTCCAGGGAGTCGACTGTTTGCGACTCCTCAGAACTGTGCCCAACACCTGCTGAACGGCGAGACACTGAGTGGCGTCTACACCATTTACATCAACAGGGACCCCAGCCAGGGTGTGCAGGTGTACTGCGACATGAGCACAGATGAAGGAGGCTGGATTGTAAGTCATCGTAAAATGAAGACTTCCTTTTTATAAAACCCACTCCAACATTTTGTGTTTTTAAATTTGTCTTTTAAGCAGTTTTCCTCAAAATGTAGGGCATGTATAAAACAATGTGGTGGTGCGTTCACACCAAACACGGGAGGCGTGTCAAATTTGCGTCTACTAACCAGAAAACGGCAGCCTTCGCCGCGGCGCTTGCTAGCTCAGCGAGATCCATATGAGGCGACACTCGCTTGATCTGCCAAACCCCGGGAAGTAGAGCTTGCTAAGCTGTTCACTGGGCGGCTGCCTAGATGGGGGAGGGCGTATCCCGCCTTCACCCAGCAGTAGTCGGGAATGTCTCCGGCAATCCTGTGGGCCCCAGCAGGCTAAGGAAATGGATGGAAGTACAGGACGAAAATGATCATATTGCGCCGCCATATTGAATCTCTGTCTCTACCCTTTGATCTTGTCACTGAAAATGTCACATGCCCAAAGCTGAGTCCCTGATTGGTTGACGCGCCAAGGCCCAAATCGCAACATGCCACGTCTTTATACCTTCCATTTTTGGTGTGAATCCACCATAAGAGTAAAACTACGTTTCTGAGTATTTCTTTATTCAAATCATGCTGGATCAGGATCAGATCAAAACCTACAATTTGAAAAAGCTCGGATTTATGACCCAGTAACTGCCAGTCGAATTTCTCCACCCCATCCACTGTAGATCCTTTAGCACCTTCGTTTTCCTCGTCTGAGCTGGTATCTGGCTCAAAACTGCATGGCTGCGTTGTCATTTTTTGCTGCACTGATGTTATACAGCTGTTTAAGCGTAAACATTGGTATGCTGGGATTTTAACGTGGAATTACTTCTGCCCAGTCCTGCCCACATCGTAGAGATGAATTTTGCAAAAATATGTTTTAAAAAAACCAACACAGACTTTTTGATTTGGGCTAAAATGGCATAATCATAATTAAAAGACCACTGGAAACTATTTTAAAATAGAGAAAAATATAGTTGGAGTGTGACTATAAATCTGTATGATGACAAAAAAACAGAAGCATAAGTTCCCCCTATATAAATAAAATACATATATATATAAATTTGTCACACTTCCCCTTAGCATGTATACTTTTTCAACACAAACAACATTTTTTTTCTCATCTTTTTATAAAATCTTGCAGGTCTTTCAGCGTCGTCAGAATGGCCTGACTGACTTTTCCAGGAAGTGGAGTGACTACCGGGTTGGTTTTGGGAACTTGGAGGATGAATTCTGGCTTGGTAAGTTTCTTTAGAAAATAATTTTCAAGAAAAGAACAAATAAACACGATTTCCAGTCTCTCAGCACACGACCTGTCTTTTATGGCAGTAGAATTCACAGCTTCGATTAAGTTATCTGCTGCCTTATTCCCCCTTCTCGCTGAATTAAGTTCTGATGCAATTTATGTCCAATATTGAGCTGCAACATGCCACCTATTTTGTTCAATCTCATCTTCAGTTTTCTGAAAGGTGCGTCACCCTGTCTGGCCTGACACCATCTCCATGATTGAGGTGGATTAAATGCATGGAATCAATAGAAGTTCATTGCTCCTATTTGGCTTCAAAATCTGCTTTACAAAGAAGAGAAAAGGCTTTTAGATTTGTGAGGTAAAGATGGTAAGACCTTGTGTCTGAAGGTATTCCATTTGACTTTGTTTCAGTCTTTAGCTCTTTTTATAATTTAGTGTATTGGATGTAGTTCATTGATCACTAAAATTTTGCACAAAAAAAATATTAATAATGATCTTTCCCATAATTCGCATTTTTTTTGTGTGTGTGTTTGTTTGTTTGGTTCTAATCTACAGGCATAATTAGGACTTTTAATTCTTTTACGGAAAAACCACACCAGTTAAGCCATGAAAAATGGTAAATAAATCAGGAAACAGCATTGAAACAATGCTTTTAAATGCAATTAAAACATCTCCAAGTTGTAGATTAGTATTACTGATGAAAATGATACATTTAAATGCTAATTAGACCGTTAACATGTTCATTGTTTTACAAATATGCAGCAACCAGCTAGCGAAATGCATGGGCTCAGTCTATTTCCTGAAAACAAACATGAACACAAAAACTAGCTTAAACAGACTTTATAAATGCATTATATAAGCGTATCCTTATTGTATTCATCATTGAACATTTATCAAACTTACACTTTTGGTTTCGGAGGTTTTAATGAGATGTTAAGACACAGGAGGATCACAGTTTGAACATTAGAAGCACATGTCCCAGAAACGGGATTTTCCGCTACCCATAGTGCAATGCGAGTACAGGCTATCCCGCCAAAATAAAATACAGGAAAATCGACAGAATAATCATGTTTAACTTAAATTGGACTGCTAACAAAAACATATTAAATATTTCTTAATAACATAAATGAGAAACCCTTTTTTATTCTTCTTCTTCTTCTTCTTTTTACACTTAAATCATTTTACTGGGGCAGAAAAATAAATATTGAAAATTTGTGGGATTCATGGCAGTAGAGATAGATGGACGCATTGGAATGGGTCTTTAAGATAAGACTATAATGTAAAGAATACATTTCCTTCATTCAAGCTATGTTGAGTTGAAGTTGAGTCAGATGTCATGAGAGAACTAACTGTCATTTCTTCGTGTTGCTTTTGTCTGTCACCAGAGTGAAGTTAAAGTCTAATCCTGTTCTGACTGAGAGATCTGTAGCTGTCGTGTACATTCTGGCACAGGTTCTGTAGATTTGTCATAGCTCCGACTCTACATTTCAATCTAAAAACCTGGCACATTTCCTTTGACCTGTTTCCACCTCCGCTGAATCAGCCATAAAATGCGCCCTCACCTCCTCTGGACATTCACTTACCTCCATCTCCGGGGACTTGTTTTACTTTTCAGGAGCCTCCCAGGCTACACTTTGCCTCTTTTTATTCTCCCTATCTTTCTTCTTCCTTAATACTGTGCTTTCAGTGAATAAAAAAGGTTCAAGGGTACAAAGCCAGATTAGAGTAGAATAAAAAAAAAACATGTTAGTATGAAACATTGGTCTCAGTTTTTGGTACCAAGTGGTTTTCAGCAAGTGGGAATTTACAGTTAAATGATCCACATGTGAGAGTCAACTTGCATTTTACGTAGCAATCTGTCATGAGTTTGAAAATTAAACGTCTTCTTTTTCTTTAAGTCTCTCCTGTAAACAACGACAAGTCAGTCAACTTAAAAACTTCTAAAATCTTCACCACCAAATAGAACAGAACCCATTATAGCTTCTTTTTAATGTGCCAATGTTTGTTTGTTTTAACGCTAGAGAGCATTTTTTAGTGGAACTTCATCAGGGTCTGGGAATAGAAATCTAATTTGATTTAACAACAATGAACCCAAATATTCAACAGCATAAACCAACAATGTTATGGTTCAATTTGGTTTGTCATTGACAATCTATACAAGGAGAAGTTCAATTTTTGCTGTTTATCTGATTTATGGGAATTTAGCTTAATTATAGCAAACTGTTTTTTTTCCTTAATCACTAAGAAGTCCTATAATTCACTCTTCATGTCCATCCATTGCACATGACAACGTTCACAATCAAAGTCTAAAAATAAGCTTTTTCTTAAACTAAAAATAGAAAAAATATATATAAAAAAATAAATACATGCCGTCTCAAATGTACCAGTATTATGGGATTAACCGAGCATAAACCCGCTCATTTTTGGAGTAAAAAATCTTTTAAAGAGATTGTATTGATACACTGATGCATTTTGCAGATATCACACTATTTGGCAACACATACTTCTGTTTTACGTCACATTTACAAACCCTCATAAATCACAGAGACAAAAAAAGTATTTAAAGGTGCATTTTGGGGTGAAGTACAGAAGGAAGTAAATGCTTAGTGATGCACAGATGAAATCCAGAATGTCTTTGGATGCAAGTCATAATTTGAATTCTGGAGGAAGTTGATTCGCTGTGGCGACCCCTGAAGGGAAAAGCCCAAAGGAAAAGAAGATTAAATCTGGAGCCAAACTAAAATACTGTTATAAGATAATTTGTGAAAAGTATATTCCAGAAAAAATATGTTAAATATTATGGACTTATATGTGAAAATTAGCTGGAGGGATAGGCTTAAATAAGCATCGGCTTCCTCATATCCTCTTTTCAAACATATTTATTTTGAGTTCAGTTTTTTATTCATTTATTTGATTTTTTAATTAGTTTTTATTGTTTTGTGGTGTTCTACACAGAAAAAAGAGAAACATTGGACCAATTAACAAAAGTTACGTAATGACTTCAATTTAAAATGATTACTTCTTATCTAATTACAATTTTGAGTTGATGGTTTACTCAACTTAAAAATTAATTTGATCAAATCTAATATTTTTAAGTATAATAGATTGCAGAACTTTTGTTAATTGATCTAATGTTTCATTTTTTGCAGGGACATTTTTTTGTATTTACATGTTTGAAATAAATCTAAATCTGAAACAAGAATCCCTTAACCAAAAACTGGTTATTCTTAAACTTACTTTGAAAAAATGTATTTTAATTAGCAAACAAAACTTTTTGTCCTTTTAGAAATCACATATAGCCATTCACATACAGTACTTGACTGGGACCAATTTATTTTGCATATTTTTTACCTACTAAGTGTTTTTGCTCCTACATGTCAACAAACTGCATCATTATTCACACTAAAACAGTCATCACATTTTCTTAAAAACCACATTAGCAAAATATTTTTTGACTTAAAAATTGTAACTGGTTGCATAATTGGTGACCTTAGCGTTTATCACCCCTGAACATGTGTAAATGGTTTCATCCTGCAGATGGTCACTGCAACTTCACAGCATCTAAGTGTCATCCTTCTTTGAAGACATTAAGTCAGTGTTTTAGCTCCGCGGGAGCCTTTGGGAGGCATTTAGCAAATCACTGCCTCTGCACACAGAATAACAATATACTGTACTGCACAATAGGAGCCATAAACATCCACTCAAACTGGAAAGAAGAGCCACTTAACTGGTTGGCAGTAAAGACCATGGAAATTGAGCTTTCATTATTATCTGTTGCACTTTGAGGACGATCTGTTTTAATGTTACTCTTATTCAATCTATTCTCCCTCCTCACTGACCTTTGTTGAACGCAGTGTCAGTTTGACGACGCAATAAAAGAGAGAATCGGATGACTGTGAGCGGCATGTGATCATTATCCCATTACGTCCTGCTTTAATGTCTCCTTTATTGTTTCTGCATCAGAGTAATAGAAAGACTGGTAATAAAATGTGATATAATAGGGCAGGAATGCAGTAATATGACAAAATGCAAATTCAATTGCTTCAGCTTAGACTACAGCAGTAAAAAAAAACAATAAAAATGATGTGTGGCAGACTAATTACTGATAATATTATGATACTGTACAGTAGAAATGAAAAAGTACTGTGTGTGTTAAGGACAAATTTATTACAACAATTGCTATTTCCTTGTCATCTTAAGTGCCTCTGGGTTGTAGCGTAGCGTATCTGACGTACTGTATTACAGAAGCTTAGTTTTCCAGCTCTCCTTGAGCTCCACTCTTTATGTCTTATCTGTCGGGGCTTGAGGACCCCCCCCCCTGTCAAATCATTCCCCATGTTGGCTCAGAAGTGCACATGTGACACATTGGCGAGGTTAAACAGAGAGGGACTCCATTCCAAATGTATGCTTTTTTTTTGTAATCTGATAGCAAAGGTACTTCCAATCGCTCCGGTGGCTGTGGGGCTTTATCAAACAAGCCCTGTTTCTGCTGCTTTTGAGATAGTCAGTGAAGTCTTTACATTAATAAAAAAGGAAAATTCTGACTTTTCAGGCCGGCTGTCCACCACTTGTGTCAATCATTAGCAACAGCTGACAAAGACATGTCACATGATATCAGAACCCTACCTCATCTCCTCCATCCAGACAGTATCTTTGACAGAAAGCATGTAGATGTGTGTGACTAAAGAAATCATGGTTAACTGTAAATTCTTTGTAAATTACAGAATGAGCGGTGTTGAAAAAGAAAAAGCCGTTCGGAAAATTGCTTTTTCATTTTATTCAAGAGACATTAAATGCAGTTACATTGTGAAAATGAAAAAGCATTTCTGTTTATGCATTTTCATTTTCAAATGTGATTATTATTATTTAATTTTGATACATATTTATTAAAAAACCTTTTGATAATGAAATGTCAAATGCCATTTTCTTTATCACTTTATTTAAGTTACGGAATGAGCGGTGTAAAAGAAGAAAAAGAAAAAGCCATTTGAAGGATTGCTTTTTCATTTCATTTAAGAGACAAATAATCCAGTCACATTCCAATATGTACTTTTATTTTGAATTATGAGTCACATGTGCTTCCATAAAAGCCCAGTTGGAGCCACAAAGTTTTCACTCACCCTTTAGAAAAACAAGATTTATTTTTATGTTTTTGCTACTGACACGATAGATTTAAATAAACTTGGGTGTGTTTTGTGTTTTATTTTTTTTTTTATAAACATGAAGAAAAAAATATATATTTTTTAATATGAAATAGTTTATAACTAGACAGAGCTTTACTTGAGTTCCTTTCAAAATAAAAGACACCCTACACCATAGGATCATGTCAATACAGCAAATGCAGTAGAATATGTCATCAATGATATAAAAAAAACAAAACAAAAAAAACTAAATCAGAGCTAATTAAGTGACCCACTATTATATATTAAAACCATGAGGAACACTTCAATTCTTTGAATTTGTTCAAAAATAGAAAATATGCTTTATAATTCAGGGGTTTATAACTTACAGTTACTTTTTAACATTTTAACAAGAGCCAGTAGTGGCCACAGATCTAGAGTTTCAACCTCATCAACTTTATTTAGAAAGTAAAAAAAGTGGGGGATTGCTGCCTATGCTTTGATTTGATTTAACTATGTATTTCAAGGATGAAAAATATTGAATACTGCATTAAAAAAAAATGACAAAACCCAGTTACATTAATCCCACTTCATATATAAAATAATAGAATGATTAAAAAAAGAGGAAAAAATAGCTAAGATTTAAAAAAACGATGCCGTCTTCTCGACAATTTAATTAATCATAATTAAAAACTAGACTTTGCAGTTATTTGTACAGTGTACACACATTAGATGAATGAAATGTTTGATTATCAATCAAAGTCAAGTTTGATTTGTTTCTTAAAACTGTTTAGGGAAAAACAAATTTATATAATCCGGCCCTTTTGAGTTATTTCTTTTTAAATGTATATATTTTTTTGCATCGTTGCCAGAATCAGGCCCTTATCAGATGAAGTGCAGATTATTTATCGAGTAATAAAATGGAGTGCTAATGGATTATCCTCTGAAAACGTTCTTCGATCATTTCAGTAATGACACTTCAAGTCGCAGATATGTAGTGCGACTCATAACAACTTCATGACTGTCAACAAAAAACATAATTTGAGAACTAAAGTACACATTTAGCCCATTTCTTTCTCCACAGGTCTTGACAACATCCACAGGATTGCTTCTCAAGGTCGATATGAGCTGAGGATCGACATGAAAGACGGGCAGGAGTCGGTCTACGCCAATTATGACAAGTTCTCAATTGGAGATGCAAGAAACCTCTACAAGCTCAGGATAGGAGAGTACAACGGCACTGCTGGTATGTGGCTGAACGCAGGTCCTCTGCACTGAACAGAGGGGCCTTGATCATTTTTATGTTATGAGTCATCTATATCACTCATGGTCCCACACCCACACCGCAGAGAAAAAAAAAAACCCAAAATCTTAATTTTTTTCCCTTTTTATTTATAATCTGATTCCAAAGGAAGTTTTATTCTGAAATACTCCTGGATTCTCCCCACCACATCTGACTCATTCTTGACGCATGTCAAGGTGCTCGGTCACATGTCTCAAACACTACTTTCTTAAAGCTGCTGCTAAAAGGAAACCCCCAGCTATCAAAGTTAGCAAAAAACAAAAATATTTGGGAAGTTTATTTTTGCAGAAAAGGGAAGAAACAGAAGAGAACCTTTTAACTTCAAGGAAAAAACAATCTGCATTTATCAGACAAAAACTAGAGTTCTTTGCATTAAATACGAATTATTGTGACATTTGTTTCCTCACTACATGATAATTTATAATGTTTAGAAACTGGCTGTCTCATGTTGTGAGGATGCCACAAATGAAGTTGCTCAGTGGATTCACGCTTATAACTATTAGTGCTGACATTGTTATTTTTAGTGTGAATAATTAATCCTGACCTGTAATTAATTAATCTAGTTAATCTATTTTAATCAAACCTGAAAATTGTTGTCAAAAGCCTCATTTTGAGGTATTTTCATTTAAATTTTTGACATTGTGGGAGAGTAAAAAACAAAATACAACTAAAAAAGTGGCTTTGTGAAGTTTTCTTATTATATCAAAATTCGAACCTTTACTTTTACACCATTTTGTGGTCATTTATCAATCTCAATTAGAGAAAAAAACAAGAACAAAACATGAGGTCCAGAGCGCTCTAATTTAACACATAAAAACAGTGGGAAAACTTTTCTGAGGAATCCAAAAAATGTTTACTTCAAATTTATTTGTAATACTGCAATATATATGTTGACATCACAGCAGTAATGCAGCGCGTGCCACATACAGGGACCCCAAGATATAAACAGGAAGCAATGTATGACACGTTTTTAATCGAGTTCAAATAAAACATTCATGCAAGTAAATAGTTGTTTTCCTTGTTTCTTATTTTTGATAACATAACAACAGATTGAAAATTGGATTAACATGATTAAAAAAAAAGCACTACTTTATATGTAATTAATTAATCACAATGTATGTAATACATATTTGTTTAATTTTTCTACAAAATACTAATTTAGGGACTTTTTTGTCACACCTTAATCCTGTAAAGCCCACTACATCAAGTAATTAACAGAAAATTTAAGTTTTGGTTTTTTTTCTTTATGATATTTAAATATCAATCATGATACAGTGTGTGACTTAGCAAAAAATATTGTTAAAGAAAAAAAAGTTTCTTATTTAGCCATTGTCTCAAATTTGATCCATATATTTTTAACATGGTGGAACTGTATTATAAATAATTAATTATCAACAAATTTCACATATTTTCAATACAGTAAGTATTCATGTTGAAAAAAGAATAGCAATAGATGAGCTAACCTGAACCTAAAGTGTTGAAAATTAGCTAAATGTTTTCCCGCCAAAAGTGTTTTTGAGATGTAATGGAGGCAGCCATTTTGTAAAGATCAGGAAAACCCTCTACTGCCCCTAGTGGAATGGTAATGCACTGCAGGGCAGACAAATTCAACCAAACTTAAGGGTTTTTTTCTCCATATTACATAGAAT
>NC_050528.1:10190453-10198061 GCF_002922805.2 Oryzias melastigma
TTTAGGGGCTCCGTACTTCAGTGTTAAGGGAAACGGGAAACTAAAAAAAAGGAAATCTGTAACCTGTAACCTTGTACAGGCCTATCCATGAAAAACCTGTCTGACATTAAACCAATCCAAAGCCTGAAAAAGGTTTGGAACCACTGCCTCACACCATTCTAAACATTTGTTTACTTTTGTTTTGTTTTTGTCTGACAGCTTAAACCTGCTTTAGACTTCCTCTTCCTCTTCCTCTGTTTGTCCACATGAATCGATGCTGGAATTACCTGTCAACCTGCTGCCTTTATAATTACACTTCTCCCCGCCAAAGTACATTTCTCACCCCCTCATCATAACACATTTTCTCTCTCCTTCCATTTTTTTCCCATTACCCTTCTGTGTCAGCTGTGTTCAAATGTAAACCGATGATTGCTGCAGCCATGTGCAGAAGTTTCCCACCATCTGCTGACATTTAGGACTCTCTTCTCTCTCTGGTGATTGCAGGCGACTCTCTGAGCTACCACCAGGGCCGGCCCTTCTCCACCAAAGACCGAGACAATGACATCGCTGTCACTAACTGTGCCTTGTCTTATAAAGGAGCTTGGTGGTACAAGAACTGCCACCGGGCCAACCTCAATGGCAAATATGGCGAGTCCAGACACAGTCAGGTCAGTTTATTACTCATTTATCAAAGAGTGATTTATTTAAACGTTGATTGTGTAAATTGATTTACAGTGTGGGATTTTTTCCTCAATATAATAAACCATTGATGAAGTATTTTTTTTTGAAAAAGGTTGACATTTTCCAAGTGTTCTTTAACATTTTACAAAAGGGCACCATTACAAAATGCTGATTAAAGGTTAAAACCTTTCTGTCTGAAATAGCTAATTGAATCTTTCAACCTTCAATTCTCTAAATTACTAGAACTGCCGTATAATAATGCAGTGAAATAAAATTGACACAATTTTGAAGAATGTTGCTGAAAAATTCAGTGAGGAAGATTGGAATAATTTAAAAATATGGTGAGAAGGATTTTTATGGGGATTTCGTGGGTCACTTTCATTCAAATAATTCGATTTGCATTTTTTCGTACCACTCTAACATAATGCACACGAGTGTAGGAAACATGAGAAGCACAGGTACCCCAGCTGGAAGGTAAAAATGATGGTATTTTTTGATGAGAACACGTGAGGCGGGGGTATTGAGGGCTTTTGAATGGCTTTAGAATGCCAGGGATGTGTTGTGTGGAGCTGAGATCAGGCTGAGCCACAAAGGCTTTAGAGCATCACAGCTTATCTCGCTCTGCCCTCTTCCTTTCTCCCTGTCTTTTGATGACTTGAACTGAGAACATGTGCTGAGCAGAGATAGACAGGCAAACAGACATGAAGAGAATTTTTGCAGCAAATGTGAGGTGATGGTGAAGTGGATTAGGAGAGGTGGAAATGTCCATAATAGACCCTTTTCACACGACGTCACACAAAACGGCGATTGTGCAGAGAGACTTCCGGTTCTATGGTTTAGAGCGGCAAAGCTTACTGCTGAACACTTTTAAAGCAATTTTACGTAAATAGTAAAAGGTAACCTAACTAATTGTAACTGAAATTTCTTCTTCTAATTTATGCTAATGCTAACGCTAGCTTTCCACTACGGGGATGAGACGTAGAGCTGCAGAAGATCTTTTCTGTCCAGTTAGTTACTTACATTTCCATATTCACAAAATTACTAAAAACAGAGCTAAAGTAACACAATTTCAGCATATCTTACAATAAAGAGAAACGAATAACTGTTGCGTTATTTTCTGACGTAGCTCCTCTTTGCTTTTGCTCATAACCGTGTCTGATCCCTGGGGGAAAATAAAGGTAAACAATGTAAAAAATAATTTGAAACCATCACAAATATATATAGGAAATGATTCTTCGCATGTTTTTTTCTAAATGCGAACGGCCAGTGCTGAACTTTTGTCTTGGACGCTCTTATTTTGAAAGCTGAAAATTAGTGCCATCATAGCAGCACTTAAAATATTCGCTGTGTCACTTGGCAAGCATTCCTATTTTTACAATTACCTCTTAAAATACCCCGAAAAACAACAAATACCCCTTATTACAACAACTAAATTTAGCCTTGGTGCAGTTAAAACACGTACAGCCAACATGCAGCAATGTGGCTGCATCTAAATATCCGTTACAGTAATAAATGCTCAAATGAAAGATCGATATTTTCAATTGAACCTCAAACATTAAATGATTATAGTGGGGATGCTGTAAAGCATGCTGATGTTTCTCTTTATTTCTTTATTTTCTTTACACCCTCCGTACACTTTTTTGGACATCCATAGCTCTTCAACCCCTTCAGCTATTCAGTTTGTTCTGCTATCAAAATATTCAGCTAAATATTGTAGCTATTTTCTCAGCTAGGTGTTAGCTATTTTGGCTAATTTAGTCATTTTTCAGTTTTTAGCTTATTTTGGAGTTCAGCTATTATTTCAACATGCTAGCTCTTTTGGCTAACTTTTTTAAAGTTTATTTTTAGGCTAATTTGGAATTTAGCTAATATTTCAGCGACATGCTAGCTGTTTTGGCTAACTTAGGCATTTTTCAGTATTTTTAGGGCTAATTTGGGATATAGCTAATATTTTAGTTTTCAATCAACTTCACCATTTTCAGCTATTAGCTTCAGTGATTTTAGCAACCAACTTCAGTGATTTTAGCTATTAATTTAAGCATCTTCAGCTACACAATTAGCATCTTCAGTGGCCAAATTCATCTTACAGCATTCACATTATTGTAGGTAATGTTATATAACTAGTTCAAATTTGTATTTGATTTGTGAACAATCTAAGACAGGAAATGAAAATACAGTTCGACAGGACATTCATGAAATAAATATTGTACATTCTTCTGTTGAAATTGGTACGGTTACCTTTTATTATTTACGTAGAATAGTGTTAAACAGCATTGAGCAAATGTTTATTTGTTGTTTTCCTTCCTGCTTCATATGGAATTCAGTTTCTGAGATTATATCCCCAGGTTTTCTTCTTTTTTACAATTTGAAAGTCTGGTATCAATCAGCATCTCAGTGTTAGTTTCTCTTTTACAGGGTATCAACTGGTACCACTGGAAGGGCCACGAGTTCTCCATCCCATTTGTGGAGATGAAGATGAGGCCGTTCAACTTCCGTAGCATCAGCAGCAAGAGGAGACGGTCCACTTCTGTATAAACAAAATCCCTCCCAGAGTCACGGGCAAATAGAGTTTGGATAATTTTTAGCATTTATTTCTGTGTACCTCGCTGACAGGCAGGCTGGAAATAGCTCCAAAGAGTGAGTAGGTAGTTCAAAATGCTACAAATAAATAAATAAATTAAGATCTGTGAATTAATTAATTAACACACTACCAGTTTTTTTTTTCATATAAAAGCAGAAATACTGACGCCATGTCCAGTCTGTCAGTCTTGGCTCCTGCCCAGCGTCTGCTATCTTCTCCTGCTGTACTTCTATGTAATCAAATGGAATGTTAGTTTTGCTCTTTTAAATCTCCCGAATGACAATGATTCTGTGAAAAAAAAGAAAGGCAAATCAATATAGTTTGTTTCAATCTAAAATGTGATTTGTCCTTCCTGGGATGCTCTGAAATGTGCTCAGAAATGCTCTTCAAGCGAAAGCCAGCGCCGTTTCGCCATTCAAAAAAGGAATACCCTCAACTCAAACTATTCTGTATATGCCCTTAAAAACCTTAACTGTAATATATATACATATATATATATTTTTTATAACTGATATAGTGTCCGAGCCCATGTATTTAATGATTTGATGCCTTGATTTTTGATTCTTGATAATGAGGACTTGGGTGTAATAAAGAAAACTGGACGCCAGTTTAACTTTTTTCATTCAAAGGCAAAACTGCAAATCCAAAATAGGTATTATGAGCGCACTACACCAGCAACAGCTTCATAGTCACCTGTTTTATACATGTAATGTATGCCGTCCATTAAAATCTGTTTTGTGTTGACATATGGAACAAGAATGGAAAAAGTGGTAAACTATTGTTACTGGTAGCAACGCTGGGACAGCTTTTGCACAGAGAGCAAGAACACAACAAAACTACTGATGTTTGTGGTCACTTGAATTATGTTACCTTAGTTCATATAGTTCTGCCCTGTTGCAGGTTCTAGAATTGCTTGTACAGATGGTGTCATTTGATGCAACATTTAACCAAAGATCTACATTATAAACACTGAGAAACTATGGAGCTAAATTGCCGCCAAAAATGTTTGGCCAAAAAAAAAAAAAAAGTAACATGTCCGAAACTTTTTGCTATTCTAAAATAAACGTAATTATTTTCAGCTTCAAATTTTCCATTTTTTAGGTTTCAAAACGTATTTTTTTCACTTTCAACTCTTTTTTTTTCATTTTCAAATCTGAAAATTTGAGTTTCAAAACTTTTGGACTGAAGTTACCACCCTCATCCATTTTGATTGGTCCTTCGTGTTAGCTCCGCCCCAACGCGCCTCAATGAGGCCAAAAGTTCTGAAACTGAAATTTTCAGATTCAAAAACAAAAAGTGTTGAAAGTGAAAAAAGATTTTAAGCTAAAAAAAAGTTTTAAAATTTAAATTTTGAGTTTTGAAACCTAAAAAACAGAACATTTGAAAATAATTAAATTTATTTGAGAATAGCAAAAAGTTTTAGACATTTTACATTTCTATGGCCAATATTAAAAAAAAATAATAATAAAATAAAATAATATTAGCCCCAATTTAGCTCCATAAGAAATAGCCACACAAAAAAAATCACTGAAACTTCCCTAATTGTTTTTTTCAGAGATCATTTTAAGTACTGCGACCCTTAAATTTTATAAAGAAAAAAGCGTAGATTCATTTTAGCGTCCCTCTGACCTGTGAAAGTGTAAATAAAGAAGCAGAACAGTAGCTGGAGTGACGCCAAGTTGTTCTTGCTTCACATTTTAAGCTCCTCACTGGAACACAACTGCAGTGAACACTGCGAGGAATGTGCTGGGGTTAGTTGGCCGGACATAATCTGTGGCATGGTATACTAAACGTTTTGTTCTCTCAGAGTTCTGGTCCGTTAGCTTACAGTTACAGAATTTGGGAAAAAAAAAACACCAAAATGTTTGTCAAAATGATTTTTTATGTGTGTAATGTTGAATATTTTGTGTCACCATCCCTACAAGCAAAATCTGGGCTCAGATATTTTTCATTTTTTTAATTATGTTTTTATTCTATTTACTTTATTTTATTATATAAATATATGCATTTTCAGTTTATTCCTGAAAAAATAAAAACTTGTCACCCTATAAATAAACGAACAGTATGCTTGTGTAGATACGGCACTGGAATGTCTTTATGGCTCTTTATTTAGATGCAAGCCAAGGCTGAAAACCTTGATGAGGATTTGCATTCTAACCACTGTATTTCTAACAACTGTCGTGCAGAAGGAAAGGATTTAGCATGCTGCATGTAAACCACACTGCAGCCAGAGACAATGAGGAATATCCTGAGACCGCGCTTCACTTTGAGTTCTTTGCTGATCTGGGTCGCTCTTGAAATGGTTTCGAAGTGGAAGAAGTCAAATCACCTCGTAGAGCTTTAAGCTTCGTGTGTTTATTCATGTTTATGTTGTTGAGGTACTTCAGACTCATGCAATAAAAGCTCCCATAGTGCTTTATATTAGAGTAGAAATTTATGTCTGTACTTATCTTATTTACGAGTTAAATAATGTTTCCTCTGGTGTGTTTTTTTTTTTTTTTTTTGTACAAAGGACAGAAAAGAATAGAATGTAATGTGTGTGGATGAGGGAGATCTCTTATTGTATTATACAGGTGCTCCTAAATGCCTCGCCATTTGTTTTAATGGGATTTGTTAGGATTTCTTACTTTGCTGTCATACTTTTGCAATAGTTTCAAATATTGCATGAAATAAACGAGACAATTGAGCTAAAACTTCTTCTTTTGAGGATTGATAAGATCTAAGATCGTCTCTTGAAAGGATAAGTTGAGGATATTTCATTTTTTAGTAAAACATCTCATTTCCTTGTTGTTTTGTTCTTCATTATGACAAATTATGACGTGTTAATGTGTCAGAAAAGAGCATCTTCCCTCGGTGAACAGAAATTATTCACCCTGTGTCATAATATTTGCAGAGCTTCTTACATTTAAAAAAAAAAAAATCCTTTTATATCCCGCAGTTCTTCTTTTCCTCCTCTTCTTATTGCAGCCAAATATGATCCTGCACATTAAAACAAAAAAAAGTGTCTTCATTTCTTGGAATTACAGTCACAGTTTGATTAACTGCAACCCTCTGAAACCTTGATGGCATGAAAATGTAAATGTTGATAAAATGTGAACTTGACTGTTGAGAAGCTCATATATGCTGAAAATACTTTTTTTTTTTTTTGATAACCTTGATTATTACTGTCAAATTTAGATGTAGTTTAAGGTAGACTCTACTAGATAGTTCCTTTTTTAATACATTTTCTACACATTAATAAAATATTGAAATAGTCTGAATAAAAGTGTCTGACTCATTGTCTTATGGGGGAGGGGTGGATTGTATGTTTTCTTGTATATTTTAATTAAAATGACCTATTTTCAAGCAAAATAATTAAACTTTAGTCATCTCATTTGATATTGTCATGAAAAAGGGCCAAGAAAAGTCCAAATCCAGAACTTTTTGTCTTTATCTTTTTGTAGTTGTAGAACATTAAGCTGTAAATTCTGATTTTACTGAACTGAAGCAGAAATAGAATTAGAATATAGAATATAATATACATGTATTGCTGATACCTACTGCACATCTCTTATTTTGTTGCTCTGTCTGTCATTAGAGTTCTGAATCTGGTCTGCTACACCTGTACCTGTAGTCATCTAATCTTTGGATATTTTTGATATTTATTTACAAGATATAAAATAAAAACTGCCATTTTAAAATAAATCATATTTATGATTTTGATTGCAGGAATTCTCAATTTCAAAAAGTAGCAAACAGTTTTACTGAAATCTACCAGGAGTTTAAGTCTCAGAAACATCAACGCCACAATCAACTACATGTGAGAACACAATCTTACAGATAAAAACCCATTTTGAGACATTTTAAAACGCATAAAATCCCTGTGGGTGGTTTCTCCTCCAAGCTCGAGTCCTCTATACCAGAGGCCTGGGAGCTTGAGGGTCCTGCAGGATCTTAGCTGATCCTAGCACTGGGATTTTCTGGACTGAGATGCCTTAAGTCTTTCCAGGGATCCGCTGTAGCCACTCCCAAATGCTCCAAATACCTCGTGCACCACTGTCACCTCCACCTCCCAAGCTCTCTCCAGTAACGGCAAGTATGACAATTTCACAAAGTGAAAATCTAATCAATACAAGCATTTTACAACATTTATTTGTGACTCCACTGTGTTCTGATGATGATAGTTTATTTAAAAATTACATTTAAACTCATTTTTTCACAGAAATTGTTCAAACGCAGTGCATTGTGGTCTAAAAAATGGCGAACGTGACATTAGCGACGTTACCACTGTTTTTCTATACCTCTCAATTTGGAGGGCTAAATATAGGGGTAGGGAGAAGAATTCGGCCCAAAACGTGTATGGACTGACTTTCTCTTTTAAAAAAAGT
>NC_050528.1:10198131-10203420 GCF_002922805.2 Oryzias melastigma
AGGCTGTCTTTTAAAATCTTATTTCTCCTCAGTATTAAATCTGACCCAAATCTTTTTTTATCCATTTTGGGGTGGAGGATATGCTTTTCTAATCTCTCAGTAAACCTTCAAACCAATTGGTTTTCTTATATAAAAAAAAATAATTAAAAACACCTACAACTGGATATTGCCGAAAGACGATGGAAAAGGTACAATTCAATTTGATGGTTTTTAACAAACCTGAACATTGAAGGATGTTTTCAAGTAAGTAAAAAAGCCACAATATGATTAATTTACTTTTATTTAATCAAATTGTGGTAATAAAATCGTCATATATAGTGAAAAACTGAGGAGCTGATCAGCACCTAACATAACGTTGATATATTTGTATATTTATATGAATTTGTATGGATTGAATGAGCAAGAAAAAGGGACTGGCCGATCTTTCACACACATTTGGCAATATTTTCGCAAAGTGGAAAAGATGCTTTAAATGTATTTTCATGTTCGCTCTCATGAACTGTGAGATCAGTTGAAGAGTAGCTTTTTTTTATATCTGCTAAAACATAAAGCCTCAACATTCTTGTTTAGCATATAAATTGAAAGAAGCTCGACACAAAACAGTTTTAGGTAACGACTCAAAAATGGAAAGCTAGTAAAATTAGACGATAAAAAATGCTCCGAAATCTTCCAGGCTCAGAGGATTTTACAGCAACAGAACTTAATTTACTCTCTGGGAGAAATAAAGTGTTTATGAATTCAATTAGAATTGATCTGAATGAGAATGACAGACTCTAAAAGAGTGAGACATCTGAGGAAAATCATTTTAGACATTTGTCAAACACAACAACCCAATATTACGTTCTCCATTAGAGATTAAAAAAAACATTACCCATGAGTGCTGTTGACAACTGTGCTAAAATAACTACAACTAAGTGAAAAAAGATGAAGAGACAAGTTAATTGAGAAATGAAAGTCTGCTCTTGACTTGCATAGAGAGGAATTACTGTAACTACATTGGGGACTTTTTAAACGTGTTTTAGGGTTAATCCACGTTGTAAAAATTTTGCATTTTTCCTTTTTTTTCTTTTCATCCCTAACTAAAAAAAAAAAAAAACAAATTATCAGGAGTTGGTCGTGGCGTAAGGCTAATAAAAAGCGGCGTTGTGAGAACTCCTCTGCCTCTCGTGTCAAACCAAAAACTCTTTACATCTCATTGAACACAGCAGGCTAATAGGTCCTGGCAGTTCGCTGAAAGAGGAGGGAAGTCTAACCCACATATCCAGGTTGGAGTTGTAAACACTGAGGCTTAATTTGATGACCAGCTAGTGAACAGCTTGGTTTTCATCAGAGATTAATTGATGAGAAGGAATGAGGGAGCATGAATGAACTGGGCTTTACATTAATCACGCTTAGAAGAGGCAGGTCGTGACTTGTCAGTTCATAACTTTAGCAAACATATATTAATAAGAACAACTATGCAGATGAACTTTCTTTTAGAATTTTCTGATAGTCTGGTTGTATCCAAATTTTCTCACTAAATAGTCTGCCATTTGCTGTCCAAATCTGCAATTCTAAAATCCCGTGCACTAAAAATTTCCCAGAAGTCTCTGCAACAAACCAGTATGTACAAAGGCTCACTATTGGTGACTATAAACCATAATGCATTGCTTTCGGACAATTTTTAATTTGAAAAAATGTATTTTTAATGTATACTTTTATAAATCATCCCCATTTTCATCATCAGAACACAAATAATAAAAATTCCTCATAAAATGTTCATATTTATTAGATTTTTACCTCACCAAATGAATGCGGATACATTAAATATATGATATTTTGATCATATTTTACTACAATTTACTACATATATAAACAATGGTTTTTATCGGTAAAAGTAATATTGAGGCAGGAATAACCCAAAGGGAATTAAACTTTTTTTACCAATTTTTGAGCCAAACTAACCAACAAATTGGAGTTTTCCATAAAAATTTGAAACATTCTACTTTTTTTATGGTCTTTCATCTGATTCAGCACTGATTGTGTTTTTAAAAAGAGAAAAACTGTGTTGAAACAAAGTTATTTGCTTTGAATCTGCATTATGCACTCAGGTTTTTGTGATGTTCTTTCAATTTTTGACTTGTTCTGTTTTTCCCGTCAGGTTATGGTTGATCATCCACGGCTGTTTTCATTTAGTTGATCACCCTCAGTGAATTTAAGTGTCTGGTTTTCTCTTCTTTGTGTCAGCTCATCTGCTTTATCCCAGGTTTGTTTCTCCCTGGGCGTTATCATTTTGAAGTTTATTTATTGGATGTTTTGAGTTTCTTTCTCCAAGCCTGCTCTGCTGCATTTTGGGTCCTTAACTGCCAGTTCTTGACAGAATCATTAAAAATGAAATAAAGCCATTAGTCAAGAATTCTTTTTCATTCAAAAAGCCATTTAAGGATATATTGCACGACACTCTTGTAATGTGGTAAACCTTTTTGGATTTTTTTTTTTTCTTAATACTTCTTCCATCTTAAACAACAAACATCCCTTTTCTCTGAGTGAAAAATAGGATTGTTATAATTCCTAAGTATCTGGTGGTTCCAAAATGTATGAGAGATCCTTCAACTGATCCAAAATAGGATTACATATTCTCTAATGTAAAAAAACCTCTGTCAAAGTCAACCATATTTTATAACAATTGCATTTTTTTTTCAATTTTGCAACATTTTTTGCTTATCAAAAAGTTTCCAAAACTAAGTGAAGTAGAAGATCCTTCAGACAATCCAATCCTGCTTGAGATGTTTTTTTTATATATTTTTTTTTACAATTATCGGGGCATTTAAATGTAAATTTCCTAAATAAAATTGAATTTGGTCATTATTTGCATTTGTTCATCCTTGTGTGAAATTCTTTCCCTCATTTTAATCCACTTCACCAAACATTTTCCCCCCTTGCTGCAGCATTACCAGCTTCAGCTTAGTCCTTTATATTAATAAACTCTGTAGAACTGCTTGGTTTTTTTATGTGCATCTGACAGATTCTTGCTTTGCTTGGCTCACCCCCTGCCATGTTTTTCTTCCTTTCTTTTCTTTTACTGTCCTCCCTCTTTCATGTTAGTTTCCAGCAGCATCTGATCTTCTGCGTTATGGTTCTCCACAAACATCAAACTGTAACACTATTACCTTGTAAATCCTCTCACTTGTTTGATTTCGACTTGAAAGAAACTAATGCTAGTATAACCGCTTTTAAACTCTCACACAGTGGCGTTATAAATCTTAAATGACACATTAACAATGGTACAAGAGTCGCAGGAGGAGTTGTTGTTGAGCAGCAGGCTTTGGTCCAAGCTATGTGTGTTCTCTGGACTTTAAAGAACGATCAGTTATTTTCCTCACTGCTGCTAAGAGGTGCTTTGGTGTTTATTTTCCACATTTAAAGGCCAACAAGAGAACACAGTTTGATTTTATAGTTTGCCTCTTGCATCGATTTAACTAAGTCCTTCAGAATCATTTAGATTTGAGTAGTAAAACACAAGAAAGTATTTCTCAAGGCTATATTGAGCGGGGAGTGGAGCTCAGCAGAAGCTTTGTTCTGTACTTTTCACATCATTGACGAGGAGGAAAGCTTTCCCACCGAGAACATTTGTCAGCTTCATAGTTACTGTGGTTTTACTTTACGGCTGATAAGTGTGACTTCACATTATTATTATACACAGAAACAAACACAATTGAGAGGAGATTTAAGATTATAAAATTATAATCTTAAATCTGCATGCAGCGGCAGGCGGAGCCTCAGAAGGTCATTTTACTTCCAGGTAGGAAAAACTCACGAAAATAACTAATATTTCATAAACATTTTTATATTTTAGTGTTCCAAATGTAATATATGATCATATATTTGGAAATCGTTTACT
Source organism: Oryzias melastigma (assembly GCF_002922805.2). Lineage (NCBI taxonomy): Eukaryota > Metazoa > Chordata > Actinopteri > Beloniformes > Adrianichthyidae > Oryzias > Oryzias melastigma. The sequence continues at coordinate 10,202,012 of NC_050528.1, forward strand.
CTGAAAAACATGAAAATCATGGTAGGCCCCTTTCAATGGTCCAGTTTCTACCTCCATGCTGAGGGCAACAGGTAAAAAGTAGGTGTATAGGCATGTTGAACAGATTTTTCTTTTATTTTTTTAATTTTTTTTTGACTCCCCGCTAGGGCTGCCACAATTAGTCGATTAACCAATGACTAATTGACTATTAAAATAGTCGATGACTAATTTATTAGTTGATTAGTCGTTACTTTCTAATATATGGAGTCAAAGTTTAGTAAAGTTCAAAGTTATAATGGCATTCTGCTAGCTTTATGGATTATTTTGGCATTTATTACGTTTTTTTAGGTGTTTAGAGTTTAGAATTTAGCTTATATTTCAGCTGCATGCTAGCTATTTTGGCTAGTTTAGGTTTTTTTGTTTTGTTTTTTAGGCTATTGTGGAGTTTAGCTAATATTTCAACTGGATGCTAGCTATTTTGGCTAATTTGGGCCTTTTTTTGTTTTTAAGCTATTGTGGAGTTTTGCTAATATTTCAGCTACATGCTAGCTAGATTTTGGCTAATTCAGGCTTTTTTCAGTTTTTTAGGCTAATTTGGAGTTTAGCTAATATTTCAACTGGATGCTAGCTATTTTGGCTAATTTGGGCCTTTTTTGTTTTTAAGCTATTGTGGAGTTTAGCTAATATTTCAACTGGATGCTAGCTATTTTGGCTAATTTGGGCCTTTTTTGTTTTTAAGCTATTGTGGAGTTTTGCTAATATTTCAGCTACATGCTAGCTAGATTTTGGCTAATTCAGGCTTTTTTCAGTTTTTTAGGCTAATTTGGAGTTTTGCTAATATTTCAACTGGATGCTAGCTATTTTGGCTAATTTGGGCCTTTTTTTGTTTTTAAGCTATTGTGGAGTTTAGCTAATATTTCAGCTAACTAGGTTTTGGCTAATTCAGGCTTTTTTCATTTTTTTAGGCTCATTTGGAGTTTAGCTAATATTTCAGTTCTATAGCGACTTGAAAAATCAAAAAGCGAATAATTGCAACTTTTTCACAAAAACACATCAAATAAAGATTTTATCTTTTAACCAGAGGTCACCAACAAGGTTATAATACATGAACCCTAGACAAGTTTAGGTGACCTCTGACCTACCCAGTTCAAAGATCATTAACTTTTGTTAAAAATGCAGCAGATTTTGTTGTTAGTTCAAAATTTGTCTATAAATGTGTACATTGATTTTTCATTAACATTACATAATTGATAAACATGGTCCAAGATTGTGAAAATGGGACATTTTTCCCATGAAATGTAATTGATCATCTGAAAATGTAACAATTACTGAGATTAATTAAGTTGGCGTGGGGCCCCTTCCTGGGGGGGCCCGCCGCCGTCGGGGGTGCGGCTCACCTACACCTGGGGGCTGGGATCACTCCCTCTCTG
>NC_050528.1:10203553-10223866 GCF_002922805.2 Oryzias melastigma
TGTCTTTACATAGAGAAGTATCATTATTCATTAATAATTAATGAGCAAATTAGTTATTTCAAACTGGTCTCCCTTCGTATGACTAAGTGAAGTAGATTTCAGTTTCATAAAGGTTCGTGACCCCTGTTTTAGACCATGTTAGTTGTAAAAATACAACTTCAGAAAACACAAAAATCATTATGTGTTTCATTTAATACTTGAAAAGACACAATAACAGAGAAAATAATGTATTTCCTTGCTTAGAACATCACAAGGTTTCCAATGAGAATGTATTCCTCCAGGCTGAATGTTTCCTTTTTAACCAAACCGTGAAAACACAAACACATGGTCGTCATAAGCAACAATAAATGTCTATACATTTAAAAACAAATGCCTGCAGCTAACTTTCCCCTACTTTAAGACTCAAATATAAGTATATAATCTTGAAAATAATTTAAACATATAAATATGTTTTAAGCCTGAAGGAAAGTCAATCATTTCTCTCTCATAAATATCATTTATTTTAGATAATATGTTGAGATTCTGATTCCTTTAACTCTGAAAAAGCTAAAAAGTTGCGCTCCACCACTTCAGTTATGTTCTGTTGTGTAGGAAACAGCTTTCAGGCATTTTAACTTTCCCAAGAACGTCTGTGCATATGAGATAATGACACCGCAGCTGCAACAACTGAGTTTTTTCTTGTTTTTATGAAGTTGCAGCAACTTCCTCATTAAAATCATCTTTTACCTATCTTTCCTAATCTTGACATTAATGTCTTTTTCGCCATTTTGTCTTCAACTAATATAAATATTTAGTTTAAAAATGAATTTTTGGCTGAACGACGGACAAATCTCCACGTGACGAGTTTATATATTTTCCTTCTTTTTTTTTTAACCTGTGAGAGGAACAAGAAGAACCTTAAAAGTCCCCTTTGATTCAGTTTGACTTCTACGGAAGAGGGAAAAAACATTTTATTTATCACTGTTTGTTTTGCTTGTTTGTACAAGACAAAGACGAGTAGCCATAAGTGGAGTTTGTGTCATATGAGAACTATGCAGAACTTATTACATAATTAAAACTTAAAATAGAAACTAAGCTTCACATGCAATTTTTGTGCCGTGCCTTTACAGGCCAGACAATATTTTTTTTTCAGTCAAGACTTTTTTTTTTTTTTCCTGCTACAAGCAAAAGACAAATTCCTTATATAGACAGTCTCACTGCCTCGGCCCAAACATTTTACATCACTGAATCACAGCTCAGTTTCTCCTCCAGGGGACCTATTTTATTAGCCAGCTATTCCTGGACTCTTGTCAGATTCCACTACAGCAACACTTTGGTCACTTTTCATTAACGCCCACGTTCAAGAACGTACAGACGGCGCTACGTCGGCTGTTCCTAAAGAAAGCAGAGCTGAAAGGTTGCAGTAATTGGTAATTACATGAGGCTCTGCGTTCTCAGCAGGTAATGTCACGGCCACTTTTTGCTATGATTGTCTTACCAGTGATCCAACATAAGATCAGTCGCAATTTCCTGCAATTTGTTGGGCAGTAGACCTGAGCGGGACAAAAGAGCGTATTGTTACAGCATTCCTTCATAAGTGAGCCCCGCTGTGCAAAACCAGATGGCTGCCACACCCACTGTAGCAGAGGTTCAACGCTGTATAAATCAAGATTAAAGTTTTCATTGAGTAACTGGGGCATATGTGAGGGTCAGCGTTGAACATACGGCGTCCTTGGAGGGTTTTGTAGGCATTATGTAGGAAAAACAAAACCTTTCTATCGGCAAGGGCAGGGGATTCTAAAATACACCTGATGACACATTTATGCAGCGCCCGCTGCTCATTTGTTCCCTTGCAGTCTGATTCATGGCATGCAGGACCCTTTTTTTAGAGTGTTCCTTGTGTCTTTTCATGGTTGAAAGGCGTACGAACCGCTTATATATTCTAAGATATTCATAAACTCCCTGCTGTCATGACTACAGAACACGTAGCGACCCAGACGCTGGAACCCGGAAGAAACACAGCAGAGGTCTAGCGTGGAAGGCAATAATTTTAATAATGTGGTGAGAAGGTTGGGTCCTGAACAGGACAGGAAGCAGGCTCCGAGCAGGAGGCAGAGGTTGGAGGCGTAGTAGGCGATCTTGTCCTCCAAGAGGGAGATGGCCGTCTTGGACGCAGGAACGTGAAGCAGAGGCAGAGGCTCGTGGTGTGACCGTGGAAGGAGACCCGACTGGAGATCCGGAAGTGGGGAAAAACATGCAACCACTCGAGGTAGGAGATTCCTGAGAGAGAGTGAGAGAGGTATTTAGACAGAGTCTCGGCAAAAACGTGGCAAGACTGTGGCGTAGACGAGGTGGCCGAATATGCACCATCAGGGGCAACGGACTGGCGGGGAATGAAGGTCCTGGAGCTCCTTAAGTAGGCAGGTGAGGAGACGAGATGAGTGGTTGCAGCTGGGGATGATCAGCAGCCAGGTGGAGAGGAGGGGAGAGTGGAGAGGGGGAGGAGACTGACAGAGGCACCATGACACCTGCAAGATTAAAAAATGTGTGTGCATAAAAGATTGCTTCTACACACAGGTTTTTTTTGATGTAGCAATCAAAGGCAGCAAATGGAATATACAGTGAAATCATTTTCATACAAACTATCCTAAAGAAGGATTTCCATCAGGGGAAGTGCTGCTTCTCCGAGGTCATTAATCAAAGCTGGCTAAAAAAGTGACTGGAAACTCTAGTGCCTCAATAACAGCTGGGGTAGAGTTTCACGGCACGTCCCGCCTGCCCAGCACCTTCAGCGAGGGTACACACACTTTGTGTGTGTGTGTGAACGGCTGGTTGCTATTTGGCTAAAATTGTTCCTTTTTTTTACTCCACACACACCTTTTCGACATGGCGAGGCTTGTCTCATCAATTTTCATGTAACCATGGCCTGTGGCCACAAAAAAGAACACGGCGGGTTGAGTCAGTCAAGTGGACCGGATGTTTGGTTTTAGAGATTATCAAGCAGTAGTTTGTAAAAGCTTGAGGTCATTATGGAAGAACAGAAGTGCTGGATGCTGATCTGAAATTAACCCTCAACTGTAATCATTTTTTTTAAGTAAGTTATAATGAATTTAACATAACTCACCCTTTACATACACTGATGTCTCTCCACTTCAACTCATAGTGAAGAGGACTTGTTTTAGTCTTTGGCAAAAACAATTAACTTGACTGAACTGAAAGAGCATCGACTTATGGAGAGAATATAGTATCAACACAATCTGTGTGAGTGTAATTCTTGATTTGTGCACACAACTTTGTACTTTGCATGTGTACATTTTATTTTGCATTTTTTTTAGTATTTAGTCATTTTTGTACCTTTGCACAAAATGTGTTGTATAAGTCACAAATCAAGAATTACGCACGCACAAGTCAAAAGCTACGCACAAATCCAAAGTTATGCACACAAATCAAGAATTACACACACACATCAAGGTATGTGCACAAATCCAAAGATATAAATACAAATCAATTACACACAAATCCAAAGTTATGTGCACAAATCAATAATTACACACAAATCCAAGTTATGTGCACAATTGCAGGATTACACACGCACACATCAAGTTATGTGCACAAATCAAGAATTACGCACAAATCCAAAGTTATGCACACAAATCAAGAATTACGCACAAATCCAAAGATATACACACAAATCAATTACACACAAATCCAAAGTTATGTGCACAAATCAATAATTACACACAAATCCAAAGATATACACACAAATCAATTACACACAAATCCAAAGTTATGTGCACAAATCAATAATTGCACACACATCAAGAATTACAAATGCACAAATCCAAGTTATGTGCACAATTGCAGGATTACACATGCACACATCAAGTTATGTGCACAAATCAAGAATTACGCACAAATCCAAAGTTATGCACACAAATCAATTACACACAAATCCAAAGTTATGCACACAAATCAAGAATTACACACAAATCAAGTTATTTGCACAAATCAAGAATTACAAATGCACAAATCCAAGTTATGTACACAATTGCAGGATTACACACGCACACATCAAGTTATGTGCACAAATCAAGAATTATGCATAAATCCAAAGTTATGTGCACAAATCAATAATTACACACACATCAAGTTATGCACAAATCAAGAATTACAAATGCACAAATCCAAAGGTAATGTGCACAAATCAAGAATTACAAATGCACAAATCCAAACTTATGCGCACAAATCAAGAATTACACACAAACAAATCAAAAGTTTCGCATAAATCCTAAGTTATGTGAACAAATCAACAATTGTGCACACACAAATTCAAAGTTCTGCACGAAGCAACAATCACACGCTCAAATCCAAAGTTAAACACAAACCAAGAATTACACACGCACAAACTGAGGTGACACTATTTTCTCTCCATATCGACCACTTTCCTACGAGCTTGCTCTTCTCATGAGCTAATGCTTTCACATCCACACTCTGCTCATGACACTAAAGCACTTTTCATTTTTGTATTTTTCATCTCCTTTTTTTGGTGAAGTTCTGGGAGTTTCTGCTCTTAAGCAACAAGCTTCCAGCTTGCCTGCAACCGAGCAGAGTGTTGCAACCTTTTCAGAGCAATGCATGAACGTCTGCTTGTGTTTAATGAGCATAACGGGGAGTTTATTTCAAGCACTCTCTTGTTTAGTTTGGCCCAACTTTTTGGCTCTGAGTCTGACGTCATTTTAGTGCTACTTGTTAGGGTAAACTAAAGCAGCCACAAGAATCCTGTGCGCAATGCAGGACGTAGAGGCTGAGACAGAGGGCCCATTATTGCAGAAAGTGGGCAGGGTCAAATGACGTCGTTACCACTACACACACACACACAGGAGGAGGAGGATGGGAAACACGGGTATAGAGGGAAACAGGAACAGAAAGTGAAGACTTGTCAAGATGTCTTGGTGAGTGAGAACAGAACAGAGCAGAGGGCAGATGCCAAAACACCATTATCAGACGCCTGAGCAGCTGACTGGATTAGACTAACGGGAGATCTGACCTACTAACGCCTAAGGGGGTAAGGTACTGTTTTTAGAGACAACTTCAGGGCCAGCATTAACTTTGATTCAGTCATTGTGCCTTACATAAACCGTCTGTTCTCTGACTTCTCTTAAAATATGTTTGTAAAAGGAGTTTCTTCCAGACTTTGATAGCATGAATGTCCCAGACGTCTTGAACTTTCTTCCTTTCTTTCTTTCAATCAGCTGTCTAGATGTTCAATAGGCGCAGCATCAACTAATATGCTTGATTGGATTACAGTTTAAAGAATCCCTCCTTCTTCTTACTGAAAAATACCTTCCACTCTTCTTATTTTACTCATGCAGGATCGAGTTGACACAAGTCTTAACGGTTACGGGCTTGTGCACATGCTCACGCTGTATGTCAAAATAAGGGGCCATGCTTTGTGATCCAAGATAGATCATACTTCCTGCCACAAAAAAACCCCAAAAAGTTGTTTCTTGCCTTCTTCTGTTTTGAATATATTGCTAACGATCCATGAATTAATGGTGAGATCTGTTCTCAATTCTAGCTCGGGGCGAGTCATTAAAGATTCCTGCCTTGCCTTCTGTCATATCTTTCGCCTTTTAGGTCACACATGCTCCTTAAAAAGCAGCAGGGGCCAACTGAGTGCAACCAAAACATTCTTCTCAGCCCTTTCCTGGCTTTGTGTGTCTCAGAAATGAACTTTTCCTGTAAGTGAACGGCTCAAGGACAGCTTAGTGTCATGAGAAAGTAAAAGAGGCAATGAAAACCTTCAACAAAATAGTTGTAACGTATACTTTTATGTTTGTTTTAATATTATGGGATGCTAAAAGCCAAGATTTTTCACAAAAACACTTGAACTAATCTATAAACTGAACAAAAAAGGCAACACATACATTTATATGCATAAATAAAATGGCATATTCATTCCACGTAATGATTTTTCTTCTGATTCAATGTTACTTTGTTTTTTTGTCACCTCCAAGACTCACTGTCGTAATATTGACACTTTTATTAATGAAGTGCGAAAGGTCACAGTGTGTAAAAATGCGCCGCAGTAATTTGTCTCAGTTTATCCACATTTGTGTGTTTATTTTACAGATCTATCAAAACGAATGAATAAAAAAAAAAAAAATCACGTTTGTTCATTTCATGTTCCAAATGTCAGAGTTGTGTTGAGCAAAATGAATTTCTACATTGTTATTGGAACACAAGCAAAAACAATGTTGTTGTTCTCCTCTGACAGAAACTTCCTGCCACTCGTCAGAGCTGCTAATGTCAAGATATGGAGGGAAATGAGTTCCCCTTGTGTTGTCTTGACCTTTTTTAATAATCTGGGATCGTTTATGTTAAATCATCCAGTTGTAATCTGTCAGATTAAGGGTTCATGTTTGCCTCAAACTCTAAAAACATCATTTTTCTTGTTGATAAAATGTCATTCTTCAAGTTTTATATAAATATATATTGAATTTACATCCAAACTTGTCTTTTAGTGACAATGTTTTGGTTATAAAAATGGTGGAAAACAGTCTCAAAGGCTCCTGTCTAATAAAAACTCAGACTTTTATCTTTACTAACATTAACATGTTGGGTGGCTTTTCACATCTTTGCACAGTAAAAAAGAAATGAAGCTACTAAAGACGAAACTTCATGTTGGGAGGAGGACAGATACAAAATGAGGAACAGAAACCATGTTGTGTTTTATAGATGTCAAGAAACGTATACACATGTCGTAGTAATGATGTGACACAACCTAAACTGTACTACTTCAGAATTTAAGTCATCTGCTTTGGGAAAATGTGTCATACCGCAAAGTCAAAACAAGATATTTAAAACCACCTCCCACGTTTGACTGAAGAAGGACTTTAGTTTGAACAATAGGGGGGAAAAATACAACAGTTTCAACCACTAATTTACAATTTTGTGTCAACACGTTAAGTTTAATCTTTAATGATTTCATTTAAAAGTTTAACTTTTTTTTTCTCTGTTCAAAGACAGAGTCCCACAGGGGTCATGACCCTGCCCTGCCACAGACCCACCGCATTGGCAATGAGGAAGTACTCAGTGTCAGCATCTGCGTTCCCATTACACATATGAGCAAACTTTAGAAATGTCGGACAAACACAATTTCACAGTTAGTTTCCATTAAAGCGGTCATCGTGAACTAAATCCATATACATGATCATATGTTACCACAGGAACACTCAAATACAAAAATATTTATGAAATATTAGTTATTTTCATTAGTTTTTTTCATACCTAGAAGTAAAACAACTGGATTTCTGAGGCTCCGCCCATTTCATGACATCATCATAGAGCTGCGTTTCTCTCACGAAAACAAACAGCATCCAAACTTTTTTAAAGATGGTTAAATACTATAATCTGCATTTAGCAGGCCAAACCATTACTACACTAGTTCACTACACAAATACACTCAGAATCTGTGACTGTTCCTGACTGGGGGAGGGGGGTCTAAAGTAACAAACCTGTTTGAGCTGGAATTTACTGAAAACAGAACACAATTGGAAGATATACAGTATTGTGCCTCTAAAATGAAAGTTTTTTGTTGATCACCACTAGATCTGTGGAGAAATTGGGTGTTGGTGTCAGACTGGGGTGAAGCAGACTCTTCCTGAAAGGGGCCGTCCTCACTCTGTGACATCAGCGCGTGAGGACCCGCTCGCTTTCGTGGGTATGGGGGGCGGGATTACTCAGAAATATAGATCAAAATGCTGCTTTTAGGGTTCTTGAATACACAGTTTAATACACTTAAAAGCTCAAAAAGTAGATTTTTTAATGGCATGGCCCCTTTAAATTATAATAATGCAAATAAACACAAACCAACTTACACGATAAGTCACTCAAAAGCACGGCAACGGATGTGAGCAATACTTGATAGTACTTGATACTAGCGCTCATCATCTATCAAAGGAGACGTCGGGATTTTATTTAAGCCGTGGAGCGGATACGAATGAAGCGGCTTTGAGAAATCATGGTCGGCACCCTCAACTTTTGATGAGCTGCGTGATGCTGTGGTGCAGTCACTGTTGGTCACGTGACTCATTTAATTGGAAAAAAGTGTTTCTATTGCAGTTTTGCAAATATATCAATTTTGATATGTCTCAAAAACCAATCCTCCAAGTGGCAACACTTTTTTTAATTTTTTTATTAATCGAATGAAACTTAGCAAAAAGACTTACACAAGCTGGAAAGAGATTATCTGTGTCTACTAAGATTAAAATCTAATTTCCAAATAAGAATTTTTGTAAAGATTATACACTGATGCATTAAAAAAGTACAAATTACCGTCTGGTTCACGAGTATTTGTTAACTAAATAGCTCTAGAATAGAGTTTAGCAATGTATCACATGACTAACCTGTAACCATGCATCCATTTTTGTTTGTTTTTATCCATGATTTCTGGAATTTAAGTGACGAATCAGCCTCGTTAAACCATCTTTTTTTATTTTTTTTTTAAACTAGTAATCAATAAAGTTTCAGGCACAGATTTTAATGTTTCAAACACATTTATATAAAAACATTAAAAGGACAAAAAACTAAATATTTTCCTTCGATTTAAAACACCTAAGACACATATTGAGTTGGAGTGTTGAGTCAATGTTGAGACTTCCTGTGAAGTAAGTGTTTTGGCGGTTTGTCTGTGGGTTAACTTCTCTCTCACATGCGCGACAGTACAGACAGGGAGAGGTTCGCTGAATTTCCACTTGCAGATGCATCCTTTTGTGCAGCTCATGCATATGCACGACGTGAATCGTTGTTCTTTTCCTGTAACGAGGACACAAAACGTGTCTTTACGTAAAAGCTGCAGTTCAAAGAAGAGAGTTGTTAGAAATCAAGGTTGCAGACTTGATGGGTGTAAAAATGAGCAGTTAGTGGTAAATTCTGTCATATTTCAGAGGTATAGGGATTTTATCAGAGGCTGGCAGAAAATATTAGAAATATTTATGAAATTCTTTCCGTCCATTTTCTGCCTTTGCGGCTTTATTCAGATGGATTTCCTTTAGCAGGTTTCACTCCAGATTATGTCTCTCCATTGTCTCTTATTTCTGACAGTCTGTCACACTCTCCATCTCAGGGGGGGCTCTCAAGAAGATTAGTTACTCTATCTCTGCATTACTTTTGTTCAAACACAATCTCCCTCCAATTTTTTTTCCCTCTGTCTTCCACAGCGGGACACTTGGAAGGATCAGTCCTGAATTCTTAATGACTTCTCTGCAATATTAATGAAAGGAAAGCTTAAGAAAAGGTGACATTAACAAGAGGAAGGAGAGCAAGGGGAGAAATGTTAAAGACATGAAGATGGATTGGAGGGCAGAGAAAAGGAAAGAGGGAGGAAGAGCAGCTGTCAGGAAATGGATTTCTGTCCGTTTTAATTTTCCTTCTCTCACCATATTTCTATATTATCGTTTCAGAAACACGCCGAGGGATCAGCGCGGCGAAAAAGACGAGAGGACGGACGTGGACTCCGGAAAATATTTGAAAATCCTCGTCTCGACAGAGAAAAGCAAACAATAGAAGTGCCGGTCGAGTGAGAAAACGGGACTCTTTCAAAGTGACATTCAAGAAGTTTCAGACGGAGCAGCATCTCCAGGAAACTTCCTTCCTATCCATGAAGCATGTAAAAGCTCAGCGTCAAGTCATCAGAAATATTAGAAAATATTCTGCTTAATTCATTAAAACTGAAATTCAAAGAAACTTCACTTCCACTTCTATTGAAACTTCCCAACAGAACCATGGAATGGAAGATTGACAGCATCCAGGATTTTTTCAACCAACTTTGGAGCTTTGTGACAGACAAACACAACCAGGGGGTTTACAACACAATCTGCCTGGCGGTCGTCCTGACGCTCCCCCTGCTCGTCCTCCTCACCGCAGTGCTGGTGTGCTGCCACTGCTGCTGCTGTCGCCATGCCAACAGCTGCTGCCGCTGCTGTGGAGACACCGCAACAACCTCAAGGTTGGAAACAAAGAAGAAAAAAAACTCCAGCAACAATGAAGACTTGTGGATTTCTGTAAAGACGGTACCCATGACGCCTGACAGAGTGGCACTGACTATGGTGTGAGAGCCTCAACTTTCAGATGTGGCGAATAATCCCAGGCCAGTTCATGCAGGGAGAATGTTAAGACATTTTTATCATAAGAAAACCTTTACAGATGTGACAAAATGTATTAAAAGTGTGTATAATTCAGGAAATTCCTATATTCTTGTGAGTTTTGTTTTTTCGACGATGTTTACAATATATATTTTTTTTATTCTGAAAGTTGTCTGTAGACAGAAGCACCCACCTGCGAGTGTGAGTAAGTGTGTGTTCGTCAGTGTGTGGGTGAGTGAGCGTTAGAGGTGCAGAGCACTTTGTTCCTAGAGCTCCCATGTGAAATTCATTGTGTCTGAGAGGGAGCCAATTTGAGCTCTGCCCGGTGTTCAAATAGTTGTATTTCTGCCTACTTTTCAGATTCAGGCTGCAATGGATCCACAGATTGTCTCTCCTCGTCTTGAATAAAAGGCACTGACATCTAAAAGCCGCATTACTGCCTACAGAATAGTAAAAGAAACAACCTTTAGCGGTCTTTGTGTAGATATTTTCATCATTCATCACTGCACACCAGAGGGTTCACTTGTTTTTTCGAGAACTTCAAAGACCCACTCCAATGAAAATTGTGTTTTTAATGTGGCATTTTTCTCATATATGAAGAAAATTTGATCATTTTTTAATTCAAATTGTTGTGAATCAGTTGGAAAACGGCTGCAGGTGTGAGGTAGAGGCTACTACAGTAAAGTTGAGTACTTTTGAAGTAAGCTTGCAGGAGAGTGGAAAAACAGATGCATGATGGGGAAGGGGGCGGGCTTACTCCACTCCAACAGTCCCGCCCACAACCTTGAAGTGAATTTCTTTCTGCAGAAACTCCTCGAAAATAATGCAAGTTTTTCGATTTTAGTAAAAAAAAAAAAAAACGATATTATAATACTTAAAAACCACCAGGAACACTTGAAAATACATCAAAATATAATCGGAGTGAGACTTTAAAAACTTTTCTCAACATTGGGAGGAAGGAATGTGTTACAGTTTATTAAATATTGTCCATTTGTGTATATTTTTTTCATTTTATTTAAAGTTGTATTATATTCTCTACTTCAAATTAACAATTTAAAGCCTAAACTGTCTTTCGATTCTTTATTTTATAACCTTAAGAAATTAAAAAATAGAGAAACAAAAATGTGTACACTTCCTGTGCAGCAGATGTATTTATTTTTGGAAGGTTACATCTGAATTAAATGTCTTTTTTCCTGTCTGGAGTTTCCTAACCCCCATTAAAATGAGTTTGAGGATGCATGACTGACTTCACACTTGAGTGTTCATGCTAAATATTTTTAGCTAGAGTTAGGAAGTCATTGCAATATATATATTTATATATATATTTTACTTTTAGTCCGTTTTTTTTTTTATAATGCAAAAGTTAAAATTGTTACAGCACATGTGTTTACAATATTTATTAAAGGTTTTCAAAATATGAGTCTTAAGGCACGTGGTGTTCTCTTAATTTTTTTGTTTTGTCAAGTTAAAGGAAGAGTAATTTTAAAGTTTTGAACAGAAAAAAAAAAAAAAAAACAACAATATTTTGATATGTCTTCCTGGATCAGAGTTCTGGAACCATCTCCATAGTGGCTCTCTGGCTATAAAGAAAAATAAAGTAATAGTATTTTTTTCAAGTAAGGGTTACTAAACTACCATTTATTTAATTTAGATAAGTTAAGTTTGTAAATCTATGGCTGAGGTGCACCCTGAAGATAAACTATGTAAACATTTTTAAGTCCCTGCTGACTGGAAGAAGTCTTTTTTGCTCCATACTTCCTCCAGAATTCACCGATTTCAAATACAAAGCAAAACTTTGGTAATAAGTTTAATCCTTTATGAGCTTAAAGCTAATATACTGGGATGATCCAGTCTTGCACAAGGCGTCTTTTATTTTGAAAGGAAATCATGCGAGCTTCTATCAAACTTAAAAATCATCTCAAATGCCACAAAAGAAGCATAATTCATATTTTTATTTAAAAATACATTGTAATTAATTCACAGTTGTATTAAAATAAGACAAAATAGGATTTGATTAGTAGAAAACAAGCCCTCTTTTACTGTAAAAGGTTGTATTTGATTTTCCATTCTGACTTTTTAGCATAGTCACTTTGTTAAAATCACTTTTCCTTAATGCTGCAGTGTCTTCTAATATGTTTAAATGTGTTATTATTTACTAACTCTTTGCTGAGGCTTTACTTTAATTTCACATTTAAATGTTTTGCATCACATGTCTAAAACACTATGACTCACAAAGTAAAAGAATCGTCTTTCTTGTGGCATTTCAGCTCAAATCGAGCTGAAAATCTGCTCATGAATCATCTGTACGCATTTGTTTTCTCCAGGCCAAAAACCTTGATCTTCCTGCTGGGAATGCTGGACGTTCCCATTTCATCATCGTAAAAATACATCCAGATGTGAAGATTAGGGGTTATCTCATCTCCCTCGCCTCCATACAGAGAAATTCTTCTTTTTTTTTTAAATAAAATTGATCAAAATCACACTCTAAAACTGAAAAGTTGGCCATAATTCAGATACATTTAACCCTTTCACAGGATGGGTTTTTGAGTTTGTTTTCATCATATTTTACTGAATGATAGCAGTCATGCTGTTTACACTCATTGTAAAGACAAGAAAGCAATATCTTTCTTCTCATCTTGCTTCAAACAATTTTCTTGAAAAAAAATATGTTAGTACAAGATAAATCTGCTTCTCTTCAGGCAGGAAGTCACATTTTTTGCGTCTCCATCAGCCTACTTCCTGCAAACCACAATTTATGACAAATAACTGCCAAATTGGTGAGCATGACGAATCCGGCCAGAAATGTTTTTGTATTTTTAGTCCTGCCAGTAATTTATTCTGAGTAATTATAAACCAAATGTGGGAAAAGTGTGGCCTTCTCTCTTTATTAAGCACTTTTACTTGTACAGACATGAATACTAATAATGTTTTTCTTTTTTCCGTTCCACTTTTTCTTTTTTTTTCCTACGGCTTCATAAATTTATCACTTGACCATGACGAGCTGCAGCTAATTATCATCTATCCCATCCATCAAAAAGCAATGAAAATGACTTTCTTCAAACAACTATGTGCCATAAATATTTATAATGCTTCTAATTGAGTTTCAACAAATGCATATTTTAACTTTGTGATGTTGAAGAAATTTCTGAATGACAAAACAGAGCTGAATTAAAGCACATACAGATGTACATACAGTATATATTTAGGAAGTTGCACATTTTTTGTGTGGTATTTTAAGCTCATTTGTAGTTCTTTGTAGTTTTACTGCCTTTAATAGAATTGAAATAAACTTGTTATTTTTTTTTTAGACAGACAGTATGAGTCTCTACAAATTGTGACATGCAGAAAAGATGCATTCCAGTGATAATACCCAGCTTCCCTGAGTGAGATGCAGACTTAGATTGCACACTTGTGACTGTGAGATTAAATATATATCTGTTTGAAGCTTTGGGTGAACTACTTTAAAGTCCCAGTCTGATGAAAATCATGTTTTTTGAGTTTTTAACACATATATGTGACATTTTTCCCATAAAAGAGAACAAATGTAATAAGAAATCATTTTGTTTTTGTTATTTCCAAGTATATTTCCTTTTAAATCGCTGACAGGCTCTGTTTGACACCATAGGTCAGTAGGAAGCAGTTCATCTCCAGGACATAACTTGCACTTAACTGATTTTTTTTGCCTTTGTTTTTAACAAATTAGAAATAATTCTCTCTGCAAATTCATCCAATCTCCAACTCTGCATCAGAGCGCATGCATCTGTAACTGCGTTTTTTTATTTAATGAGTATCTGTTTTGTTTCATTTCACCAAGACACAATGTCAAAACCAACTGATAAAACAAATTTATTTGTTTTATTAGTCACTTATGGTTTCTTTGCTCCAAAATGTGAGTAATGAGGGTTTCGTAATTGTAATATAATTATTTAAATTTGAGCTTCATTTAATTATCTTTCTCCATTATTGACAAAAGTAATTAAATTACAGTAATTCATTACTTAATCATTCATTACTCCAACACTATCTGTATGTCTAGTTCTCAAACATCATGAAAAAAAATGATAAAATACACTCGAAATGAAGATAAAAGTAAGAAATAATTAAAAGAAAAAAAATGTAAAAACTCCAAACTTTATTTATTGTGTCATATTTTCTAACACTGAAAAAAGTGGTCTAGAAATCTAGTGTGTTGTAATAGAACATACAAAAACCTTTAAATACAAATTTAAAAGCACTTTTAAAGCTATTTTTTTTAAAGCTCTAGTTCTTTTCCCTGAAACGACAATGAAAAACTTAATAAGTATGTCTTCAGAAGAACATATTTGTGTGAAAATCAAAGAAAAGGACATGAGATTCCTTCCAAAGTGTATGAAATATGTCAAACAAAGTAACTTAATTGTTGATGCAACCCTTAAACTTCATGTATCTCTTGAAGATTTAGCAGTTATGACTGTTTGTTGTTCTCTAGATGCTAAGAAAATGTGGGTCAAAAGTGAGAATTGAATGTGAAGGATGGTATGTATATAATTTTTAAATAATACTTTTTATGCATATTTTATGTTTTGTTTTTACTTGAAAAACTGCTAAAGTCATTGTTTTTGTTTTAATTATGAACTTGTTGGGATTTCTTGGTTGCTATGCATCATTTCTCTCGGCTTTAATCATTGATAAAGAACACAAAACAAAGATGACAGAAAGGAAAAATGTACTGCAAGCGTAGAGCAATATTTCATTTTCTGTTTCACATTAAAAGAACTAAAACATTTTCAGGATTTTACTTGATTTGTTACACCAGCCAATTCTATAGCATGTTGAGAAATGCTTTTTAAATGTTTGTGTAATAAGTCATTTTCACAAAGACATGCCACATCTCTGTTGAGGTCAGATAAACCTTAAATAGAAGTATCTATCTTTGAAAAATATCTACAATGTATCTAAGTTGTTGTTGAGGAATATTCTCATTCATCCAGGTCTTGTAGAGTCAAGGCATCAGGACTCAGTAACATTTCAAAGAAAACTTCAAAATGGAGTGACTCTGCTTTAGTTTATGTTGTTGCTATTTTCTGGACTAAATTTAAAAAGTGTTTCAGCTGTTTGTCAAGCTACATTCACACTGGCCACTCAAGAACATCCTATACTGTACACACTTTCATGAACGAGCGCAGGAGTGTTCACACCTGTTTTTTTTACTTTAAACTAGCGATCGTCTACTAAAATGAGCTATGTAGGCTAGAGCTGCCACGCTAGCTTGTTGCAAAGTTGGGCGCCATATTGGATAAGGCTAGATGCCTGTTTCCTGCTGGGCTACAATTGCACACACAGAGCTGGAAAAACAATGAGGAGAAAGTATATTTTTTCTGTCAGCTAATAAAGTATAGAAAACATTTTAGGGAGATCTGAGTGAGTTTACTTTCAGGCTGAACAGGCGTACAGAAGACCGCCTCCCCTGTATCGTGAGTCCTTCTGATAGAGGCTGGGTGGGATCCACATGTGCATTTGGATTGAGACCGGCTTGATAGGCGCCATCGCTTTATAGCGAATGCCACCCGGACCTGTAAGTGCTCACTGTGCCCTCTCTAACGTCTGCAGGCATAGTTCGACTGTCGACAGCGTCTTAACGCCCTGTGCAGGGATTGGTCTATTTACAACAAGCTTTAGGGGTCTGCGGCAATGTGGGCTGCACCGACCCGTCTTGAAACACGGACCGAGGAGTCTAACGGTTTGTGTAAATCTTAGTATGGGTAGAGAAATGAATACAGTTATCAGGTGTGTTTCCTATACAATGACGGATATATTTGAAATTTTTAAAATGGCGTTCATCTATCGCACTTCGTACAAACACATTAATACCACGGATTGGGTCTTAAATTTATGATTCCTTTTCAAATCTGACCAAAAATAAGCTTTTTTTTTACGTTTTACAGTATCTGCTGAGCTGTGTCTCATTGTTTACTCCCCTAACTGATATGGCATCACTCTTTACGTTTCTTCTACAATGGTAACAGGCTAGCATAGCGTCTCTAGCCTTTATAACTCATTGGTCCACCACCTACAATTGGCACAGGCTTGGAGCGTAAAGTTGAAGTTAATCCTGCAAATCTTTCTCCAGACTTTTTAGTTTTGATAGTTCCGTCCTATAAATGTGTCAGAATTCCGACCGGGCGGAAAAAGGCAAATATTAATGTCTTCTTCGTGATCAGTTCACAGCGTTTGGCACTTAACGCTACCCACATGTCACCATCAAATAGTTCAACCAGCTGAACTTTCAGTGCTCAATCAATGAATGATTTGTACATTATTCCCAAAATGTGTCTTTTGTCAAATAACAGATGATTAGTGGATTGGGGTTCGTCCCTCCTGCTCCATAAATGCTCCAGTGACTAAAGTATTCTGTCCTAAAGCAAATGTTTGATAGATTTTCTTCTGCCTCCTTTTTTCTGTTCTTTGCAGTCTCAGTGGTTTTTTTTGTCTTACTCCAGATGTTACTGTGTATATCTTTTTTGTCCATCTTTATCCTTTTTCTCATTCGCCCTCAGCAGATGGTTTACCATCACTGAGTTTGCTTCTGCTGGAGATTTCTTCCAAATCTTAAAATCTCTCCTCTTCATTGTTGCTTTTTGCTTGTTCAGTATGAAAAACCCTTCAATCCTTTACACTGTTGTGGGTCAGCAGTTTAACTAAATATTTCTATTTTCCTTGGCTTTACTTCTCTATTTCTCTAGCTAAAAAAAAAATCAAGCAGCGACCAAGAGAAACAATTTTCACATTTTTTTAAATCACAGCGAACAACTTATTGGGATTTTAATAAGAGTTCTGGTGAGATCTGAGAACAATTCCTGTAACATTTTAGTCATCTGCTTTGTCTGACGTGGTAAATAAAGACTTAGTTGACTCATTATTTTTTGCCCGCCTACGCAGAAACAAAACCTTAAAGTAGAAATTGGGAAACTCCCTCTAATCGCACTTTATTAGGACACACTTAATTTTCAATGCGACTTATTATAAAATAATTAAAAAAAGACTAAATACAGTAAATAAAAATAGAATTCTGATAAGTCAGACCATGCTTGTCGTATAATGAAATAAGATCCCTTTGATTGCTCTCTGCTACTTCTTATAAGAGAATTTCCCGGAGTGCTGATGGACGCCGCTGTGCTTGTGAAAGCAGACAAGGTTAATGAAGATCCCTGAGGCTGAGATGATTTCATCTCATTAATAGTGCAGTTCAAAGAGCTTAAGGTGGAACCACAAATAGCTTGAAATATTATTGGTCATTGAAGCAAAGCTACAGATATTTTACAAAACATATTGGGGCAAATTTTTTTTTATCAATTTAGTAAAATAAGTTAAATCTTTAAACCTTTTAGTAGTTAAAGTGGACCAAAATGAACAAATACGGACAAGCTTATAGCTGATTTTTTTATTTTTTTAATGCAAAACGATAGTTAAAATAATTTATATGTGAATCATGAAAGGATGAGAACGTTTAGAAAGGATTTCACTGTAACTGTTGTTAAGATTCTGAGCTTTAGTTTGGTTTTTCAGGTTGTTTTCATGGTTTCGTTCATGTCAGGAGTTGTTCACTCCTGGTTCTTGTTGATCATCCACAGCTGTTTTCATTTCTGTTTTCATTTCTGTCACTTACCCTCCGTGTATTTAAGTATCTGGTTTCAGATCGGCTCTGTTTTGACACTCCTTTGATGCTCCTCTGATTTAATCATGTTTCTGTTTTTAGGAAATGTTTTTGTCCCTCATTTTGGGTCCTACACCACCTCTCTCTGACATTCTTTTTTTCAGTTAGACTGAGTTAAACTTGTTTTATCTGAGAATCAACGATCCATAAAACTGAGTTCTTTACAACACAGCTTTAATCACTATCAGAACCCATCTGAAAAAGGACAATTCTCCATAATCTAAGAAGTCTTTTTTGATGCTCACTGGCCTGGAATAAATTAAACAATCATATCTTAAGAAGTTGGATGCAATCGTTTTTTTACCCAGACAGATTGTGTGCAAATAATTCAGAATCCATTTTCTTCATAGAGATTTTGACCAACAAAGTGGGAACATTTCGTAACCTAAGATTAACTCTAAAAACTCGTCTCACATTGACAAATTTGAATAATTAAAACAGTGATGAGGAGAGAAGGCACCATCTCCTAAATAAAAAGAATGTCTTTTAATTAAGTTTTTTGATTTACTAAATATAATCTAAAATTATAGGATTTCTAAAATGTGGCAGTGGAAGATCATTTCACTCTGCATCTGCACCCAAAAAAATAAAATAAAAATTCCCATAAGTCTCATTTGTGAATAAAAAGACAAAGTTTAATGCATTAGCATGATGATGAGAAACAAACCAGAGGAAAGCAGAGTAAAATGAAAATAATCAATATTTAATTCAGAGGGCAGCATTTCTAACAACCGTTTGACTTCCTGTAGTGGTTTTTAAAGGAAATATTGAAGCAAAGATGATCATATTTTGATATTATGATGTAACTCAAAAGACGGATCATTTTAAATGAACACATTTTCATGCAAAGTAATGAAACAGGGTAAAAAAAACAGCCATTTTAGTCACTTCTATCATCAAGCCATTTCTTTAAAATCAGTGGAGTAAACAATATATGCTATTGTGCAGAAGAAAAGTTTCTTTTTGAATGCAAAACATACATTTATATGTTCAAACTGTAAATTAATTTGGTGTAGAAACATTGTGGAAATCTAAAAAAATGAAAACCAAAGGCACCCTTAGGAATCTTCATATAAAGATATGAAAATAATGATAGAAAGTAATGATTTTAATTTTCTCCAAAATATGGATTATTGAGATCCTGAAAATCCTGTTGTAAAACACATTTTATTTACGAAGGATAAGTGTAAAAAAAGTGATTTAAAATTCAAAGACTGAAAGTGCCCAATAAGACATCATGCAATTCATTCATTTCTGACTGGAATACTTTTGTTAGAAGAAAAATGTAAGTTTTAATTTTAACTTATTTTTTATTTAAAAATCTTTTTGTTTCAAACCGTAAAAACAAAAGTGGCGATATAAGCTACAAATTCTGTTCAGACACATTTAAGAAAATTATAGTTTCTTAATTAACATCTTCCAAAAATCACACTAAACTTTTGAATTTCTGATTAAATCTAAAACAAATTTTCACTTAGGAAAATGTTTTTTTTCTTTAAACAAATAAGATCTGAAGCACCAGGGGAGACTATTAAGACATAGTGTTGTTTGTATCTACATATGTACAGAAAGATCAAAACTTAGTGTGATTACAGGTCAATGCAAGAGTTTGCATCTGATGTGGTTTTTTTCCTCTTTTCTTTAAGGCCGTTTGAAAATGAACATTTCTCTCTGCTGACAAGCGATCGTCTCTATCTGCTGGACGCGGCTCCTGCAGGTCGGATCTTCATCTCAGTGAAGTCGAGCGAAGTTAGATGGCCCTTCCACGGCTCCCAATTCACTCCCTAATCGCAAAGAAAGTGAAAAGAAGATAAAAAAGGGCAGATAAAGGAAAAAAACATTGTTTGAATAGTAACGAGGAGTGGAGAAAAGTCACTTATCAGGGATGCTGCATGCTAGACAAACAACAATACTCGTAAATACCAGCTTCCTTTTGCAATCTTGATATTGCATCTTGGCAACAAACACCGTGGGAAACATCTGCAATTTTATTTATGAAATCTTGACCTGAGTAAAGAAATTCCCCGTTCTTTCCTGCAGCATCAGACATAATAACTGTGGTTATTTTCCCATCAGTCTGATCAAAAACACTCACACTTGTGAGAAGTCTGTTTTCTTTTAGCTGATGATGGAGTCTGGCGTTCTTGCTTCAACCCAATACTCCAAAGCAAAACAGTTGCACTTCATTGCTTTGCTCATAAGGTCATTATTAGTGACTGTCTATGAGAACTGGACTGAGTAACCCCTCCCCCCCTTGTATTTAAAACAGGAAGTGCCCGCAGCCAAAGTCCCATGGACTTCTCTGGAGAAATAAACAACTGTTACTTAGTCATAATGTTTATCAGAATAAACATTTTTGCTCTGATTACTTTTTTTAACCTATTTTTTTTCCATTATACTTTTTCTGGAGTGTAGCAGTCAAGGCCCCCAAATGGAACAATTTGTGTTCCCAGACCCTGGAACAAGAATTCACTCCCTAAGTAACTGACTAATTAA
>NC_050528.1:10224963-10225199 GCF_002922805.2 Oryzias melastigma
TATTTATGAAATCTTGACCTGAGTAAAGAAATTCCCTGTTCTGTCCTGCAGCATCAGACATAATAACTGTGGTTACTTTCCCATCAGTCTGATCAAAAACACTCACAGTTGTGAGAAGTCTGTTTTCTTTTAGCTGATGATGGAGTCTGGCGTTCTTGCTTCAACCCAATAATCCAAAGCAAAACTGTTGCACTTCATTGTTTTGCTCATAAGGTCATTATTATTGACTGTCTATG
>NC_050528.1:10225301-10229583 GCF_002922805.2 Oryzias melastigma
GCCCCGAGGTTAATTTGATACAATTTTCAATTAATAAAATTAATAATTTCAATTAGATTTGGAGTTATTAATATTTCATATTTACCCTGAAATGCTACAGGAGGACAAGTTATTATAAACCGGCCAATCAGATGTCTTAATATAATTATAAGATACTTCCTTAGTGAGGCACATAACAGAAATGATCCTGCAGATTGTAATAAAACCACCAGATTTGATGCAATTGCCCGATTGGCTAATGGAAAAATCCAAGATGGCACCCATTTTTAAAGATGGCCTACCAAAGCTATAATTTTTGAAGAAATACATCTATGTTGTCATTTTCTTTGAGATTTTTGTGTCTAATTACCGTATTTTCCAGAGTACAAGTCAGTTTATTTACATAAGGTGGAATTTCTACTCAGGAGCAACTTATTTTGAGATTTTTTTAAACATAAAAAGGCTCATACATTCATTATTGCATCACTATGGAACAGATGATTCACTAACTGACTGTTGTAAATAATGTCTATTTGCTGCAACAGTCAAATTTCCCAGCTTGGGATGAATCAAGTAATTCTATTCTATTTTCCCACTAACAACCGGTTGGCCTTTAGCTGCTGTTTCAGCTAACAACCACTAGAGGTCGCTGTATGTGTGCATCAGTGTTTGCTACTGAGTGCCAGAAGAAGAACAAACATGGAGGAAAATCTGATTGTTTTCTTCTTAAACTTTTATATTTTTCTCATTTGCATCACAACATTATTATTATTACTTTTTTAAGTTTTTGCACTCTCAGACTAATGCGGGACAGAAAATCATCAAACTGGGTTACGGAGAGACTGAAGAGCTCCACAAAATACGGTACATGCCTCACTACCTGGCCCTACGTCCAATCGTTTGACTGACAGATTCTCCCGAGTCCGGGTGTGGACTTCCAACAAGCTCACTCAAATTTGGCGAGTGGTTGCCATGGAAACATTGACTCAGACTCACTGCTTGCTGACGTCGTCGGGCTCCAACATGATGGAATCCGTTTCATGAAATCCTGGCGACTAAACTGACGTTATTTTGTTGGAGTGAACCATTTTGTATGGGTGACATCACATGCACTCGGTCCAATTCTCATATACAGTCAAAGCTTATAATTTAATAGACTTTGATCTTCTGTTTCAGGTGTAGCATACAACTACTACTTATTAGGGGGGTGCCAAAATATTGATATTGCGATATATCGCAACATTTAGTCCTGCGAAAGATTCTGGATGGGTTCTCACAAAGTATCGATATTTAATTTTTGTTTAAAGAGACTGTTAAACGGGGCTGCACGGTGGCGCAAGTGGTTAGCGCTCTCGCCTCACAGCGAGAAGGCCCCGGTTCGACTCCCGGCTGGGACCTTTCTGTGTGGAGTTTGCATGTTCTCCCCGTGCATGCGTGGGTTTTCACCGGGGACTCCGGCTTCCTCCCACCGTCCAAAAACATGCTTCATAGGTTAATTGGTGACTCTAAATTGCCCCTAGGTGTGAATGTGAGAGTGACTGGGTGTGTGATTGAGGCCCTGAGACAGACTGGCGACCTGTCCAGGGTGTACCCCGCCTTCGCCCTTCAGTAGCCGGGATAGGCTCCGGCACCCTGCGACCCCGAAAGGGACAAAGCGGTCAAGAAGATGGATGGATGGATGGAGGCTGTTAAACGTTATATTTGTCCTCCTTTGGAGAGATGTTCCTTTGAAGGTAGATAGGGGGCGCACGTTGCACTAATGTATCTGGCAGCTACTTGAATTATTCAATTTTTTTTTCAGTTTTTTACAGCAATTTTACACTAAGTATTGGCACTGCTGTTCGTGTTTACTATTGTTAACACTGAATTGTACAGATAATTCAAATTCAATTGGTGTCAATGCTTGTAAAAGACACTGATTTCAGCAATGTTGTACAAAAGTGTCTATTATTTAAATAAGACATAAGTTGTTTATTATGATTAGGTTTAAGCTAGAAAATAAATGGGAATATATTTTCCTAAATAATACGTGTTTTTCTATATATTGTGAGTTATTAGAGAGGATTTTTTCAATTTATTCCAATATTGTGATATTCTCTATCGTGAACCATGTATTGTGTATCGTATCGTGATGTACTCCAGCCTCAGTCTGTACCAAACAGACTTTAAAAAGAAACAATGGAAGGCAGACATGACATTAAAGATGTAATTTGGCCCAAAACATCAACCGTTAAAGGGTTTTTTTTTTTTTTTTGTTTTGTTTGCTCACCATGCTGTGCCTGCTATCATCCCATTTTCCATTGAGATTAGCCAGGTGACAGTTTTTGTACCACCAGGCACCACGGTGGGTCAGGGCGCAGTTCCCCAGAGCGATGTCATTATCTGAATCCACGGTGGTCCACGGCCGGCCCTGGTGATAGGTCATCGCATCACCTGGAAATCGTTTTAGAAAAGGTTCTTTTTAATGATCAGTTTGTCATAAAAACTCAATAAAAGAAATGTTATAAAATACATATTAACATAATAGTTTATCACGAAGTCTTTCAGATGAAGTAGCTTTTAAAAAGGATATAATTTTTTGAAAACACTCATTTCATAGTATGCTAATGCATGTGAAGGGTCCAGTACTTAAAAAAAAAAAATACCATAATTGCTACAGTCTGGCTAATAAGGAATACTTAGCTCACCTGCCGTTCCTCTGTATTTCCCAATAGTGAGTTTGTACTTCTGCTTCACCGTCCCGATCTTAAAGTTGTCATATACAGCATAAGCTCTCTCTGAACCCAGGCCCAAGTCAAACCTCACCTCATACTGGGTTGGAGTGTTGGTGAGTTCGTATATCTTCTCATTTCCTGAAAGGATGAAATTCAAAGGAGAAGGTCCTTGATTGCTGTTCATCCATTTTTTTTTTATTATTTTGAACAGAGATGGTCCCTCACCGAGCCAGAATTCATCAGTCATGTTGCCAAACCCTGCAATGTACTGCCTCCAACGTTTCATGAAGTCCAGCCTGCCGCTGTTACGTCTCTGAAGCACCTGAAAGCAGAGCGAACGCTTCAAAGCCTCTGAGGGCTTAAAACAACCAGCCTCACAGGCCCAGTCCTCCTATATGATAAAAAAACCTTTCTCTTTTATAATTCTAGATATAAAAAAAACATGAAAATAATACATTTTGACTATAATAAAACCTATATGTAATATTTTGACTGAAAATCTTAGTTTGTACCAGCCAACCGCCTCCATCCGTGTCCATGTCACAGTAAACCTCTATCGGTTTAGCCCGGTCATTGTTGATGTAAATTGTATAGATGCCGCTCCTCTTGTTCCCGTTCTTCATGAGCTGAACACAGTCCATGGGGAAGGGGTACAGTACGCCAACTGAGATCAGAAAGTGTTATTAAGATATTAACGAAATGTACTTCCCAACTTTGCTTAAAAATTAAGTATTATTTGCGTACGGACCTGTTTTGAAGATAGTCTCTGCCACTTTGCTTCTCTTGTTGCCTCTGTAGGCAATAATAGTCACAACGTATTCCTTTCCTGACTTCAAGTCGGAAGCAAAAAATCTGCTCTCGCTCCCTCGTATCTGCTTTTCAACAGTCTGAAAACGCCAGAAAAAAAAGAAAATTAGTCATTTTATATTGATTAAGGGTTTAAATCCTATTCTTGGTTAACAAAAGCTGATCAAATTTAAGAAATTCTAACAAAGTCTTAATAGAAAAGAGATTAAACTGTCCTTTCAGCTAAATCCAGAAAAAAATAATATATTTATGGCCACAAGAGGGCAGTGTTTCACAGTGAAATCAGCCTCAACCTTCAGCAAACTTAGCTTGGAGAGGACACTTTTGGTTCACCACTCCAAACTTTAAGCACAATAGGTGTTCTTCATAAATCAAAAGGCATTTGAAGCAAAAACTTAAATGTAGAAGATTTAAAGTTGAATGTAATAATAAAATAATATACAAACATGCATCTACTTGTGTTTAGTTTAGAGAACATTTTTTGTCAATATTGTGAAAAATGAATCCTCAGTACCTCCATCAGACTCTGATCTCTGTAGGTGAGGATGTAACCATCAATGTCTGCCAGAGGAGGAGTCCAAGTCAAAGTAGCAGTTTCCATGGCAACGTCAGACGCCCTCAGGTTCTTTGGAGAATCAATCTCTGCAGAGTGGAGCATCAGATCATTTAAGTCAAAGTTTATGAACTGTCATCTTTATTTCAATTTTATAATCAAAAATAAATTCAGGTAAAATGAAATTATAATATGTGATATTATAAATCACTCCCAACTTAACAGTTTT
>NC_050528.1:10230080-10230512 GCF_002922805.2 Oryzias melastigma
CTTTTGATTCACCACTCCAAACTTTAAGCACAATAGGTGTTCTTCATAAATCAAAAGGCATTTGAAGCAAAAACTTAAGTGTAGAAGATTTAAAGTTGAATGTAATAATAAAAAAATATACAAACATGCATCTAGTTGTGTTTAGTTTAGAGAACATTTTTGTCATTATTGTGAAAAATGAATGCTCAGTACCTCCATCAGACTCTGATCTCTGTAGGTGAGGATGTAACCATCAATGTCTGCCAGAGGAGGAGTCCAAGTCAAAGTAGCAGTTTCCATGGCAACGTCAGACGCCCTCAGGTTCTTTGGAGAATCAATCTCTACAGAGTGGAGCATCAGATCATTTAAGTCAAGATTTATGAACTTTCATCTTTATTTAAATTTTATAATCAAAAACAAATTCAGGTAAAATGAAATTATAATATGTGATAT
>NC_050528.1:10230559-10241534 GCF_002922805.2 Oryzias melastigma
TTATTACCAACTTTTTATACTTTTTCCACCTAATTCACACGATCATCTGCCATCTGCCTGCTCATCTACACTTTACAAATAATCTGATAGTTACTCGTGCTGATTTAAATGCTTTGAGAGTTTGACCTCGAACAGACGCTGAGATAAATCGTCTGACATGGAGATGTGAGCCGGAGCCGTGGGAGCTTTCATCTCCCACAGCTCAACATATTGAAGGAAGAGTCAACATAAGGTGCAAAATCATCACAGATGATTAGGAATCTTCATTTAGAAATGATCATAATCGACCAACCGGTTTTTCTTTAAAAAAGAAGGACAAAAGTGGAGCCAAATACTCCAATAAGTCTGCAAAAACAGATTGTTGTCGGGTTTACACAATCAGAGTCACGTTTCTGATAACTTTCACGTGTACTTCATGACACGTTCGTGCTTTCTGTTTATAAAACAGCATCATGATGGTTTCTGAGGAGTTATGATCAGAGAGGTTTGTAATCCAAAGCTCGGCTGTTTGCCGCCTAATTGAAAAGGATCCAGCTTTCAATTCAAGCTCCCGGGGGATTTTACAGATCATCTGGCCAACACAAAGATAGCCTTGTTGCAAGCCGCTCACATGTGGGGACGGCCTCTCCTGTCGGAAGCCTTTTCTGGGAGACTGGGAGCTTTGTTGACCTTTTAACAGCCGTGTGGTCTAATAAATCAAAGTTTTATTGCATTAAAAAATAACAAATATAAACATATTTACAAGGATTATATTACTTTTCAAAATCTTACTGTTTACTTTATGGTCTTAAATCTAGAGATTATTGATAATTTGCAATTTGGAGAAGTCTAATGTGCAATTTATCCACATTTTGAACCATGTTGCACAATTTCCCCTAAAAAAAAAAAAAAAACGTGTTCAGATGCATTCCGAATAGATAATCAAAATACTAACGTCCACATCTCAGATTAATTGCTGCTTCCCAACAGATACTTTGTCTTCTCTATTAAAAACATCAGAGATTGAAACCGTCCCGGAAGTTAATCTGAATTTTGCAAAATATTCCATCTCAAAAGTATATTCCCAACAGTCAAACAATGTTTTTATAGGTTTATAGTATTGGGGCCACCAAAAAAAAAAAAAAGTAATACTATGAGATATATAGCCGTAAATTTTATGAGAAAAAAAATGTAAGATTTACGACTTACAAAAAAAATACAATTTACAAGGAAAAAAAAATCACGTAATTTAGTTTATGACTATTAAAGTACTAAATACAAGACGTCCATCCATCCATCCATCTTCTTAACCGCTTCTTCCCTTTCGGGGGCGCCGGAGCCTATCCCGGCTGCTGATGGGCGATGGCGGGGTACACCCTGGACAGGTCGCCAGTCTGTCTCAGGGCCACAATCACACACCCATTCACTCTCACATTCACACCTAGGGGCAATTTAGAGTCACCAATGAACCTATGAAGGATGTTTTTGGACGGTGGGAGGAAGCCGGAGTCCCCGGTGAAAACCCACGCATGCACGGGGAGAACATGCAAACTCCACACAGAAAGGTCCCAGCCGGGATCCGAATCGGGGCCTTCTCGCTGTGAGGCAAGAGCGCTAACCACTGCGCCACCGTGCAGCCCCAAATTCAATACTTTATTCTTGTAATTTAGCAGTTATTATTTTTTTTCTAGTAAATTTACTAGATTTTAATCCATAATTTAATTGTTTTTTTTGTATTTTCTTGGTAAACTGTTTCGAAAATTTCTATAAAGTCGATATGTAATGTTTGCATAAATAACTAGAGACAACAAAATCACCACGGCTATTTTCCCAGGATCAAAGGTGTGATACGCTTGTTGTGTGTTTTGTTGCCATGTTGGCATGCAGTGGGACTACAGATGGGAAGCAGCTTTCAGCTAAATCTGGTACAAAACAGCATCTCTTCTGTGATCAAATTTATCTCTAACAAATGAACAAATAAACCAACAATCTGAGTTACACAAAAAAATCTTCTCATTCAGTGAAACTGTCATGACTTACACAGTAAACAACAGCCTTACCTAATATAATGTGTGAGTACACGAAGTACCAGAAACTGCATGAATCCATAACCTAACGCGCTACTGTCGATCAGAAGGTCTTTGATAAACTGCTTAAGAGGACATTTTTGCGGATCCGGTTCCCTTTCATCTCCGCGGTAGCGCCTTTCCTATTTCGACACCTAAAAGTTTTTCAAAGAAACGAGCCTGTTTCCACTTCTGTTCTCGGTCCTTCAAATTAAGGCCACATGTGGGTTAGCTCTGACGGAGTGGAATTATTAGCAGAAGTCCAAAAACGAAGATTTTTTTTTTTTTTTATTAACAGGATCTGAACAGTGACCTGCTCCGCCTCCTGTCAGCACCTGCTCTGCAGAATTTACTGCTGAGCGTCTGTAATATTTTCTTTGATTTATTTCTATTTTCCTTTTTTGCTCCTTAACATATAATCTTTTAGTGAATCTAAAACAGAAATTAGCTGATTTGGGTCTTTTTTTTTCAATTAACATTTATGAAGTGTACTTGAAATAATAATAATAAACAAAAAAATTTAAGTGGGGAAATGTTTTGGCTTTCCTTTCCCTGACTCCATGAACTAACATAAAGAGGGAAGAACTGATGATCAATAAACATGAATTTTAGCTGCTGTGAGACACAAACTGAAGTTGCTTTAGATTTACAAGATAATTCTTTTTTAAAAACTAACTTTAAATATGGATAAGTGCAGCTCTTAAGACGAGGACACGCTCAACAAAGAATTAGCAAATGTTTTGTTTGATACCCGTCCCAACTTGTGGTTTTCTTTACAGAGACTGAAGATATCTCCACAATACTCTGACCCTGACAAAACTCAGGTAATGAGAATTATTATTTGGCTTTTCTCCTATTTGTTTATGGCAGCTTCCAGAGAAGGTGAATGTGAACATTGTGCATCAGTGTTTACATAATTCTTATAGAATTCCATGTGTGAAGACATAAGCAGAAGTTCTAGACGCAGATGAAAAAGCTGTTCCACTAGAATCTGCTTTAAAACTGCATCTTCTTTACTCTTTGGGTCAACTGCTATCTAACCCTACACTCACCAAACACCATCATTCCTGATCCTATCCATCTTCGTCACTCCAGAAGGGAACCTCATCTTCAGCTCTGCGTCCTGTTTTCAGAGGTCCGTGCAGCAAATCACCGGCCTCTATAATCCTATCTTCTACATCCGCAACATTCATAGATTCACTCCTGATCCTATCCATCTTCGTCACTACCAAACAGAACTTCAACATCTTCAGCTCTTCAGAACCCCTGAATGAATAGATAAGGGAAAAAATAAATAAATCAGAAAAAATGTAATAATTACATGGTAGTCGAGCAAGGAATTATGCATTCAGACAACATTTTAAAGATTCTATACCATAAAAAAACTATTTTTTGTAGTTTAATAATGTTCATTTCTCACTATAAACAACCTCAAAGTGGTATTTGTTTTAATCCATTCATGCATATCTGACTATTCCTCTAAAAAACTGCGCTCTCACCACCAAATGAGAGGGTTCTCACGAGGTGACGTAGATATTTGAGAACAGCTAACAGGCTAACACAAACACACAAGCTAGCAGTGATCAGTTAGCTTCACAAGCCTCTCAGCTCGTACCGGCAGCTTTTGGTGTTTGTGTTGTGACAGCCAAAAAACGTTCATTTAATTTAGCTTTTAAACTTTATGCGGTGGCATACGCCAAAGAATATTGTGGTGAGGAATCTGCCCGATCCTGAACGTATCCGAGAATAGTAGATAAGACGGCTGGAGAAAGGGAGCAGACTATTTCCTAGTGGAAAAAGCGAGCATCAAATTTAAAGAACGTGGATTACTGAGCAAAGACGGAGAAGTGCGCACATGTACAGGAAAATGATCATCATGAAAGCGAAGAGGATTTTTGATACGGAGATTAATGATGCTTCCCTGAAAAAAGAAACGTTCACAGAACATAATACAATGTTTTCATTATTTCAATAAATCCTAAAATGATTATCTGGTGTTGTTTTCTGCATTTTATTATTTACGAGAATTTCAACACATTAGCCATCAACATGCGATGGAAGAAACACCCGAGCTACTTGAGGCTAATACACAATATATGCACATCTATATTTGGACAAAAATGGGTTTTCATTCCCGAAGCTGGCTCTGGATCAGGGGTATTCAAATCCAGGCCTCGAGGGCCGGTGTCCTACATGTTTTCCAACCAACCTTCCATTGAAGCTCCTTATTGGCTAAACATACCTGATCCTGGAAATTAGCAGCAGATAAGGCAGGATTTCTGGAAAACCTACAGGAAGCTGGCCCTCGAGGCCTGGATTTGGGCCTCTCTGCCCAATCGCAAATTTGTAATCAAATATGACCAGAAATTAGAAAATTTAATACAAAAAAAATAACAGAAATGATATATTTGATTTAGTTTTATACAGTTTTTCTATTTGTATTTTGGTTTTTATTTCTGTTATATATTTGAATGCGTAGTTGATTTTTTTAAAAAATCTGTTTTATTTCCTCAATAACATAAACCTGCCAGGAGACTACAAATGGAAATGAGTCGATGACTAAAATCTGTCATGTTTACATTTGTTTTTAATGTTCATTAACATTCACTTGGATTTTATTGTTAAACAAATGAAACATAAAGTGTTTTTTTCTTGTTTAATTGACAGAAAAAAGGAAAAAAAAAAGTTTTTTTTCTGCCTCATTGACTGTAAGAGTTTATCCCATAAAATCTCTTTAAAATTCACAAATAATGATAAATGTATTAGTCTGGTGTTCCTGTTGGTGTGTGAACAGCGGTTTACCTTTGTACTTGACTGCTCAGTACATATCTTCACTTCTGGAGGACTCATCATGGGATGCTGCTCAGGGAAAACTCATTTATCTCACATTGTGTGGTTCTAGCAACTCCAGATGTTTGCATCCACATCTCGGCAGTAAAATGTTCGACAAACGTTGCTCCTATTTAAAACGCTGCAGTCTGATCTCATTAAAGAGTCTGTTCATTTCTCCTCCTGCATCAATATCTGTAATTGTTTCACCTCAAATGTTTCTGGCGTTTGATGTATGAGGAAGGTTATTGGAGCAAACATCTCTGCAAACCTCATCTAAAGTAACCTGGAAAACTGTTGGAAACAAATTTCAACTTTATCTATTTTAAATTACCCCTGATCGGGTCAAATACAGTTAGTTGGACTTGTGAAACCGAGCTCTAATTTATCAGAAAAATTCAAGGTTTAGACCTCGTTGCGCGGCCAGATTTTTAGAGCCAATGGGAGAAATACTCCGAGTTCTTCAGCTGACTTCCTCTCAAACATTAATGCAAGGAGACAGCAGCAGCTGTCTGCTCCCGCAGCAGTCAGATTAAAGGACAGGAGAACATGAAAGGCTAAATAGTTGGCTTTGTTGACCAAGAAAATTTTTGTCTTCTCAAACCTCTTAACCCATTTTCAGCCTCAGGCTAAAAAAAAAATGCTTTAAATGAGGAATCCATGCTAATTATTTTAAATGACCTGTTTCAGTCGGAGTTAAAGCGCCCCCATGGCAGTTAGGATAAGGGAGGTTAATGTGCTTATTGTGAAATGTCAGACCTGATGGTTTTTACTTTTCACCACTACAAAAGGTCAAGAAAATTATCCCTGAATTCCAGCACATAAATGATCAAAAGAAACAGTTTTTCACATAAAATTAAGTATTTGATTTTAAACATTTTTTTTTTCAAAGCAGCTCATGAATAAGAAAGTGCCCATCTGTCTTCCCCTCAACAAGCTGTGAAGCTAAAGTGCTTCACAGCTAATGTGCATTTAGGTTTTCATAGAAATCTGGGTTATATTTTTATACCGCTTATCTTTCTTCCAAATGTAACTCTTGCACAGCCTTTAAAAAAAGACCCACTCTGATAAAAAAATGTGTTTTTGGTGTTTCCAACATGTTCTTGTGGATTTTCTCTCATGAAGGAAGACATTTATAAAGAAAATAAAGCTTAAAATTGAGTATGTTTTGATTCAAAAAGCCATTTGAAATGACGTCAAAAATAGGGCCTGCTCCAAGCTTTCAGCAACAAGGAGGGGAAAGGGGGCGGGGTTGCTCTGTGCCAACGGTTCCATTCATAACTCAACGGTGAATTCCTAATGGACTATTTCCATTCTGCAGAAACTATGTCCAAGAAAACAACTAAAATTAAACATTTTTCCCTAAAATGACTACTGGAAATGCATTTAAAATAAATCACAAGATGATCTGAGTGGATCTTTTAATGAATTCTATAAAAACTCCTTAAACGGGTCACGGTTCCGTACCTGTTTCTGCTTTTGTTGAAGATTTCTTGCTGACTTTGTCGCCTCTGTAGGCCCAGATGTATACAGTGTGGAGAACGCCAGGCCTCAAGCCGACCAGCGTGTATGAACTGCTGTCGCGGCCGACAGGGATGTCTGCGCTGCTGCCTTCAGAGGAGGTGTAGCTCAGCATATAGCCGTCTATCGGAGCTTGAACTTGATCCCAGGAGACCGTAGCAGTGTCTTCCGATACGTCAGTGGTGACGAGGTTTGTTGGACCATCAATATCTAGAAAAATATTCAAAAACAAAATGAGAGAAGTACGACAGAGAGCCTAAAACATTATCTAGTATACCTGTTGAACATTAAAACTAAGTGCATTTTACATCCCAGTTGTAAATATTAATAATTAAAGAATCTGGTACATAAAATGTTTCTTAAATGAACATAAACAAAATAAACAGAATAGGATTGTTTGTTTTTCCCAGAAAAAAAGCTCATTTTATGTAACTTGGAAAAAAGAACATAAAGCAATTTTAACCAAACAGCAAACATTTTATTATTACCCAATAAAACAAGGAGTCATTATTCGTAGGTCATTATTTTTCAGCAGGCATAGGAAAAAATGTGACTGCAAACAAATTCCATAGCAAACTTTTGTGAAACGAAGCAAAAACAATCTTAAAATCTGTATTTTAGATTGCAAATCTTCCCAAAAATAACTTTTTTATGAAAATGACTACAGATAATTTCACCTTTTAGTTAGATGTTAGGATTTTAGAGAGAAAAAAGGTTATTTAAGAGAAATTTTCAGATTGAGATGATTTAATTAGAAGAGGGGACATTGGAATAATTAAAAATATTGAATTTTTAGTAAAAATTTTCTATTATAATATTCATGGAGTTTTCATAGTGTACATAACATGGTTGAAGATTTACTTCAATAATCACTAGAAATAAAGAAAATGTATAAAATAAAATTAATGCCTATGGAAAATGATTTTTTTATAATAGTTTAACACATTCCTATTAACTTTGAACATATTTAAAAAATAAAACATTCAAGTAAAAAAATCGCAAATTTTTCATATTTTATTGGAAACGTTTTCTAGGAATGATTTAAATGAAATAACAACCAAGAAAAACAAAACTATAAATGGTTTTAAATTTTATATATATATATTTAAATTATTCTATAAATTAGGTTTTTAATATTGGAAAAAAAAAACATTTCCAGTTGAGATAAATTCTATTTTTTCTACTTTATTTTAGCCGTAAAAATCAATTTTTAATATATTATGAGTAAATTTATTATTAATTCAGGTAAAATACAAAGTATATTTTCCCTATATAACACAGAACAAAACAAAACTAATTTTTTTTATACTTTTTATCTATTATGTAAAATCTAAACTAAAAAAACTTAATCCAAGGAAATAATTTTTCTGTTTTACTTTGTTTGCTAGTCTGTAATTTTTATTTATAATTTACCAAGAAAAATACACTCTAAAGAGCATGAATGCATTTCGACCTTCTATAAGTTTCCTGGTTCTCATAACCTCAGAAAGTCCTGAAAACTTCTCGTTCCAAATGTACCACCTGTTAAATATTTAAAGGGAAGCAGTTGAGGTTATGAAATCATCTATTTTCCTCTCTTCATGATTAATTCATAAAATTAGTCACCACCAGTGGTTTTCAAAAGGAAAAAGTCTTTGAACAAAAGACTATTGACTTCCTTTAAACGTCAGCTGAAGATCCAATAATCATGAAACGTCTTTGTATAAAATGTGTATTTGGGGAAAAAAGGACTAAAGATGATGGATTAGATGAAAAAAAAAAATTCTCTCCAGCTCAATTTAAAAATTCTTTGAAGCCGTCCAAAAGAAGGCCACTTACGCACGACTCAAGCCGCGGTGCCTTCACTGACCTGAACCTCTATGAGAAGCAAGTACGGAACAAAATCATCACAGGGAGCCTCTGTTTTTAGACTGTTAGTCTGAGGAAATATAGGGAGAGGTTCAGAAGATGCAGATGGGTCAGCATCTGAGTCTGGATGGGGTACCGGTGATGAAAGTGAAAAAGAGGGTGACAGAAAGAATTAGGACGTCACAGGGGCATAGTAGGAGGGACTAGAGGAAGTGAAGGGGAATGTAAAAGCCATCATCATTTAGGATTATTCCTCTGTGGCAGCAACTTACTCAAGGTCAGTTTTGTGCAGTACTCAACCTCAAACGTGATTGATGATACCACCAGAAGAAGAAAGGAGTTATGCAACTGTCTAACTTCATATCCACTCTTTGTCTCCTGTCTTTCGCAGCTGTCACTCCCCTGTGCTTGTGGTTACAGCCTGACGGGAGCTGAACTGCACAGAGAATCCATAACAGTCCTTTTTTTTTTTCTTTATGAAAGTTAAAAAACAGCAGGTCATAAAAGAGTCAGAGTACAAATTGGGACAAAATGGACTTTAACTGTTTACTCATAGCTTACTCACTCCAAAGAGCACATTCTTGCAAACACATGTTTACAATAAATCCTATTGGAACCACCTGGGAAAGGAAATCACAGGCAGTGATGATGGGAGACAGAATAAAAGCTGAAATAAATCAAAACCAGGAGCAGTGAAACTATACTGTCACACTGTGTCCACAAATACCAGTTTTAAACATGAATTATTGACAACACAGTTTAAAATGTGTTGCCAAAATTAAAATTCACCCTTTTCCTTTCTTTTTAATTTAAAAAAGGGAGATTTTATTGATTGGTGACCTTCAAACATTTAGGTTAAGACCGCATGTTAATATTCTTTCTGTTGTTTTTGCTCCAGTTTCTTTAAAAAACTGCTAATTAAACATGTATTTTTATTTTTTGTGAAGTTATCAAATAAAAGGAATCTTGCAGGAATTGAAAAAGTTTGTGTGGATAGAGGTAAAACGAGGACAGAACTGGTATGACAAAAAAATGTGCCTCTTGACAGTTTGTAAATATGCTTGTGTAAAGGTAAACACATAAGGATTAGATACCGTGGGGCAAAAAAGTATTTAGTCAAAAAAGATGAGAGGTCTGTAATTGTCATTATAGGTATACCTCAACTGTGTGACACAAAATGAGAAAAAAAATCCAGAAAATCACATTGTTTGATTTTTAAAGAATTTATTTGTAATTTATGATGGATAATTAGCATTTGGTCAAAGGCAGAAGTTCATCTTAATTCTTTGTCATATACCCTTTGTTGGTAATGACAACAGTTAAACACTTTCTGTAAGTCTTTACAAGGTTTTCACCAACTGTTGCTGGTATTTTGGTCCATTCCTCCATGCAGATCTCCTCTACAGCAGTGATGTTTTGGGGCTGTCTCAGGGCAACACCGACTTTCAACTCCCACAAAGATTTTCTATGGGATTAAGATCTAGAGACTGGCTAGACCACTCCAGGACCTTGAAATTCTTCTTATGAAGCCCCTCCTTCGTTACCTGGGCACTGTGTTTGGGATCATTGTCATGCAGAAAGACCCGGCCATGTTTCATCTTCAATGCTGATGGAAGGAGGCTTTCACTCAAAATCTGATGATACGTGACCCCCTTCATTCTTTCCTTCACATGGATCAGTCGTTCTGGTCCCTTGCTGAAAAACAGCCCCAAAGCATGATGTTTCCACCCCCATGCTTTACAGTAGGTTTTATATTCTTTAGATCCAACCCAGTATTCTCTCTCCTCCAAACAGTAGAGTTCTTACCAAACAGTATTTGACCAGGACCTGAGTCCCTGGTGGCATAGTGTGTTACTAATGATAGCCTTTGTTTCTGGATTTTTGCTCTCTGTCTTGTGATCATTTTTGACCCTATGGGGTGAGATCTTGTGGGAAACCCAAGATGGAGGGAGATCATCAGTTGTCTTGTATGTCTTCCTAATAATTGCTCCCACAGTTGATTTCTTCATACCAGCCTGGTGCAGATCAACAACTTTGTTTCTGGTGTCCTTAGACAGCTCTTTGGTGTTGGCCATAGTAGAGTTTGGAGAGTGACTGTTTGAGGTTGTGGACAGGTGTCTTTTATAAAGATAACGAGTTCAAACAGGTGTCATTAATACAGGTAACAGCTGGAGGACAGAGGAAGTTACAGGTCCGTGAGAGACAGAAATCTTGATTGGTTGTAGGTGACCAAAAACCTTTCCACCATAATTTGCAAATAAATTCATAAAAAATCAGACAATGTGATTTTCTGGATTTTTTTCTCATCTTGTCTCTCATAGTTGAAGTACTCCCATGATGACAATTACAGGCTTCTCATCTTTTTAAGTGGGAGAACTTGCACCATTACTTTTTTGCCCCAGTGTACATTGACTTATTTGAATTATTGCAATATTTTTAATACTAATTTTAACTTTTCTAATTGGTTAAAGCGCCTGCCAATTACCAAATTTTCTACTTTATTGAGTTGTAGTAAAAATAGTCAGAGCTGTGGTTGTGTAGAAAGATTTAATCTTTTTCTAGCCTCTTTGACTTAAAGTGGCTGATGTTTTTATAACCACTTGCATTTTGTAATATTATATGTCTGTGTCTAAACGTTGCTGTCAAGTTTCCACTAAAAATCATGTGCGGGCTCCACTTTAGAACACAAGATTCTTCCCTCCGTTTGAAGTGTTTTATGCGCTAGAAGCCCG
>NC_050528.1:10241571-10247088 GCF_002922805.2 Oryzias melastigma
CAAATTTATTATTTCAAACTTCGTAGCCCTTCGTATGATTCAGTACCCATGAAGTAGCCCGCAGTTTCAAAAAGGTTGGTGACCCCTGCTTTAGACGTTCTACTTCACTTGCCGTGCAGCATCTGTGGCTACACAGCACAAGCTGTAGCTAAAGTCATTTGGAAAACACATTATCCATTATGGGTGCCGTGTTCTGCAGGGCCATTGACCACAGGGCACAGTGGAACAGGCTGTCTTTCATCACTTTCAGCTTCGCAGCCCAGCACTGCTTGTACACTGTACAGTGGAAGCTATATACCATGTTTAAAGAGGAAGTCAAT
This sequence comes from Oryzias melastigma, assembly GCF_002922805.2. Classification (NCBI taxonomy): domain Eukaryota; kingdom Metazoa; phylum Chordata; class Actinopteri; order Beloniformes; family Adrianichthyidae; genus Oryzias; species Oryzias melastigma. The sequence goes on from NC_050528.1 coordinate 10,241,892, forward strand.
AGGGTCTCATTTTTAAAGAGACTACAGCATGGCAGGTGTGACATATGTGTTGTTGTGAAGTCCCCTGGTAGCAAAGGAGTTCTTAGGTCTGTCTAACAATTTATATCAACCGAAGATGAAACTTGTTAATGCATGCAGTAACTTGTCGTACAGGTTGTACTGTTCCCTTAAAAAAATTTGAATAATCTGATAATAATAATAATAATTCAGGAAAAAGCAAGTCTTTATAAATTACCGTATTTTTCGGACTATAAGTCGCACCGGAGTATAAGTCGCATTTTTTTCAAGTAATTTATTTTACAAACTGGTTGAAAAAAATGATATTACATCATCCTGGAAGGTAAGTTATAAAATTCATAAGTGAATAGAGAACAGGCTGAATATGTGTCAACACATATTCACATATTAGCATCATGAAAAAAACGAAAAGGTGTAGCATTTATATAACAGTTTTATTTAACTATAGCCTCAAGAACTCATCAACTTTGTACCTTTACTGTAATTAATTGCACGCAATCTCACTCCATATCACTAAATCCGTTAAATTCTTCGTCCTCTGTGTCACGTCTGAATAACTAAAGTAAATAAAGTAATTGCATAGATCATCATAAGAGGGCACTCTAGACTTACGGTCCATATCTCATCATTAAAAATTCGTATATAAGTCGCACTGGAGTATAAGTCGCAGGGACATTCAATCTATGAAAAAAACCGCGACTTATAGTCCGGAAAATACGGTAATTAATTTAATTCACATTAACCCTTTAATACCCTCCTTTTTTATGTATTACCTTCTCACATCTAACTGTTCCTGCATAAAAATTAGTATATTAATTCAAACCCCTTTCCTTTTTTCTAGTTTCTTTTCTGGCACGTATTTATAAGTGCAAATGTATTTCTTGATTCATTTTCTTTTTCTCCTCTCTGTTGCATAAACATGCTGGCCGGAGGCAAACAACGTGTTTAGAGAGATAATATGAGCCCGCTTCCTTTCTTTCTTTAGTGTCATGCCAGTCATCATGAAACCAGGGCAGAAGCTCTGGCAAAGAGAGCTGAGCAATATCCTCTTCAATCACATGTAAGCCTCTTCGTGTTATACCTAAAATGACGGATTGGAGCTGCTCAGGTGGAGACAAGCCACTGTCTGTCTGTTGTAGATTAGCCCATTCACACTCACAGACTCAGTGATTGTACCACACATGTAGGAGCCAAACCTTCCCAGTATAAGGAAAGCAAAAGACAGAAGAACCCCCAGGTACTTGCGTGCCTCTGAAAAAGATGAGTCTTGACAATACAAAAGAAGATGACTAAATTAACTTGATTTAAAACCATGATTTCAGTACAGTATTCTTTTGAGCACAAGTTGCAGTTGTTTACATAGTTTGGCCAGTGGTGTGACTTACATGTATAATTACTGTACCTTTTATGTTTTACTTTCTGTTTGTTTTTTATGGTTTTGTTGAATACATAATAATACATTATTATATTTTATTCTATTAAGGAGCAACTCATCTGTGATTTAAAAAAAATAAAAAATAGGCTCAAATATTCATTATTTTTCCACTAACAACCTCTAGAGGGCACTGTAGGTGTGTATCAGTATCTGTGAAGCAAAAGAAGAAGTGGCGTCCAAAACCAACACAGAGGAGAATCTGATTTTTCTCCCTCTGAACTTTATATTTTTCTTATTTGGATCAAGAAATTATTACTATTCTTTTTATTTTTTCCCATCCTCTGACTAATGTGGCACAGCAAGTCATCAAACTGGGTTAAAGAGACATGGAGGCATCGCTGAGAGTCTTAGATGCAGCTTCTGCAGGGAAGGTAAAGAATGCCGTAAACAAATAATAATAATTTTTTTTACAAGACTCGGAGGATATATTCAGACTGGAAACATTTGATCCACATAAAGTGAACCAGAGTTCGTTTCCCCGATAATCCAGAACCAAAATTTCAGCCTGAACACGCACGAGCGAACTCTAGTCCGTGACCAGGAACTGCTCTCAGACCCATCTTTCATGGTGCTCTCAGTTTGTTTCCAATCAGACTGAATTTTAGTTTGTTCTGAGATTTCTCAGTCCAAGGGCAAAATAACTGGACCAAACTGGCCATTGGTCATTAGTGGACAAACATGCAACAGCAACTCATTAAAATGTGTTTAGATGAATGCAGGCTCATTAAAACAACTTTTAACATGATACACATTGCTTCTCACTCTGCTTCACCCAACAGTTTATGTCATAAACACTTATCACCGAACCTCGTAGCTGTAGCGTTCTCAATAGCCGCCTTGCAGCTTGCCTACCCCGTACAAAACTAGCAATAAAGCGTGTTGAAGCTTGACTTTATGTAGTTGTTCAAAATTGGTCAGCAAAATAAAAAGTTTGAATCAGTTTGTCCAGAAAGGAAATCTCCAGTAGACCTCAGTATACAGATCAAACGCAAGATTCAGGAATCGATCTGAAATAAATTAACCGGACTTGGACAGGAACAAATGATTTTAATCAGTCTGAATACACCCTAATTGATCTCAGAAATCCAGACATAGTGACAAGATTATCGATGGTTTTGTAGGGCTCTTCAAAACCTGATCTTTAAACGTCATCCATGTCTTTCATGTATTGTAAACACAGGCCCAATCCCAATTCTTCCCCTTCCCGTTAATTCAAAGTTGCTGTTGAAATTGTGTCCTGATTATTATTTTTTAAATTTGACCCTTCAAACGGAGGGGTCCAAAGCCCACCATCGTGCTGAGATGCGCTTTTCTTCACGTGGTTGCACTCTGAACCACAGACGTTTACATCTAAATGTAAGTAATGAGTTTTTGTTTTAGTATGACTTTTTAAAGTAAAAAAAAAATGCTGTTGTTATGCATATTCAAGCCCTGGAAGCTCCGCCCTAATGCTAGCGAACCGGTTATTAATGATGGCGTAATCGAACAAAAGTCACATCTGAAATATTAGACACTATTTTATCATCACCCTCCGTTTGGATGGATAAATGAAGGGGAAGGGAGAATGATTCGGATTGGGCGAAAGGCAATGCTTCCACATAGCGATGACGCTAAAAACGTGACGGTACTTCTTGAGCATTGGATTTGATGCATGTCAAAAGCGGTAGTGGAAGCGAATTTGACGCGCATTGAAACAGAAGAAGTGGAATTTGACATGTGAATCGTGTTCAGGGCTTGGCGGATTTGTTCAGGCGTTACACTTTTCTCCCAAAAATATTTTTTTTTTTGTCTCTAATGTCGGATGCAAACTTATACTCCAGAAAATAGAGTAATAAAGTCTTTGAAACTCAGAGTTTAGGGTTTTATTCAATGGAAAGAAGGGTATTAAATGAGAAATACCAAAACTAACAACTTCTTGTTTTTAGTTAACCTTGCTGAATGTCAAAAATGATTCTTAAACTATTGGATAACAACCCCCGTTGTGTACCAGAATCCCTACAAAACACAGACAAATAGGCTGATATCCAACATGACCAGACTGACTCCATAAATCATGGCACTTCTCACCTTAACCACCAGATGCATTGTAGATATTACTTCCATATCATGTTTCCACTGCGTGATTGCGCTCACTTCAGTGATTAAAAATCATTGGGATTATTAAATGTAATTTCCAGCCTTGTCTATCCTTGACCCATAATTGTGGCCCTTATTTGCTGTATTCATTATGCAGTTGTAGGCTGAAGGTAACAGCAAGTTCAATGATACGGTACGTCAGAGCTGAGTATGACTGATTATGTGTTTTCCCTGTTAGGCTCCAACCACTGTTGAATTATAGATGATCTGACAAAAGCTGAATGCTGTCCTGGATTCTGTAGCCCATTCAGATCTAAGAGAAATGTGATTATCGTTGTTGGTTCTTTAATGCGCTCGTCTTCCAGTTCTGGCTGAGCTATCATTTTCTAAAAGTCAGACACATCCACTTCTTTCACAAATACAGTCCTGGTGCTTTTGCCATCAGCAGGCAGTCAATCTGAGGACAGCTGGACTCATTTCTGCCTGCTGCTAACAACGCGGTTAGGTTCAGGGACTCCTGAATGTCGAGACTGACCTGTGACTCCTGCGGCAATGGAAGGCTTTCCCTCTTTGTTTCCTTTGATGGCCTGCACAGATATTTGGTACTCTGTTCCTGGATTTAAACCTGTGGAAAGATGTGTATTTTTCTTTTTAACACCAAATCGTTAAGGATAAATTAGGCTTACTTCACTTCTTCCATGTTCTTCATGAACTCAGGAAAGAAAACAAGGGAACGCAAATTAGTCAGACTCCAATTATGAATTATTTGACCAAAAGAAAAACATTTATGAATAAACGTTTATACATGCTGTAAGAGCTCCGGGAATTGACCTATATCCCTTATTCATGTGTGTGGATTCAGTTGAAAATAGAACAATCTGTTTTTATTCTAAGTTAATTTTTAGCTGAATGTATTCAACTGAGAAATGTGCATCCACTTCTGTGTTCAGTTTTGAGTTTGCCCAGTTTCCAGACTCACCCACAATTGTGTGCTTGGTGCGTGCCTCTTGACTCCTCCGCACACTCTGCTCCTCTTCCTGTCCCGATGGATCAGTGTGTTTCAGCCTAAAGTAATCCACTTCAGCCCGTGGATTCTTCCAGTCCACTAGGATAGAGATCTCCGTCTGGCCAAGGACGCGGATATCATCAATGCCCGAGACATCTGGGAAGGATACAAGGTTTGGTGGAACTGAGAGTACAAATACAAATGCAATGGCTACATTTGGGCATGTGTCTTAATCAGAAGCATGTGCCTAAGATGAGCTTCCGGCACCTTGAAATGTGATGTTCCTAAGAAGGGGGCCAAGAAGGAATTTCCATTTGGCCGATTTAGAAAATAGGAAAACTGAATAAACATTTATTTAACAAATCTAATATAATACTTTAATTTAACGAAAAGCTAGTGTTAGTTTACTAAGAAAAGCTACACATTCAGCTTGAAATCCACACTTAAGGTGCTGAGTAAAGCTGGAAATGAAAATTATTGCTGTGATTATTTGAATATCAAAAAAACTGTTAATATATATATATATCTAAAACTAATAACAAATGTTTGACTTTTATATATTTGTAATTGTTTAAAAACTGAAATAGGATTAACTAACATTCAAGTGAGCACAAAAAAATTTGTTCAAAAATACATTTTATGTATAAATGTGTGTATATATA
>NC_050528.1:10247512-10273363 GCF_002922805.2 Oryzias melastigma
TTTGCTGTGGACCTCCATAGAAAAAGAATACGCTTTTAAGAAATTAGTTTTCAATGTAATTACATTTACAGATGAGGGCCGGACAACGCGGAATGCTACCGCGCTGACAGGGTTCCTCTGGATTTGCGACATATGGACAAAATGGCAAACTCACCAAGAGAAAAGGAATCATAATTTATTCCAGCTTTTTTTCCTTTGAAAACAGGAAAACATTTTCTTCGAGTGTCTTTTGAAGTCGGCCATCGTTTGAAGTTAAAATGAAAACTATGCAGACGGTGGAATGCCCGCTTCATTCTCAGTGCGCCGCACGTACAGTCAAAACCTGCGTGCTGTCGTGTTTTCTTACGCCCATGTGAGAACGTTAAAGAGGTTTTCCAAAGGAAAACTCATCTCCCACTTATTTAGCTCTTTCACTGCCATTAATTCTGCTAAATAATCTCTAACTTTACACATCTGTCCGCTACCACATCTGTAAGCCACGGTTTACATTTAACACATCCATGGAGGCATTTCCATGCAATTACTTTAAGATTTCACATCTAACATACCAGTGCTTAATGAAACACTTAGTAATGACAGACTCATTCCTTGTCCATTGCTTTTTAGCACAACACATTAAACTAAATAAATAAGAGTAAAGGATGAGTGAAGAACTAGTCATCAGCGCTGATTTAGAATAATTAAAACAGGCAACCAAGTCATTTGTTCATGAATCGCTAAGACTCCTCTGATCAAGACATGATGCTAATGTCTTTCTGAAAAAAAATAAATGTCCCATATGTGTTAGGATGAATTTCCACTAAGCCTTTATATCACCTTCTGCTAACACTTTGGTCCTGCTGGAGCCCAGGGGTTCCACTGTTTTCTTCTGCAACCAATTTACTTAAATACCCACTCCAATGAAAATCCTGTTTTTGGAGTTTTGAACATCATTTTTCTCACGTTAGAAGACATATGTAAAGAAAAGTAAGCTTAAAATTTTGTTTCTGAGGATTTCTTTGTTCAAATCGTTATGAATCAGGAGCAGACGGAAAAAATGCATTTTGAAAAAGCATATTTGGATCAGACTCATTTGGATCCAAATTTCCTACCAAGCGAGATAGGTGGGTTATACCGATTGTTGAGCCGATTGTGGTGCAGGTAAACAACTCTTTCATATTGTGTGTCATCACTACCCTGGATTTTACATCATGCATAGACAGTGTGGCGCTAACAGGACAAACAGGACCAATCAACTGCAGCCGGACTCATGGCTTTATGTTTGCAAGCGGGGGGCTATTTGAACGGTACACGCTTCGGACCGTTCGCTGCTCTATATGAGCAAACTGCCAGACTCAAAAAAACATCTCTCCTGGGAGAAATGTGTCTCTGAGCGGCTTCAGGACTGTTGATGAGCTACCGGCTTTTGAATGCAGGATGCTGCTTCGCTCTCCAATTAGTCCTCTGAAACAATCATGTGAATTCGTGCTTCCAATCGTGACCAGACAAAATATGATGTTATTTCTACATGTTTTCGTGAAGCCAAGATGCACATTGCTGCATTTCCCACACTGATTTTAAGAGCATCCAAGGCTAAATGTCTTAACTGAGCACACACAAACTAAAAAAATTATGAGTAGTCACTTAAAAATATTATTAATGATAATAAAAGCACACTCAGAGGAGCATCTCGCTCAAAGTTGCAGTTTTGTTTGTTTCCAACAGAACTGGTGATTTCTTCTTCTACAGTTTTTTCCTATAATGTAGATAGTTTTGCGCATGTCAAAATAATTTATTTCAATCTAATGTGTAGCGTACGTATAGGTTTGTTACAATCTGAGTTTTATTCTAATTCCACTTTTGACCCGATCAAGGACATTTTGTACATGTAAGCGCAGCTAGTGTATCCTGGAAAACGGCAGAGGATTTTTCCTAAAAACAACATAATCATAAGTAAAAGATGACTAGGAACACTTTGAAAATCGATAAACAAATTATAGGAGTGGGACTTTAAAGTTCTTTACTCAACATTTATTTTATTTTTTTCTAACAACTCTGTAAACTAAGTATTTTTATATAAACACATTTAAGCCTCACCCTTTGGACCAAGGGCGTCCAAATCCCGTCCTCGGAGGCTGGCCTCCTCCTAGTTTTTAAAAACCCTGCATTATCTGCTACTGATTAGATCAGGTGTGTTTAGCCAGTAAGCAACTTAAATGTCAGGTTGGTTGAAAAACATTTTTGACATCGGCCCTTTAGGCCTGAATTTGGACACACACCATCTATATACCTTCATTTAAACTTAATTATGCGTTTTTGTCTATCTAATTTTAGTAACAGAAAGCCATTTTTTGAGGTTCTTCATCTTGATCACGTGTCTGTACTCACCTGTGGTGGCTTCAATCATATCTGCTTCACTTTGGATTTGTCTGATGACAGCGTACACTTCAACAATGTAGGTAACTCCTGGAGTCAGATCTGTGATTAGGTAGGAATTCTTTGTGTTGGGAATCCGAATCTAGAGAAACAGAAGGTACTTTAAGGACATTGTGGGGAAAAAAAGTTTTTTAAATGGTTTAAATCAGAGGTCACCAAACTTTTTCTTGTGAGGCCCACATACTAGTTTCTTTTCTGATGGGGGGCCGGGGTCGGTTTGTAGGCCAACAGAATAGCAATCACAGCCTAAATGTAAAGATTTATAGTTTTCCAGAAAGCCACACATAGCCAAATTTTAAATGATTCATTTCTGTAATCTTCAAAGAAAAAACATATCTGTGATACATTAATAGCTGAAGATGCTTAAATTGATAGCTAAAAACACTGAAGCTGATAGCTAAAAATGCTGAAGCTGAAGCTAAGCTAGCTAAAATATCAGCGAAGTGCCAAATTAGCTGGAAAAACACAAAAAATTCTAAATTAGCCAAAACAGCTAGCATATAGCTGAAATATTAGCTAAACTTCAAAATAGCCTAAAAACAGAAAAATCCTAATTTACCCAAAATAGCTAGCATGTAGCAAGAATATTAGCTAAATGCCAAATTAGAATGAAAAACTTGAAAAATGTCTAATTTAGCTCAAATAGCTAGCATATAGCTAGAATATTAGCTAAACTCTAAATTAGCTGAAACAACACAAAAAAATTCTAAATTCGCCAAAACAGCCAGCATGTAGCTGAAATATTAGCCAAATGCCAAATTAGCCTAAAAAACTGAAAAAATGTCTAATTTAACCAAAACAGCTAGTATAAAACTAAAATATTAAATTAACTCCAAATTAGCCTAAAAATCTGGGAAAATGTCCAATTTAGCCAAACGTTTTGGGGGCTGGGCCAGATGTGGAGAAGGGCCGGATCTGGGCCGAGGGCCGTAGTTTGGGGACCCTTGCATTAAATCAAACAGCAAAAACGTAGGCTACCTGCTCCATTGAAGCCTCATCATACTTGGGATGGTATTTCAACACATAGTACTCAGCCCCTCGAACAGATTCCCATTCAACCAGGAGTGACACGTCAGTCTGCTGGACCAACCGCAGACCCCGAGGTGATAGAACTGAGGAGAAGCAGACTTTAATTAGGTTTATTTTTAAATCGACTGCTATCTGAATCCCCCTGTCTCTGGCTGTCAGTCTTCACATCTCTCAGTTTAGCTGACGCCTCCACATGACATTTACCTTAAGGCCTTTTGAAGGCACCTTCTCAAATAGTTTATATCACTGCGAAAACACAAAATATCACCAAGTATTCTAGTTTAAATATATTGTGACATTTGAAGTAAGAGAAAACTACCTTACTAGTAAATTTTCAGTGAGATATAAGAGCTTATTTTAAGGCAATAAATCTTTTTGAGTAATTTGATCTCAAATCATCTTATTTTAAGTATTTTTTTTTAATGAAACAAATTATTTTTGACTCATAATTTACATAAACTGTGTCTAATTTTAATTATTTGATCTAGAAATAAGGGTAGTTGGACTTTTGTATGCTTAAAATATGATATTTTGGGATGAAAAGTATTGCATTTATGTATATAAATGTACCTATATTGATTTTTTTTTTACAATACATTCTTATTTTAAAATATTTCCAAATGATCTGGGCAATTTAACTAAATATGAGTATTTATAGGTAATTTCAAGGAAATATTTGACTTTAAATGACTTATCTTAACTTAAGTTATTTTAATAATTTGACTAAGACAAATTAAACTAGTTCCAATGGAAGACTTTTTTTTTATTTAAATGAAAAACGTCTGGTATTCTGTATTATTTTTTTCCTCTTTTGGGAGGGACCTTTTTTCTTGTGCAACATTCTAACAAAAATCTAAAATGTTGTCATTCCAGCAAAATTAGTCCAATATTTTTAGATCTGATGTTTCATAACCATCTGAAAATAAACATGGCTCCTTTAGTGGTTGCATGGTAAGAGACCGCACTTTTAAAATGGAGATCATGACAAAGTACAGTGGGAAGGAGCTGATTCCAGACAAAAACTGAGCAATAACTCAACAAAAAAATGGTAATGCTTCTAAGCAGCCTTGAATAAAACAATTAAAAGTAGTTTCTGTAATTGATAAGTGGTAAAAGAAAATCAGGGCAGGAAGTCTTTTGTCTTCACTTTAAAGTTAAAAGCATTTTCCACAGTTTCCACGGATCTCAACAACTTTGGCCGACCACAGAAACTGGAATAAATAAATGAGTACGTTAAAACTAGAAAAAGGGCCTAATCTGTTTAACCATCGCCCTCTTTTCTAAAGGTTTTTAAAGCAGAAAGGCACAGTTTGATGCTAAAAACATGAAAAGACATTACAACCAGGAATGCAATACCCCACATTGTTATCACTGCCATATATCAGAATGTAGATCAACATCTACATCCTGGAGCTGAAATGAAAAATGGCCACATAAAACAAAGAATGTGTAGATTTTTGCTCCCGTGCTCCAAGCATTTATGGCGTTTATTACCTACACCTAAGAACAACATCACTTTTTGTTTTTACGTCCCTCTTTCCTTTTCCACTATGACTTCTCCACTCACAAGGTGCCAATATTGATGTTGGCTTTGGTTCAACAGGACCGGCACACAGAGCTGCAGATCGGCCTTTCACTGCTCTCTGCCAGAAATGAGGAAACTCTGAGTTTGACCTGCTACTGTGAGGAGAGAGGCATTTATCTTGTTATCACCTGTGCACAGGTGATGAAGTTCCTTGAAGATAATGAATATGTTTATTATATTGAGTAAAAACAGTTTAAAGATTAAATACATTTTTTTAGAATATAATATCATAGAGAAACACAAAAAGATCAGTATCATGTAGAATTTACCCTGATACCACGAAGTCTCTTTCTGTGCTCGGCTGCCACTGTTCACATTTCTGTTTCTCTGGCTCAAAATTGCTCAAGAATGCAATTTTGCTCTCCTTTCCTGAGGCAGTCCTGTATAAGTGGTTGAGGAAAGAATTTAGCAGGAAAGGTGATGTTTTTCCTGCAGGGTATAAGCAGTACGGAGCTCCTAAAAAAACCTGACGGGTCTCGGTATATTCCTGTGGTATTCTGTGACCTAATGTCATTAGTTATCTTCAGGCCAAATACACAGGTCAGCCAACCAAAAGTGCGAGATGATGGTTGGATTTGAAGTGACTGCTGAGAGAAATGCTTTGAATTCCATGGGTCAGAATAATATCATAATGCTCGCCATCACTTGGTGCTCCAACAGAGATTTAATAAAAGCTTAGCTGCTTGCCTCTTAACAGGGACCAGAAGGAGAACTCATATTATTTCTGTTTTAAGATCTTTGCATTGGCAGGTTCAGAATTAATTAAAAATATAATTTTTTTAAACATTTTCTTTTCTCTTTATGGTTTTAACCCTTCCTCTTTTTCAGATCTTTTTTTACGTCTTGGACAGAACTCCCTCCAGGTCCCCAGGTTTGAGTTTCAAGTCCCAATTTAAGAATAAAAACTGGTGGTGAGGCGGCGTTTCACCGTTACGACCTCTGCCTATGGAAAGATAACCCTAAGGACCCAAGAGCCTCTGCCTCTGTAAGGTTTTTAAGTCAAAAATTTTTCATACCTTTTAACTAAAGTTATTACACAGTTTTTTTTCTTTAAATCTTAGTTTTTGTAACATTAAATCCTGCTTAATTGGTTTAGTCATTTTAATTAATCTACCTTCTTTACCTTGTTTATTTTTAGTCACTGACATTTGAAGTCTGTGTTTTTATTACTATTTTTGTCATGAATTCTGATATATTTCCCTAAATTTTATGCAATTTCATGTTATTATATTTTAAATTTCCTTGTTCTGTTTTGACTATTGAAAAAAGCAAATGAAAATATTTCATTTTACTTCCAATCGTAACAGTTTTTGATTCTCTATTGCATATTTTTTCAATTTTATTGAACATTGAGAATCCAAATGTTTATAAAAATTGCAATATAAATAGATTTTACTGAGTGATTGATTATTGCTGTTTATTTTTATAACTTTTAAGCTCATGACCAACCTGACCACATAATCAGATTTTAAATATGCATTTTACAAAGTCAACTTTATTTATTTATTCATTTATTTATGTATTTACTCATTCACTCACTCACTTATTTAATCATTAATGCAAAAAAAATTGAGTATGATTCATGATAAAAACCTTTTTTCAAGTGAATGAGATGTTCATGTTACGTAAATAGTTTAGTTTATGATGTTACTTTTTTTTTGACACACTCCTGCACCTTCTTAAAGTTCTTTGCTCCTCTGTGAGCAGCTGTGACTTTATCTAAAATAATACTGTCAATTAGGAATGTATCTACTGATTTTGTGTTGTACTTTCTCAAGTTAATTGATAATCCCATCTCTGTGAGCAGTGCTTCAGAGTTGTTAAGCTTTATCAAAAATGTCATTTAAATACCTTCACTGCCTTATTCATCCTCACCCATCTTTAGTGCTCACCTGAGGAGCAGTCCTCTCCAAAGAGGCCTTCATCACAGACGCACTGGCCATTCACGCAGCGCCCATTCCCGTTGCAGTTATTAGGGCACGTTGGGGTACTGCAGTCCTCGCCGGTAAAATGCGAGAAGCACACGCATTTTCCATCCACGCATTGTCCCTTATCGTTGCAATCGTTTGGACACGTCAGCTGGCTGCAGTCCTCGCCAGTGTACCCCTCATAGCACACGCATTTCCCATCAACACACCGGCCATTGTCGTTACACTCTTCGGGGCAGGAAGAGACGGAGCAATCGGGGCCTTCCCATCCCGGATTACAGACACAGCTGCAGGATTCCTGTTGGTAAGAGCCATGGCCACTGCAGCTCGTGTCCACTCCTGAAAAAATCTCAAGGTTAAGCTGTTTGTAGCTGCTTCTACTTTATTTTTATCAATAATACACAAAGCATTTTAGAATATAACATAAAAATATGTTGGCATACTTTAAAACCATAACTCTTTAACATAATTATGAACTAGATATATAGCATTACCTGCAATAATGCTAGTGTGAATGCTGTAAGCTGAATTTGGTAGCTGAAGATGCTGAAATTGATGGCTAAAAACACTGAAGCTCACAGCTGAAAACGCTGAAGCTGATAGCCAGCTAAAATATTAGCTAAATGCAAATTAGCCTAAAAAAGAAAGAAAGGTTAGCCAAAACAGCTAGCATGTTGCTCAAAAATAGCTAAACATCAAAATAGCCTATAGAAACTGAAAAAAATCCTAAATTTGCCAAAACAGCTAACATGCAGCTAAAATATTAGCTAAACACCAAAATAGAATAAAAAATACTGGTAAATGCCAAAATAGTCCAAAAAGCTAGCACAATGCCAATTTTTAAAACTTTAAAACCATAACTTTTTTACATAATTCTGAACAATAAAAAGGCAGGAATATTATTCCAGAATAAATCGATTTAAGCATTAAATATCTTTCAATATTTTAATCTACATAAAAATGTATTTTCTCAAAACCATCCAAGTTAAAAATAAGTGCAAGATAACATTGGGCCATTAATAACAATAAAATAAGGGCTGATAGAATTACGCGGAGGGCCGGATCTGGCCCCCGGGCCTTGACTTTGACATGTGCTCTAAGCCATTATTTCCGATAGCTGACATGCCTTTAATACAACAGTGGTAACCTTCCACTTGCACGCCCTAACTGTATTGGTTGTGACAGCCTACCTGCTGTTTTACAACATCCCTGAGCACACTGGGTCTTTAGGTAGTTGACTTCCTCTTCCAGTCCATTAACTCTGTACAACAGAGACTTGAAGCTCTCCGACTCTTCACAGTCACACTTGGGTGTTTGCAAGCGGATGTTGTGTTTGAAGACGATGTCATTTTCTCCGTTTGTTGCGACGTCCGTCTGCAGGCCTGAGAACGTGACACAAGGAAACTAAAATTTGAGTTCTTAAAAGATCTTGAAGTGCCTCATTATTAAATACACATTCACATATCACTGTTTGTTTCTATATACGCTCTTGTTTGCCTCTCTCATTTCTTCAGTTGCTGTACAACCTGCTTCGTCCTTGGGTTGCAGACATTCTAGAGTACCAGCAGAGCTCCCCGGGATGTCAATCTTATAGACGTGGCTGAAGGTGACTCCCTGCTCTGTGGTCGAGGGACCCGGCTGGTTGTCCGTGAGGCTCACACAATGTGACACGATGCATAGTAGGACCAGCAGACACGAAGCCCTCCATAGAAGTCTAGTGGTCATTTCTGCAGAGGAAGGTGGGGGGACATGATTAGGTCATTTTTCAGTCTTTTTTTTTTTTTTTTACAAAGACAAGCAACCAGGTTACTATTAACTTGATAACGTCAGGCAAGTAAATAAATAAAAAAGAGTAAAGTCATGTGGAGAACAAACTTTGGGAGAGCAATGCAAGCATGAAGAGCATTGGTTAATTATTTAACCAATTATTTAATTTTTAATTTGAGGAAGTGAAACATTTTTTCAAAACTAATACTGGAAAATTGAAATGTTTTCCATTAAATGGTGAAAAAATAGATGACAATATCTCTCATGATATTTGAAACAAAAAGTTGCCAAAATGTGAAAATTCTTTATCTCATTCTTCCTCTTTGTACAAGAAGAATTTATGTCTGTTTGGTTATATTTTTAGAAATATAATAAAACGCGTTTTATTAGTACTTCTTTTAGACGCTGAAGTATTAACCCTCTATTGCTGTGAAAACATCAGGCTCACACATCCAGTATTTCCCCCATATTTGGGGTGATTAGGAGACATCCAGGAATATGCCAAATCCGCAGAAACACCGAATCCGTGAAAACCGCCACCGAAGAATGTCTGTTACCAATCCATAGTCATCAAAACCAATTCTGATCATGCTTTGTAAAGCATTTATTAAAGAACAGTGGAGTATTGCTCAACATAAAGATATTTTTTATTTAGAACAAAAGACTGTATAGCAGAGTACCGTATTTTCCGGACTATAAGTCGCACCGGAGTATAAGTCGCAGTAGCCAAAAATTGCATAATGAAGAAGAAAAAAACATATATAAGTCGCTCAGGAGTATAAGTCGCAGTTTTAAGAGAATAGTCCAACATTTATGAACAAATTCAACAAGCCCGACGTAACGTTGCATTTGACATCAAATGCGATTCATGCGTCAAATTCGAGTCCGCTGAATCTTTTGATGTGCGTCTAATTTAATGCTCAATGCTTGTCCAAAAATGTGTTCATAAACCAGACACTCCCATTGGAGAAGCTGTCTGAAGTTTTTAGCCTCATCGCTACATGATGGAGGCTTTGGCAGTTTATCTCGTTTAGAATACACAGAAGATACGGATGATGTTGAGAGGTTAAGTTATTTATTTTAAAGAACACAAAAGCATCTATGATCATCTCTCCACTCTGGGTTCGGGACAGCAGTTTTTTGTCTTTTTCTTACGGCGATCGTTACCTTCTAGCCTGCAGGAGCTGCACCTAAATGACAGTTTTTAGCTGCTCTTCTGTCTGTTTATAACCCAGTTTGATGGCTTGTTGTCCCGCATTAGCCCAGGGAGAGAAAAATAAAAACAAAAATAATAATATCTTGATGCAAATGAGAAAAACATCATAACATCCATGAGGAGAATGATTAGATTATCAGGAATGTTTGTTTTGAACGCAACTTCTTCTTCTGCGTTTCTGTCAGCTGACAGCAGTAGATACTGATACACAAACCTACAGTGCCCTCTAGTGGTTGTTATTGGGAAAAAACCGCCAAAAGGAAACCGGTTTAATTGGGGAAAATAACAAATATATGAGCCTATTTATGTCTAACAAAATCACATATAAGTCGCTCCTGAGTATAAGTCGCACCCTTGGAAAATCTATGAAAAAAAGCGTGACTTATAGTCCGGAAAATACGGTACTTTATGACACAGATAAAGAGACTGTGCTTTAAGAGTAAGTGAGGGAGGGCATTTTCTTCCAGAATATTCTGATTTTTTCCATAATGAACACCTGCTCTGGAAGATAATTATCCTCCGCGGTCATCTTTTTCAGCATATGAGGATTCTTCTCAGCCGCTTTTGAGTCAGCTTATACCATTTCTCCATGCAGGTGGATAGAGAGGAGGGGGATAGCCGACGAGCTGGTGACACATAAGTTTCATACAAGTGTCACAAGCTTTTGTGATGAACCAGAAAAGTCGAGTGAGTGGAAAAAAAAATGCTCAAATACGTAAAACCGCAAATAAATAAACATGAATAAGCGGTGGAACTCTGTGTATGTCAATGATTTAGTGGTAGAGTGTGTGCCCTGAGACTGGGACGTTGTGGGTTCAAATCTTCAGTTGGGTCAGACCAAAGACTCTAAAAATGGGACCTGATGTCTCCCTGCTTTACATTCAGCATTGAAGGGTTGGATTGTGGGTGAAACCACCAAATGGTTCCTGAGCACGACTGTGACAGCAGCTCACTGCTCTTTGAAAGAGACAGGAAACTGGACACTAAAGAACACAAAGAAACCAATTAAACATCAAAGGAATAATTATGTTTTTTTTTTAATGAGAATACTTGTCATTAAAAGAGTTGTTGCACCAACTCTGATCCACATTTATAAAAAAGAGAGGTGAAGCCCGAGTTTTTACTGTTTCTACTGTGCTCTTTTTTTATTCAACCTTAATCTCATGATCAGTGTGGAACATGACAAATATTGAAGATAAACACTTTTTTTTTTTATTGAAAGTTGCATTAGATAATCTAAACATGGACAAAGCTTTAATATGAAACATTTCATTTCTTCTGTAGTGCTAGTGTGTCTCTTTTGTATTGATTGCATCTTTTTGTTAAACTGCAAAATGTGGAGCAGACCAGTGAAACTGTAGATCTTTCCTGTTGCACTTCACTTCCTCTGAGTCTCGAGTTTTCAAAAAGGTCATTTTTGTTCCGTCTGTTTTCTTATTCAAGACGTGAGGACAGAAATACTGTACAGACGGTGCAGGAGTTCACTCAGATTCAGTGAGGCATATACTGTATATTTAATCAAAGAAAACTTTTACTGTTGGGTTCACATGTTGGCATGTTTTAGTTTGCACGTGTTGGTGCTTGGCAACGAACATTTATCAATTTCTCGATCTTTCTGCACTAAACTCCGAAGCAAGCTTCAGTCAGGCGTTTTCAAAAAGCGAAAATGTATTTTTTTTTTCCGCTGATGATGTCATTCCATCTGATGGTGGTGATGTCATCTGAACCCCAATCCGTGGTGGTTTTCCCAAGAAGCCAAATTGCATGCTGTCAAAATAGCATGTCCTCTTTTAAGTTTAGAAAGCTGCTCTAGTCTCTGATTGGAATTATTTTTCTGGGTTTATATTTTTTTAAAAAGCAATGCAGTAAGACCCTGATGTGACTGCCAGTATCTTTTTTAAGTTGTGTAAACGCAAAGACACTCATTAAATAAAAAATAAAAAACATTAAAAACTACCCCAGATTTTTAAAATATAGTATTTTGTTACATCTTAGTTATTAATTACTTCTTATTACTCTTTTTGTTCTCCTTAAATTAAAGCAGAGAATCCAATAACCTGGATACCCACTTTCAGAACATGTGCTCATCTTGTAAAACAGCTGGAAATGTTGAGAAAATTGTCAAAGATTTGCATAAATGTGTCATATTTTCTCAGAAGAGATGGTCAGAGTTGCTGTTTCAGCCCAAACACTTTTGCAAGTAAATAAGTGATCAAGTTAAGAGACATCATGGAAAGGAAACGGGAAAGACAGCAAGGACAATTAAATGGGAAAACAAGATGGATTAAGTGAAGGATTGAGAGTGAATGTGATAAAAGGATTGATGGGAAGACTCTTCTATGGTGTTTGGCAGTTAGCCAGACTGACAGAAGCAATTGCAGTAGAAAATACCAATGCGTTCTTTGAGACGCTGCATGCAAATTTCTATTGTTCCTTGTCAAGTTTTCAATGAATGCAAGTCATCATCAGGTCATTTTCTAAATAAATGTTGGGTTTGCAGCACTACTAATGAGCATCCTGTGTCTGTAGTATAACTTTAAACACAAAAGCAGCAGCTATGCATGCAATCATTCTTTTTGACATGTCTATAAAACTACATTTTCATAGGTTATCCACAGCAGATTCAAAATGAAATTGCCCACATATGTGGGTCTGATTATCATTCTTTATTTATTTATAAACAAATGTCAACATAACCTTCATCATTAGCTTGCATTGGAGATGTAAATAGAAGCAGCCGATGTGACCTCATTCCCAACATGGAAATAGATGCATAGCAATACCCTTGAGCTCCTCTTAAAACCACAGTTTCTGTCTTACTGACTGATTCGTTGTGATGCGACTACATCATCTTGAGGTTCAGTATGTCTTTAGAAATAGCTCCTGATCTCATTTGATCAGTAGAATGAGGAATGTATATAGAAGAGACAAAACAAGAATCTATATGCCGCACTGTAAAAACAGTAATGATAGACTTTAGTCACATGGACCTGCACAGTTGCTGCAGGTTTTTGGGTCTTAAGGGGATAGCAGTTGTGACTTGCCGTTCCCTTGAGGCTCTTGTATCCAACTTAGGGGACTTTGTCAAAATGGAACGTCCCATTCTCATGAAGAATATGGAGGATAATGCAAGTTGCATCTATGACACATGGGTAAAGCTATCATCCCTATCCCACTCTCTCGTCGTTCATAAGGTGCATGTACTATTCACCTTTCGGCTTATTCCTTCAGGGAATATGCTTTTACTGGTGGTTTTGCAGAGGTTTTCACGTCAGATGGTCTTCCTGATATTTTATTCAGCTAATTTCTTACTAACCACTCGCAAATACTGCGTGCATTAGGTGTGCAGACCTGTAAAAACTATGCTTTCCATTCATCCATCTTCTTCCGCTCATCTAGGTTGTGGGGGCAGCAGTCTAAGCAAAGATGCCCAGATTTTCCCTCTCCTCACTTCCTCCAGCTCCTCTGGGGGGATTCCAAGGCATTCCCAGGCCAGCTGAGAGACGTATTCTCTCCAGCGTGTCCTGGGTCTTCCCCGGAGCCTCCACCTAGCTGGACATGCCGGAACACCTCTCCAGGGAGGCGTCCAGGAGGCATCTGGACTTGATGCTCAAGTCACCTCAACTAGTTCCTCTCAATGTGGAGGAGCAGCGGCTCTACTCCGAGCTCTCTCCGGGTGTCCTCACCCTATCTCTAAAGGAGCGCCCAGCCACCCAACAGGAAGCTAATTTCAGTTGCTTTCGGTCACAACCCAGAGCTCATGACCATAGGTGAGTACTGGAACAAAGATCAACCGGTAAATTGAGAGCTTTCTGGCTCAGCTCTTTCTTCACCACAACGGGCCCCAAAACTCCACTCCAATCCGCCTGTCGATCTTACACTCTGATCTTCCCTCACTCTTGAACAAGACCCTTAGATACTTGAAGTCCTCCACCTGAGGCAGGAGCACTCCACCCAGAGACCAGGGCTCCACCTGACATGGGCCCCGTTCAGATCAA
Organism: Oryzias melastigma; assembly: GCF_002922805.2. NCBI lineage: Eukaryota > Metazoa > Chordata > Actinopteri > Beloniformes > Adrianichthyidae > Oryzias > Oryzias melastigma. The sequence continues at coordinate 10,261,451 of NC_050528.1, forward strand.
GCCCAAAGGAGCAATGTGGGATCATTCTATAGAGGGCCCACCACCTGCAGAAGAGCTCAGGAGGGGCCGGTGCAATGTGGTTTGGGTGGCAGTCAAAGGCCTCGGCGGCCCAAAGCCTAGTCATGGAACTTGGCAAACTATGCTCCGATCGCATAGTTTCCTTAATTCTAACAGTTAGCCTGCATGTAAGTAGTCCTCAAGGGGTATTGGGTTGATAAATGTAGAAATCTGTACCACACACCTGAGTCTCTTCCCACTTACTTACTCTTTTGTGTTGTTTGCTACAACCTATGGCACGCTCGTAGACAAAAAATTGGCATGAGCGTTTTCGCTCGACCGAGTGATCTATGACCTTGATATATCATATCAACCAACTGCGTGCCCCAAACAATTGTTGTTGCCCTTTTTTTGAAAGTTACATGAAAATGTCTTTGACTATAAGGCTTTAGCCTGATAAGTTCACTATCAAACGCTCCTTTTGTACTTGACAATCAACCCAAGTTGTCTGTCTAAAGATTCCCATGATGAAACATAATGCAGTCAGATGTTTTTCTACATGGTGAGAATGTAAAACAAGCTGTTCTGGTACAACACCTTCATATTCTGCTTTGATCAAACAAAAGGGATGAGAGTTGAATGGAAACGACAGGATGACAAACTAGATATTTGCACCAGGCTGATACTGTTGTCAGTAGGGTGCATATTTTGGATGCAACTATCATAAAACTGTTGAACACATGTTTGCTTTGAGTGTCCTCCACAATCGTAAGGCAAACGCACTTGAATGTCACTCATCTCTTTAAAGCTGGAACTCACAGCAGGACCACAGAAAGGCTCTCTGAGAGCAGGCAACTCTACCAGATTGGATTTCTGTCTGTTTTTTTAACGTGGAAGTGAGTATAACTCAACCTGTTGTAAAAATCAAAGTAAAAAAAACTCCTTCCGGACGATATTTAGTGAATGTCAAAGCAACAGAAATGCTTGTTGACGCGTAAAAGAAGAAGACTGCAAAAAGAAAGTCTTCTAAAATCATTAACCTGAAAGTCCTGGTACAATTAAAGAGAGGATGTAGAGTAAGAGTTTTTCTCTTTCCTCTTCAGAGAGTCGTGAAGCCTCAGACACAAGGTTGACTACTTCACCAGGTTTCAGCGAGGGACAAGTCCTTCTGGAACGAACCAACAAGCATGGAGGTCAGATACAGTAAGGTCATTCATGCTCTTATGAGCGGGACGCTCTTCCCCCTTTCTTTTTGCAAACAGCTTGCAAACAGAATGTGGAAAGTTAAATGATAAAATGCATCTGAGAGCAATTACTGCGCGAGAGCAGACCTCTTAACTTCATGATTTCGTCTGCCTCCTACTGCCTCAAAAACCACAAGAAGTCTTCAGGAGAGACCTGGAATTAGAGCCAAGGGGCTCTCTTCTATTTAAAAAAGCCGTCTGATAAAAAGCAATGAATATGAATTCATGAAGTCCATACATACTGTAGATAAACACTGAGAATAATGACATATTTCCAGTTTCTTTTAAAGGTCATGTGGAATCAGCAGAGGTGAATCAAAAAATACACCAACCAAAGAGAAAGTAGTCAAATTATGCAACCTGACCACCTTTTATAAGCCACCCACTCAGGGTTATAGCCTTGTCTTTGTCCTTTCTTCTCCGCCTGCTCTCCTCTCTGACATTTTGCACGGCTGAAGGCCCACATCTGCAGCCTATTTTCTGAAAGCTTCTGTGTATCCCCGGAGCCAGCACAGTAGCATTAAAGGTAAATCTCCCAGATCGAAAGCCCTGAGAGAGTATCTATCACCCCCCGGCACAAAATTATTGTAAATATTTGGGTTATTATCACAGAGGGAAAATGAATGCCCGCGTCTTTGTTGACAGATAATAGGAGATCATCGACAGCACAATGGGGCTATTCATTTGATGTATGAGTCATGAGTGATGCGCTTCGACAGATGCTGTCACAGTTACTGCTTTGGGAAAATAATCACTTTGATTTATTTAATAGAGTCCTTCCGAAAAACTCTAACCCTAATCCAAATTATGCTTTTTTAAAATTTAAGATAGATAGATAGATAGATAGATAGATAGATAGATAGATAGATAGATAGATAGATAGATAGATAGATAGATAGATAGATAGATAAAAGTGAATAAAAATACATGCTTTACATACTTATCCCAGATTATTAGTATCTTTAGACATGTTTTACACAAAAACTCTAATAAACCTATTAATAAGCTTTGAGAAATTGTCATTTTTCTTTGTTCTTTTTCAAACCAAACAGAAAGAATGGATGACAAATTAAGCAGCTTACCCTTGAGGTGTTTTTTTCAGCTCTCCTTCACGTTCTTCCTTTCTTCCTTTGCTTTTCTCAGAAGGACTGAGCAGCACTCCCCAAACCTCTCCTTCTGCCACCTGTTGACAGGTCAAAGCAAGTGATTCAAAGATCCCCAAGCTGTCGGGGACTTTTCCTTCTCCCTCCCTCCCTCTTAAGTGTTTCAGTCTCCTCAAATGGATCTAGACCAATGGGCAAACTGGGAGTGTTTCTGCTCCTTTTTTCTTTTAAAGTTCTTGTGCAGAATTTTCTTTTTACACTTTTTAATTAAGTTAAGTACTGCAAAAACTTCTACTTGAGTTTTATTTTCTCTCAAAATGTACTTAGATAGAGTAGATGAGGCAGACGAGGATGCGATTGTGTTTTTTTAAAACAAAATTAAAGTATTAAGGAGCGAGTTCAAAGCAATTGAACCCACTAAGTTAGTTAAGAATGAAAAGTACAGTAAAAACAGTATTATATTTGGCTGACAAAGTCTAAAAAGTGCAAAAAAAGCCAACAATAATATGAGAATACAGCAAACTTGGCTAGCTTGCTTAATTCTAGGAAAAGTGTAGCATCTGATAAATTCTGGAGCCTTCAATGTTCTGATGACTGGCAGCAGCCAGCCAGCAAGTCTTGATTTGTTTTGGCTATTAGTTCTTTGAAAATGTTCCTCACATAATTTTAGTGAAATTAGCCCCGCTGAAAGTTGTGCGAAAACACATCAGCGAAACTCTTCAAGCTGCCAGAGAAACCGCAATCTTAGAAACCATTCCCTCTCACTTTGTGATCTCCTAGAAGCAGTCATTGAACAAATGTTTTCTTTTTTAGATGGTTTCTGGTAAAGAATCAAATATGCAGTTCTGAAGGGTTTCAACTTTTCCCATAACCGATGCAGAAACCCCAGACTGTGATGGTTTATGCTGACAGACAGTTTCTGGTAATATGTAGGTTCAGAGTCTCCTTGGAACGGCGTGATGAACACTGAATCTAAAGCTGAGGGGTCAGGTGTGCTTCTGGTTTTGGTCCAATTGCTCCACTGACCATCTAACCCAGTGAGATACACGCTCCAAGATCATCACAAAAAGAGGGTGTTGTACAAAAACAGTCTTCAATAAAATGCACAGAACAACCTACAGGAAGTATTGATGCAGGTAGCAGATAGAATCAGAATCAGTTTTATTGGCTGATAAGTAAATAAATACAAGGAATATGATTCCAGTATCTTGTGCTCCTGTGTGATTAAAAAAAAAAAAAAAAAATCACAGAAAATATACGTTTGTTTTAAATGTTAGAATTAAAGCAAGGAGAAGTGAGTGTCATTTATCTTTAAAGTCCCCCATAACAATTTTTTATTAAAAAAACGTTCCGAGTATTATTTAATTATGATTATAAAGATTTTAACCAACTTCCCAAAACCTAAATGTCTTAAAAAGCTATTTTTCATATTGATCTGAACTCTCTCTTTCTAAAATCTCTGTTGGGTGGGCGTGGCTATTAGTACTGAGGTGTGAAGCTCCGCCCCCAATCCTCCCCCCTTTCTAACTATGATAGCTCTGCGTCTCGCTAGCGTAAATCTTCACCACTGCTACCTAAAAATGTCAAATTATAGCAGAAATGTCCAGCTGTATCGTTTTGAGCCGGATGCTAGCTCGGACGAGGAAACTGAAGAACTACACGAGCTGAGTTTCCGTTATCTATGGAATTGCACACGCATAGTTAATGGAAACATGACGGCGACATTTAGAGCACCTGAAATCCCATTGCGTCAGATCCCACCGCGGGCCCTCGCGATGCTTTTTTATATTGAAAGAGTCGGATTCCCCTGATCCGCACTATAGTTCTAAGGCTACATCCGAATTCCAACTCTAATCCATAACTACCAAAAAACTAGTTAGAAGTATATAGTTTCCTGGATTTTAAAAGCAATTTGGACAGAATTCTCACGTTTACTTTCGCTTTTCTAAACGCCATGACCTCATCAAGTTTTACCAAGTAAATATTAAATCAATATAGACATGTCACGACCTCTATTTGTGACTCCACTGTGTTCTGATGATAAAAATGTGGATAGTCTATTTAAAAATGACTTTTTAACACTTAAAAAAAAATGCTGTCAACAGCAATGCATTGTGGTCTATATTCGCTAAAGTAGTGAGTACCAATGCACACTAGTTTTTTGCAAAGACTTATGGGAAATTTTGAGTGCACTCAATTTTGGAATTGTAGATTTGGACAGAACTAAAAAATGATGAACGCACTATATAGTCCATTATATGGTGAGTAGTGAAGGAATAGTTGTTAGCTGCTAGGCGCCTGCGGGGGGGGGTGACACGCTAAAACGGCAGACAGCTGGGGAGATTTGCAAGTAGGTGCTCCTTCAGAGCTGGCCCCCGTTCCGGCGACCTGCCTCCCACGCGGCGCCGAACACCGCCCTGCGAGAGACCCGACCCCCCGCCCGGTTGAGCCAGACAGTGGGGATCACGAGACCCCCATGGGGCGGAGTCTAGCTCACATTTACTGATCAGGAAGGTTGCGCATGCGTTGTTGGCCTGTCCGTTGTGACATCACAACTTCCTGTTAATTCAAACAGTCTTTGCATCAGTTTGATTGACACCAATTTAAAAGGAGAAAAACTAAAAAATGCAAAAACGAAATGATTTCTTACAACAGCTGTTCTCTTTTATATCAAAAATGCCACATATATGTGTTAAATACTCAAAAAGCATTATTTTTATTACAATTTGCTTTTTTGCCTCTAACTCACTTGACATTGTTCCCTTTACACCATTAGCCTGTTTAGTATCACATATTCTTGTTGTTTTTATAAATAATTCAACATAAAAAAAGCATGAATCTGAGTCTTGAGAGTGTGTGTGAGCATGGATGCATGTTTAGGTCAATTCTACATCTCCAGAGACTCTAAATATTTCCAGCAGCTGTGTTATTTTGTCATGTTTCCAGTAGCTGTGGTCTGGTCCTGCTCTTTGGATGAGAGTTAGTTGCTATTGGATTCTGTTCATCAAAACAGTTGTGACATTTACTATTACATTCATGAAATGTGGGTTGATGGGGCATGGGTGAAGGAAGAACCTATTAAATTTGGCTGCAAATGACTTGTGAAGCCAGAAGAAGAATAGAACTTGCCAAAGGTTTAGGAGACGGAAAAAAAGCCTCCAGTGTTTTTTCAAGAGTCATTTTTTGTGAATGAAATGAGAAAATACAACTAAAGACAATCGTTTTTTTTAAATAACATATGTATATTTTTTAGGGTAAACTTTAAGAAAAAAATGCCTCTTAGAATAGATAGATGATATAGTTTTTTTTAAATAATATTCAATTCTGAACCATCAAATGTAAATCTAAAAAACACAAAAGTACTCAGTATTAGCTCCTTTTTTTTCTTGTTTTAGTCCAAATATCAGAGATCCATAAAAGTGGAACTCTTTCAATGAAACTGTGCATTAGGAATAAAGGCTGCATTGACTAATTGAGTTGCCTTCAACTTCTTTTTAATCATGAAAGGCCCTTTTATCTACAAAGCTGAAGCTGCTGAGCCATTAGGGACAGGAAGCTGCAGAAAGAACATTTTAGTTATTTAAAATAAATCCTATGCGGTAGACAAAATGACCCAAATTTGATTTAATGCCAAAAATGGGACTGAAAAAATACTCCCCATACATACAAACAATTTTTCCTATAACAACATGTTGTTTTGGCGGTGCTTTCACTATCTTTTTTAGTTTTATTGTTCTTTTTTGTGCTTTTTTTTCATGTGAAGCAACAAAAATTTAAAGTCATGATTGAGAACTTTGCTTTGCTTCACTGCAGTTACTCAGAAATTCAACACGACTTAATTCATTTATGTCACTTTAGGAAAAAAATCAATTGAATCATGTACCTTCTAGTATATTTTCAGTTTTTATTAAATGTCAAAAATGGGTTAAATTGTCCCTGTCCTCACACATCATTGCAGATCAAGAACTTGATGAACCAGGGGTCTCCAACCTGAGGCTCCAGAGCCACCTTTGACCCCTCCTGTGGGACTTTTTGGTTGAAGAGTTAAATAAAATGTTTTAATTTCAAAAAGCAACATATTCTTTGGTGTATAAGTTGAACAAAACAAAACAGTCAGAAAAGTCCAATTTTATTTAACTCATTCACCAACTGTTGAGACAAAGTAAATATTATGCCACCAGACTACACTACCCATAATGCTCCAACAATCCAATAGCTTTATAGTTTACCAAATCGAACATTTTGACAGATTTTTGAGCACCTGCACCATAGAAAATTAAATTGAGTTCAGTAAGCAGAATTTAAACATAAGAGGTAATAGATTTTAAGGTGGACTGTCAATCTTTGAACATTTTATTTGCACCATGTGGCCTGAAAAAGTGATAAGGATCACTTAATTGGCTTTCATTGAATTTATGTTCATTACATTTACAAATTTCTAGATGAAATACAGCAACAATGATAAAAAAATGTATTTATATATTTTATTAATCACTGTTGACAGACTACTACATTTGGCACATTGAGAGGATTCTACGTGGTAGGCAGGGTGTCTTTTATTTTGAAAAGAAATCATTTGAAACTCAAAAAATCTATTTTATTTAGACAAAAAAATAGTTTATTGAAATTTGCCAATGAATATAAATCAGTGTCTTTTTTTTCTAAAGGGTGAATTAAGACTTTGTGGCCCCTATTGGGTTATTTCAGTAAAAAATTGACCCTAATGGCTCTGTAAATTTGAAAGTGGCAGACCCCTTGGTATATACCAACCCCACAATAATATTTATTATTATGTCATAAATCATTTAGTATTATTAATAATCAAATTTTGATTAATTAGCAAGTTTATTTTAAACAGAGAAGATGATTTTTTTCAATTCTTTCTAACATTTTTCTGGCTTAACCTTAGAATCTGTCATTAAAAGTAACTTTTTTCTTTTTATTTCCTATTTTATGTTCCCTAAACTGCAGTCTTCTGTGCTTCCTGGCTGCTGACTGTGGCTTCAAATGTATCTTACAGATACAAAACAACTTTACAAACATTCAGTTGTTGCTGCTAAATACATTTAGCCTCCTAAAGTTTAATATTTAAAGATATATATATATATATATATATATATATATATATGAATGTTGCATTCTGGGAGAATGTTCAACAATTTGGGATATTTTTTCTTTAAAAAACTTAGTGATTAAAAGAAATCCCTAAACAAACACAGACATCATTCAAAGTTTCAAAGTGACACATTTAAATCAGTTTGCTGCAGTGGGAACCTGTGCTAGAGGTGATAACATTTGCAGTGCTTTATGGGACAGTGAGAAAGTACGTCATGCAAATCCCCGTATTTTAAGGACAATTTGACAGTTTCCTTCCATGTGTGTTTCATCCCATGCTGGGAAACCTACCTCACACAGATAGGAGCGAGCTCTTCACAGCAGGGTAACCTTTATATCATGTTTACTTTAAAGCCATACGTGTCCATACTTCCTTCCGCGGGGTAAAGGACAACCTTTGAGCTTTTATTGAAGGAGCCCACACACACAGACGTGGTGATTTACCTTTTCTTTTTTTTCTTTTTTTTTTTCTGTATGCTAAAAAAGAATCAGCAGCATCGCTGCTGCCATGTTTCCTTTGTTTCTGGGTATGTTTTCTTCCTTTTAACACAAGAATGCAAGTTCTGGCACTTTTAAAGGTCAGTACGACTAAAGGATTCCTGCTGGTTAATCCTCTTAATTTCGCTTGTTTTTAACAAAAATGCACTAATAACATAACATTGCATCCGTCAGTTTAGATTATTGTTCACTGCTTTGATGTTTTCATTAAGGAAAAAATATTGCTTGTAACCACAGCCAAATCACTCTGTGTTTTATGAGATTGATTACTCCGACCAAGCTATGTACATATAATTTAGAAGGAAATATGGTTGTATCTAATTTTCTCAGACGGTTTCTTTTTAACTTTGTGTTTTTTTAACTAATGTGTTATCTTATATAAACAAATACCCCACTACTTCAAAGAATTGACAGAAAATTATTATTATTATTATTTCAAGATGAGACAGAATGAAGTTATGAATATGGTAAGTCTAAGTTGACTTTCCATTATGAAAAGGATACTCATTTTTGTCACTTTTGTTTGTCAATTTTCTGTCAAAGAATTGAAATGAATTAATTTTTTTCTGTTGTTTCTGTTTAAAAAAAAAATAAAAATCAAATAAAATTATTATTGTTGTTTGAATAAATTTAGAATTCGGATGAAATCCATAAAAGAAAAATGTCAATATTATTTTTGTGAGCTATTTATGATATCAGTTATGATACTACAGATTTGGTAAGTTTTTGCTCACACAAACAAATATTAACATGAGTGTTCAGGGGGGAAAAAAGCTTTATTTAACCACTGTCTTAAATTTGATTAATTTTAACACGGTGCAACTGTTTCATAAATACATACTTATCAACACATTTTGCATTTCTTCTTAAAAAGAAACTAATCATTAAAAAATGTGAATAGCAATATGTTAGTTATTCTCACCACAAAGCTTTAAAAGATTAATAAACTTTTCCCTCCAAAAGTGTTTCTGGGATTTATGGAAGCAGCCATTTTGAAATGACCAGGAAAAGCCTCTCTACTGCCTCTAGTGGAATGATAATGAACTACATGACAGACAACAGACCAACAGTAAAAAAGCCATTTGAGCTGTTTTTTTGCTGATTAAAACCTAGAAGGAGCCAACTAGTTTTACTTTAGCATTCAAGAAATTCGGATTTGCATTCATGACCTTCTTTTCTTATATTAGTTAATATGGGTTTTGTCTATTTTTGACACTAACAAAAGCAAAAATAGAAAAAGAACCTAGCATCTCTCAAAATGTGATTTTTTTTTTTTCTTTTTTACTTCTTTTCAAAATAAAAGACGCTCTGTGCCAAAAAGGATCATCTCAGTGCAGCTCTGGACTGTTGTGCAGCATAAGATATGTGCTTTTAACTCGCAATAGATCGAACTTTTTACCAAATGTTTGCTTTGCATATAAAATCTGTTCATTCTGGAGGTAGCATAGAGCAAACAAGGTCAACAGGGATGTAAAAACCTACATAGTTCATCACCTGTGTGCACCTCAGCCATTAGTTTATCAATTTAACTAATCTAAATTCAATAAATGCTAATTAAGTAATCCTTACTTTAAATAATTGTTACTTTATTTTTATTTTATTTATTTGTTTTGTTCTTTTTCCCCTCTTTGTCCTCAGCAGTCTTATCTGCACTTACACTGCAAAGGAAATACTGACACAACTTGACTAAGCAATAAAAAATAAGACATTTGAATTTGCCACTTTCTGAGAGTTACTTTTTTTGGCACTTTTCCAGTAGATGCACTTTGTGGTGATTACTTTAGTGTTTTAAAACTGTTCTGTGTGTGTATTCTTGATCTTTTCAATAAAGTATTAATGGATTTCTTTCCAAACAAGTCACAACCTTCAAGAAAATAATTGAGATTTTGAACATTTGATGCACTGCTACTGCTGCTGTTAACGTTTCTATCAGCAAGAGTGTTTGACTTGTCAAGAAACATTTTAGTCACTTCTAAATCGATGTGTTTGTGCAGTGAAGAGGCACTTGAAAACAGTTTCTCCTTTTATGCAGATGAACATGCAAGGTTTTTAAAAATGCACTCAGGGGACACATGATGGTTTCCCGGAAACTCAAATATGCACATTTATATGTACATAAACAAACAGATGAGAACTGATACCAATAAAAAAAAAAGAGAAAAAGTTACACAAGCTTGTTCTGACAAGAGGAAAATTAATGGGTGATTGGATCATGAGTTGCTGCTTTTAATGGTGTCCACAGTATAAATAGAAAAGTAAAGAGCTCCAAGGTTTAGAGTAACAGCCTGAAACTCACAGCATCTGAATGTCAAAATGAAGACTTTAAAGAGGACTCTTAACCAGAGGCAGAGATGGTGCAAAAATGAAAAGCAGTTCTGAAGTATGTGAAACCCTCAGGGCATGTTTTTAGCAGTCTTCCAGCTGCACTCTGGACATCTCGTATGCTCTTTACAGATCTACCGCTTTAGCCAGTCAAATGGAATCACAACAAGCAAAAGAAAAGTATATTTTCTAAAACTGAACAAACTCAAAAAGTTCAGAGCAATTTCCAATTTGTTTAGTTTTTCATTTTGTTTGAGGCTGTTGCCACGTTGGAAGGACTGGCTTTGATAAAATACATTAAAAAGTACCAAGAGAAACTCATCAAAAAGTCAAATACGCTTGTGTTTGCAGCAAAGTGTGAATTTTTCTGTATTCAAATCTATCTAATATTCATACCTAAATTAAGGAGTACCACTTAATCTGAATAGAATTACATTGCACTGTGTCAATGAAAATTATTCTTTAAAGACCCACTCCAATGAAAAGTGTGTTTTTTGTTGTTTTTTTGTCATGATGGAGGACATATATGAAGAAAAATAAGATTACAATTGTATTTCTGAGTATTTTCTTAATCAAAATTGTTGTGTTAGGAGCAGAAAAAAATATTTGAAAAAGCTTGTAGCAGTGACATGGATGCTACAGACTCTTCTGATGCATCCACTTGTAGACAAAATAGATATGAATTGTTTTCCTTGTCTGAGCTGGCATCTGGCACAAAACAGCATGGCTGGATAGTTCCAGCCATTTTTGTTCCACCAGTAATATAAAGTTGGGGTAATAAGGGATGATAAGCTAGCGGGAGAGCATGTAAACAGATGGATGATGGGAAATAGGGGACGGGCTAACTCCATGTTTACAGTCCCGCCCACAACTCAGCAGTGAAATTCTACTAGAGCTGGGTATTGATTATAATTTCCAGAAACAATTTGATTTTTTTTTATTCTTCAATTCAATTAAATTTTGAGTTTATACATTTATACACATTTGTTTAGAAATACATTAATAATCTACTATATGTTTGAAATATATTTATATTAATCTGATTCAGTTCACATATTGTAAAATGTATTAGTGAACTAATGAGATTTGTTAATAGAACACAGTGTTACATGGATTCTCAAAAGTAAAAGTTCTAACAAAAACATTCAGATCAGTAACATTGTAAACATTGTTCTGCTTCTCCTGGAGGGCGTTTCAGTTTGGCCACTAGGTGGCGATTGCGCTATAGCATTTCACATTATTCCAGAAGAAGAAGACAGTATGAGGAAAAAACTGTGTTTTAGACCATAAATGGTTACTTTAAAAAATATTTCCTTAAAAGAAAATTCATGCCTGTGAGTTTATAAAGATGTTAATTTAGTCAGAAATGTGTTTTTACGTTAACAGAGCGTTAGCATTAGCCGTCCTATGGGAAATTCCATTAAACGTTAGCATCAAGCTTGCGGACTTTGGTTTGATGTGCTGATGCTATTTATATTTTATGACTCGATTATTGATCTGTTAAGCTTAAATCGATTCAAATCGATTAATTGATGTTATCAACCAGCCCTAATTTCTACTGAGAAACTGCCGCTCTGCAGAAATAGGGGTGATTGGAAAAATCCATTTGGTTCTACATTTCATTTGGCAATACT
>NC_050528.1:10273570-10277581 GCF_002922805.2 Oryzias melastigma
GGTTCTACATTTCATTTTGCGATACTTGTATCAATTTGCTGATATTTAATCAATTATTTATGAGCGTTCATTAGCATCTTCCTTTTGTATTCCACTCAAACTCCCAACCACTAGTTGGCAGCACAGATCACTGAGCCTCTTTGAGCAGCTCCATATCGCGACCAAAACAACATCAAGATCTCGCAAGAACCACATTGTGTTAATTGTTCAATCAATCTTGTGGTTTTTGTTGTTATGAGACTATTTAGTTTTTACTTACTATTCATACAGATTTTTTTCCAAAGTCATACTCATAAAAGTCATTAAAAAAGTGAAAAAAAAGCAGTTCAGTTTTGGGAAATATTCCGTCATATCTTGAGACATGTATCAAGATCGTATTGATACGTATAGGATACGTGCTGAACTTATTTTATTTATTTTTTTCAAGGATTTTTCATCTTCACTGGTGTCTGTGGTAGACATAAAATCCTGTCCACTTTTGTCATGGGAGGGTTCACACATCAATATAAGGGTGGGGTCATCTGGACCCATAAGAGAGGATGAGGTGACGTGGTTGATGGCAGCAGCTTTTATGATGCAATCAAGTTGGAATATAAAAACAACAAGAAATGTGTCCAGTAGTGCCATAAAAAAATAACATTTATTATTATTACTATTATTATTATTATTATTATTATCAAGAGTTTCCTGACTGTCACTGTCTGCAACTCTAAAAACAATAATTTAGTATCTATTAAGAAAAACTGCATTCATTTGCCTAACATACAAAACAATATATGGTAGTTTAACACCATCTCATTTATTAAATATTCCAGTACTATTCTATGAATTGTACAATCCAATCTAAAAAAATGTTCTTTGCAAGTTAAAATAATGCAAAAAAAAAACTCTTCACCCAACCATTACAGTGAATTTCCCAAAGTAAGATGAAAATATCAAATCAATTTCATTTTTAAATAAATAAAAACTAAAGCTAAATTTAAAAATTGCACATTTTTTCCATTATGACATATGTAGAATAACATAACATATATAAAAACATTTTATCAATAACAATATTCCCCAAAATGAATCATTTTAGAATATTTTTCTGATGATTTGAACAAAAAAGCAATAGAATGAAAATTTGATATTGCAAAAACCGTCGTCACAGCCAAACCGTACAGGTGTAGCTTTTAAAATAGCCGGTGAATGAACAACAGATGCCTGAAGCTACTGCTCGCTTTACTGTAAATACATTTGGTAACAATCAGACATTTCTACCAACTGCAAGGCTAAGTTTTTTAAACAACCCCCCTCAGTAATATAAACCTAAACACTCATTGGCTTCATAAGGTAAATATACAAGAAGTCCATTAGGTCCTCCTTTGAACTATATGTTATATTCAATCATGCAAAGGCTAACTGTGGTAGTGGCAGCTCAAACATCTTGGATTACGTGCTGGAAAACGACTGATGGAAAAGGTTGATTTGATCCAGTGTGGAAGCCTGTGAGTGAAAATAAATCTAAACAAAACCTATAACATGGAAAATGTATGTAAACTTTTTGAGGCTACCAACTAACTTTAAAAAAAAATGGCAAAAGAAAAGCTATCATAAATGTGATATTAGTTCTGACATTAAGCTCAAAACTACTTTTACATCAGATTCTACCAAAGGAAATGCAGTTTTCTACATTCTACATGTTTATTGCTGTCAACAGTCTTGAAGGCTGTTATAGTATCTTCCAGAGCAAAAGGAGCCTGTGAGACATCAGATTACAGGCAGCAGTGCAGATAAAGCCTAAGTGATGTTAGGGAAAGCAAATTAATGCCACATGAAAGTTTGGTTGTATATGTTTCCTTTTTCGTGTTTAGTCTTCTTTGAAGATGCCATATTTGCACGTAGGAGCTGCTCGTCGACACATATGCACTTGATACTTTTCCTGATAAACATTGCAACTGCAGACAGCATATCTTTTTTATTGATTGCCAAACACGGAAAATAACATTTCTACTTCCATCACCTCTTATTTTTTGGGGGGTGAAAGGATTATTTTAGCATGGCTTTTATTTTGAAAGATACCATGCAATCATGTGAAAATGAGAAGACGTGATGACACATGAGGACTAATTTGCCCTTTAACCAGTTCTATCTTCGGGGTTTTGAAACCAGGGGGATGCAGTGGTTAGTAATTATAGTAATTAGTTAGTTAGGTTAGTAATTAGTAGTGATAATTTCCAATTGCTTAATTGATGGACATAAAGGGATTCCTTTAGGCTTATAGTGTATATGTAATCATATACAATAAATTGGATACTAACATTGAATCCACTAAAATTGTAACTCGACACCTGAGCAACACGTATACTCAAACCTGTTGCTATGACAACAATGGGTGAAGACTAACTGGAAGAAAACATTTTTTAAGATTTCATTTGGTTGGGTAAGTTCAGAGTTGAGGACAAGCAAAAGCAGCCAAAGTTGACTGTATATAGAGTACTGGACTAATCAGGTATGACATCACCCATAGAAGAGACTTTACGAAATTAAGCCAATTCAATCACCATTTTTCCATCTTGGAACCAGACGACAGTGATTGGTCTGAGTCCGTTTCAGTCCACGTTTCTAGGAAAACTACTGTCACCAATCATGAATGAGCTTGTTTCAAGGCCACACCCCTTCTGCTAAAAGCGGGCTTGAGAGAATCTGTCAATCACATGTTCAAGATGGGGGGACCCCAATTCTTTTAGTGAGGCATCTGCTTAGTCAGTTTATAACTTGAGTCATTTCCAATAAAAATAAAATATCGTAAAAAAAAATAATTTAGGATTTGCGTAAGATATTAAGAAAAATGTATCAGAGCAGAAATGGTTGTTCTGACTAATAGAAAGACTGTTTACTTCTCAATAGAAGTCTATGGCTTCTTGGAACCAGCGAGTACTCCTATTTGGAACGTAAAGGGGGGAGGAGTCACTCAGTCCAGTTCTCTATATACAGTCAATGGTTTGATCAAGTACAAAAAAATATATTTTAATGGAGATTCACCTTTTTAAATGATGATCTTTCCTTATAACTTCAATCAAGATTATTAAGGACCCTAAAACACTGTTCATGTTCTCAGACTGACAAACCACTGGTGTACAGTATTCATTTAGGCTGACGGTAGGAACAAGGTTAAGAGGCTCTGACAGACAAGTTGAGACCTCTGGGATTTATTTTGGAAAAGAAACGGATTGTGTTCCACAATGAGTGACAGTGATAAATAAAGCCAAGGCTTCCAATTCCCACATTCAAGGCAAATCAGACGCATAAAAACTCGTTAACGTATGTTTCCAAAAAGGAAACAATCTCAGCTTTGTAATCAGCACTACAAAATATATCCTGTTCTGATTCTTTTTTTGGTGGAGAGAGATTTGTTTTCAAATCATGCAGACTGCACTTCCTACTGCACTGGTGGTCCTCCAACAAAGTGTAAACACAGATGTGGCAGAGCGCCCCGCTCCCTCAAACCGCAACAATAATTTTTCTTTCTTTTTACCAAAATAACTAATCTTATTTGCATTTAAATCCCATTACTTCAATACACTGTTTGGGCCTCCATCATTAAAAGCGGCTTCAGCATCAAAATACAAAGTCAACTGAATAAATGTCATGGTTTTCTGTGGTTGTTCTTTTATTCTGTGAAAAAGGAAAAAATAGAATGACAAATGTAAACATGAAAATGTGCCATCACACAAATGTCTCTTTTTATAACAGCTAAAACATTTTCAGACAGACAAACTGGCTTGAATCTGAAGAAGAAATTTAAAAAAGCTGATCTCAGTAGAAGTGCCAAAAATGAATTATTTGTAATATTAAAGACCAACTGCAATTAAAATCCTGTTTTTGGTATTTTTAACGTGTTCTTGTAGCACTTCTCTGAGGATGGAGGAAATGTGTAAAGAAAATTAGCATTAAAATAATGTTTCTGAGTATTTATTTGTATAAATTTTAGGGCCGGGAATTGAATAAAATTTTGAGCTAATTAAT
>NC_050528.1:10277629-10290503 GCF_002922805.2 Oryzias melastigma
TGAAAATAATTACTTTATAAAATCACATGCAAATTGTAAAATTGGAACATTTTTTCTTAACCCTTTGGAACCTTAGCTACCAGAAATAAGAATTTCTAATTTGGGACGTTGATGTCCATTTGACATTTTTCCTGAAATTCAGATTTTTTTTTACCTCATAAATGTTCCTTATTGTGTTTATGAAAAATAAAAAAAAGGTTTTTGGGACAGGTTTGATCCTGCTGGAGGTCGACTCTGCTAGAATCGTGGAGGCGTGTCTGTCCTCTCTGAACTGCTCGCCTCTGGTAGCAACAGTGGGTGGAATTTCCGCAATTTTTAGACAGCGTCGGTGCTTATTATTGTAGAAAGATTAATGTCGGTCCCCATCCCAACATAAACTAATGATATTTCCTCGTTGTTGGATTTCTAATAGCAGATAGCTCCGTTTAGCTCCGCCCACCACAGCGGATTTCTCGCTCTTTGCTGCGGACATCGTTCATCTTCTGCCCTATTTATTAAAATAAAAGATCGCTTTTTTTTTCCAAAACCATAAAATCAATGCTGTATTATGTCTTTAATTTAATAAACTCTTAATTACAGAATATATAAAAGCTTTATCACGCTGATCTCACAGCTGCACGTCAGGACGCCTGACCGTGTTAATAAATAATAACGCGTTAATTCTGTTTGATTAATCACATGTGTTAACATGTTAGCTGTGGCAACCCTAATAAATTGTTGTGAGTCAGTAGCAAACAAAAAAAAACATATTGAAAAATTTGTTAAGTAAAATCTACAATCCACAGACCACAAGCTCCGCTCTATTCCGATGCTTCCACTTTGATTTCCCTCATATGTCCTTTGATCTAGCATGAAAGAGTGTAAACAAATGGATGATGGGAAATGAGGGAAGGATTACTCCTCATAGGTGAATTTCTGTTGAACTCCCACCACTCTGCAGAAACTATGTCATGGAAAGCTACAGATTTTTCCTTTTTGGCTTAAAAATGACACAATCATGCTTAAAAAACCACTGGGAACGCTTTTACAAAAGATCAAAAGATGATTGGAGTGGAACTTTAAAATAATTTTGGGGCGTATCTGCATGGATTTTATAGCAAACCAGTGTGAGGACTTTGGCAACTGCTTCAATGTCTTCCTGAATGCCAACATCGTTATTGTACATTAATTGCAAAAGTGCAATTTCAACTAAATTGGTTTTGTAATCCAGATTTCAGGACGCCAGAAATGCGAGTATGAACTAACGATAGCAACACATCAGAATTTTTACCTTCTGTCGTAAGGATAGACTTAGCAGTTAAAGGCGTGGGTCATAACCTGTATAAATACCATAAAAGTGAAAACTCATCCACTGACCCTGAGGGAAGGCAGAACATTCCACACTTATGGAAAACGGGGAGCTGAGAGTCATCTGGGTCAAGAGATCCTGTTAAATGAGCTGGATAGGAACAGCAATTACTAAGAGGTGAAAGAGTTCACATGTTGGTGTCAGTTCGTACTCTGATATTCCATTATAGGACATTTTTCCCCCCAAAAATGATTTTTTTTTGTAGAATTATGAGCATCAAGGTTGAAATAAACACTTGAGAACCTTACATCTCTTTCTGCAGACGCTGTAGGAATGTTCCATGATTAAAAGTCTACAAGACTTTCATTGTTGATGATTTATTAAAACGCACATTCTTGGTTCTTTTCATTTAAATAAAGGTTTGCCAGAGACATCAGACACTAAACACTGTGCCTGTTTAGGTCTTGTAAACTAGCTCTGCTTGTGACATTTACAACATCTTGAATTATTTATTTTACTCCGCTCAGCCAGAGACATACAGGACATGGCTCACGTAACACTTTTTCCTCTTTTCTTTGACCACAAGCTGTACACATTTGATACCAGTTTTATAGGAATGACCACATTTGTGTAGACTGGAATTTTAACATATCATACTTTTATGACATTAAAAGACCACAACACACACGCACAATGTCTATCTATAGACATTTTCTTTAGATTTATGGAACATTTTCTGAAGCTTAAGGGTTAAATTCTGCTTCAAATTTAATGGGGTGCAAATATTTTGAGATTTTAATACTTTTTAAAAATATTTAAATACTATAACAGTTTGTTTATTTTAAGAAAACATTCCCAGTAGTGTTTTAATTGTGATTATGATGAGTTTAACTAAAATCTCACAACTTAAATACCTTAAAAAATACATTTTTAAAGTTGATTTGAAGCCTCTGTTTCCAAAATCTCCTCTGAGGGGGCGTGGCTTGTGGTGCTATTCTAAGTTTTGGACATTTTTTGTGCCACTTGTTAATTTTTAAACATGTAAACTAATACAAAACCATCTGCTTCTCTTATAAATGCAACCTATTTATCCAACCCCTAATACAGTCCAGATCGCGGCTACAGCAGAGCTGCTGTGGCTCCCTCAGTTATGGTCCAGACATGTTGGGAACATTTTGTGTTTTGCCAGCTGGTGGAGACTTGTGTCCAATATTTGAAGAACATAAAGACTATAAATGTGGCTTCACTTTCACAGAAGACTTAGATAGTCCCAGCTGAAAGGACATTCTCTTTAAGATGTCAAAGTGAGACGTTGTTGATTTTTCATAAATATCGCCCGCCTGTTTTGCTGCAGGAGTCGGATTATATGGGCTGTGTTTGATTTACGCCGAGAAGGTCACAGTGCGTAGTCTGGTTGCGAGTTCATGCATAAAGTCATTCAGTATATGAAGGCCTAAATCTTAAAACAAATGGATGATAAGCTAAAATCTATTCTGATAAGAAACCTCTTAGATCATTAACGGACTAATTTTATATTTACAAAACCTCTGCTGGACAATATAGGAAAATATATTCCAACCACATTTTAATGGAGCCAAATTGGGGCCATAAATATTAACATTTTGAAAAAAATAGTGGGAAAAAAATTTAAAATGTGCAAAACTTTTGGCTATTCTAAAATAAGCTTTGATATTTTCAGCTTCAAATGTTCTGTTTTTTAGGTTTCAAAACTCAAAATTTCCATTTAAAATCTTTTTTTTTTCACTTTCAACTCTTTTTCCGAATATAAAAATTTCAGTTTTAAAACTTTTGGCCCTGTTGTGACGCGTTTGGGCGGGGCTAACACAAAGGACCAATCAAAATCAATGAAGGTGGTAACTTCAGTCCCGGTGCGTTCACTGACTCTGAGAACTGTGGTCATTACAGTCAGAAGAAGATGGTTTAGTCTAATCCAAGTTCTTAGAGTCAGTGAACCGGGACTGAAGTTACCACTCTCATTGATTTTGATTGGTCCCTTGTGTTAGCCCCGCCCCAACGCGCCACAGCGGGGCCTAAAGTTTTGAAACAGACGCTATGTCTGAATTCATCTCCTAATCAATGTGAAAAAACATCACTCCCAAAATTGAGTGCACTAGAAATTTCCCAGAAGTCTTTGCGAAAAGCTAGCATGCATCAATGTTCACTGGATTAGTGAATATAGACCACAATGCATTGCGGTCGAAAAATTTAGTACAAAAAACATGTTTAAATGTGTTTTTTTTAATAAATCATCCACATTTTCACCATCAGAACACAGTGGAGTCATAAATAAACGTTGTGAAATGTCTGTATTGATTCGATTTTGACTTTGTGAAATCGGTGACGTAATAACGACAGAAAAATGGTGAGCGTCGTGTCCGAATTACCTTTAAAATCTAGGGCACTATATAGTCCCGCACTATTTCGTTTTTTAGTAGTTAGGGGTTAGGGAGCGATTTTGGACACAACCTGAAATTTTCAGATTCAAAAACGAAAAAAAAAAGTGAAAAAAGTTTTGAAATTGAAATTTTGAGCTTTGATACCTTAAAAAACAGAAACTTTGAAGCTGAAAATTATTACAATTATTTTAGAATAGCAAAAAGTATGGGACATTTTAACATTTTTTTTGGCCACACACCAATCAAAATTTTATTTATTTTTTATTTATTTTATATTTATGGTCCTAAAATAGCTCCATAGATTTTTCTCCCATGTGATATTTCATTAAATAATATTATCTGAAAAGAGATGAGACATTTCTCTGCTTTAATTGCCATGAAAAGCTGCTTAAAGACAAAGATTACTTTTTTAGTTTGAATGGATCACTCCGAGAGTGCATGCTTTTCAATTTTGAGTTTTTATTCATGTGCAGCACACAACTCATTCAGTTAAATTATGATAACTGTGGATTGGAAAATTGAAAATGATATTGTTTAGAAAGGGTTTGTGGTTAAAATACACTCTGGATTACATACTCTCTGTGGAAACCAACATGTGGATGAATCATAACGCATCTTCTGAAAGAGTGAAATTGTGCGTTACGTGTTTGTTTAGTCTCTTCTGGAGGATGCTGTGGTGAGTGACCCGTCCTTCCACCCTCAGCAACATGGTGTCACGCTGTTGACCGTCCTCACTCGACCGCTGTCGGCTTTATGGACGAGGTTAGCTGTCTGAGGAACTCACAAACCCAGCAGTCTGACATCGCGTGACTTTATTATAAAAATGTCGGTCTCTAAACATCAATGCACAATTGCGGCATAAGATTCCAGTTCAAGGTACTTCAGTCTTGGACTTTGAGACGTCCCAGTCTGGGGAAATGTTCCCTTTTGAACGTTCATGTGTTTTTGAGCCACAGCGGGACGCTTCAAAGCATCAAACAACACATCTTCAAAGCTGCGTGTTCTGTCTGCGTACAGATGTTCTTTGTGTTTTGTCTGATGCTGTTGATGAATTCAATCAGATAAAGGATTGTTTACACAAATGAGAGTTAAAAAAAAAGGATAAAATCAAAGTTTGAACAAAGGATGCTGGGAGGCTTGCAGCAGAGAGGTACACTTTTAATCAACCACACCAAAACCCCGTTCCTGCTTCCAATGGTTTATGAAAATGTGTCTAAGATCTTCGTTTCTCTGTCCTGGAGGGATGCGTTCAAGACCTTTGGTTGTCCTCAACATTTTCATAATAAAGTATAATACTAACTCTAGAGACTGTCTTTCTGGTGAACCCAAAATATTTGCTTAAAAGTTTGAACTGAGGACAAGAATGAGGAACAAAAAGCAACAAATACAGTATGTATTATACTGGTATGGTACTTATTGGGTATTTATATGGTACCTACATGGTACCTATGAAGTATCTACTGGGTATTCACATTGTACTTAAATGTAGGTGTTTAAGTGGCACCTACCCTGTCTTACAAATTACCTACTGAGTATTTAGGAGGTACTTATGTGGTAAACTAATACCTCTCTCTAGGTGGTTGGTATTTATGTGCTACTTTTGTGGTACCTTTTACATGTTTCATGGTACTTGCCATATGTAAGATGAGAGAAAGTACACAGAAAGTACATTTTTAGTACCTTGAATTCATGTTGTAAGTTTTCGTGTGTTTTGTGGAACTTATATATGTAAAAAGAGAGTATTGTGGCTCTCAGATACAGTAGCTTTTTTTTTCAAGTGAAACAAAACAATCAGACAAGACAGACTTTTATTTTGAAAGGAAGTCAAAGTTTTGCATTTTTCATATTCAGAAAAAAAAGGCTAAGTTTGATGTTTCTTTTTGTCTACATTTATTTATGTCAACATTTATGTTCATTATAGTAATACATAACATAAATACAAAGCAGTGTCTTATAATTTAAGAGGAAATTTTATTTTTTTATTCCTGCAGGGCAAGAACAAATGTTAAATGGAGATGTCTTTCGGTTTTTGGAACGAAACTTTGGAACTCTTTGAATAAAGATCCTAAATGAGTCAATACTCTTTAAAAAAATTAGGTTACTGATTAAAAAAAATAATATGTATGTATGTAGCTGCAATGTATGTATATTTCGTGTTTGTATGTCTATAAACTTGTACATAAGAATATGTATTTGGTTGGAAAATGTATATTTTTTTATGTTGTCATCTTGATGTTCAGTTTTGTTTCTGTGTAAGTTTTATTTTATGGATGGGCTTTGATAAACATGATGATTCAGCCTATTCCTTTTTGGCTAATGTCAACTATTATTTAAAGGTTGTGAAATATTAAATTTATACAACCAACCACATAAAAATTCAAACTTAAATCTACTTTTTCAAATAGATACAAAGTAAAGTTGTGTTGCAGACCCATGCGTTAAACAGTGCTGTACTTTTCACAACTTTATAAGAATATTTGTCCTTTTCAAGAATTACAAACTTCTTTTTAGATTTATTTCTGCCATTACTCAGCAAATATAACGCTCCAGTCAGCTTGGACATAAATTACATTTAAATTCCATTAAAATCCAAATTAAAACTGAATTTGACAGGTTGCTACATCCTCCATGAAAGGTGTTTAAATGCAGTCAGTTGCAGCCAACAGTGATGAACTGACTTCTCTTGTTCATTATTTAAATGCCTTAGCAGCCTTTACAGCCGCAAAATGTTCCTTTTATAGAGGAAGCAGTCCTAAAACTCATGTGTTAATACTTACTCGTGAACACATCCCCTACAGGTTCTAAAATAATGAGGATTTTTTTTTAATAGAATCAGCTTCTGTTGTTTATTTGCGTCCGTGGTATTTATTTATTTTCCATAGAGGATTTTAGAAACAGCTGGGCATCCTGCTGAAGCACAGATGTTTGGTATTGTGTTGGATTTTGAAAAAAAAGTAATAAAACATAACTGCTGAATTTAAAATAAGATAAAACGTGAATATTTCAAAGGGATGTTTCAAAAAAAAAAAAAAAAATA
Organism: Oryzias melastigma; assembly: GCF_002922805.2. Taxonomy (NCBI): domain Eukaryota; kingdom Metazoa; phylum Chordata; class Actinopteri; order Beloniformes; family Adrianichthyidae; genus Oryzias; species Oryzias melastigma. The sequence continues at coordinate 10,284,372 of NC_050528.1, forward strand.
CCTTGAGGTTTGTGAAGGTTTGAAAGCAGAAGCGCTACACTGCCATCTACTGGTAGGATTGTCACATTGATCTTGTAATTTTTATCTTCACCATAAAATTCAAATTCAAACTGATTTTATTTATAAAGCACTTTTCATATTAACAAATACACCTCAAAGTGCTGTGTTATTTAAATATATTTTGATAAGTTTTCATCAAACTAAAGCAAAAAAATAAAAATAACGGGCTTAATAGTTCCAATAACACTAAAAAAGGAGGGCTTAACAATCGAACCTCTAACTAAGTTAATTAATTAATAATTTATGAACATATTTTTTGTTGATTTTCATTACATTTATGTTGTTCTTTCTTTCTTTTTAATCGTCTTTGTTTTTATTTTTAATGGCTGTGGTTTTTGTTGTGTCCCCTCCTGGTCGATAGGCGGCGACATTTTCAGCCTCACCAGGTTCACATGTACATCCTGCTACAGTGAAGAAGAGTACACTCGGAAATCAATATGGCGACCCGCCGGCTAGCATGTTTGGGGTTAAATGCCGTTTATTCTACGGTCTGCTTACCAAATCAGGTACAATTCTTGTTATAAACATTTTGTCCTGTATTTTTATAAAGCTTTTCATATATTTTTAACATAAAGAATGCAAAAACTCGCAACTTTAAAGGTTTAGCTAGCTTTTTGACCTAGACTCCGTTGCTCAGATTAGTTGACACGAACAGAAGAGTACATCAAATTGTTGCGAATTTAGCTTGAATAAGTTGCTCTTACTGTCCTCAAATTGTGTTGACAGGAGACGCGGAACATAGTATCGTTTTCTTGAGACTTCACTAATGTCTAGACGCTCCGCTTTTTCAAGCTAGTTAATTAAATGTAAATGCATAAACGTGAGTGAGACATGTGTAATGATAAAGTAAAGATATTTAAGTTCCATTATTCATTTAAAAGCGCACAATTTAATGTATTTCAATTTGTGGGTAATTTATTACAATATATTTTATTATACTTGACCTTTAAAAAAGTCAGATACATCTTTATGTTATTAATTTAAACTCTTACACTTTTTTCTTTTTGGGGTGTTTTTAATATACTGCTATAAACGTGTTAGTTTAACTACATCAAAGCAAAAACAACAGCAAAAAAAGGATAGGGTAACTTGCTTTCAGCTGATCAAACCCACAAAACAATCATAAAAGATTGTAAACTTTGAAGTTCTTGGTAAGATATGATCCCAAAACAGTAGCTGCCATGCTTTTCATCTAAGCAAATGAACATATTTTATAATATTTTGTCAAGAACCCACTTGCATTTCAGGACTGAGATCGTTAAGTGAAAACTTTAAAACTGTGACTATGAATTGCAGATGGAGATACCTGTCAGTAACTTGATGTGTGTGGTATGCAGGCACTGAGAAGCTGCTGGGGAGCTGTGGAGCAGATCAGAAGCTACTATGTTGACTGGAGGATGCTCAGAGACGTCAAGAGAAGACAGATGGCCTTCGACTATGCAGATGAAAGATTACGGATCAATGCATTAAGGAAGAACACTCTCCTGCCGAAAGAGCTTCAGGTTGTTCCCAGATTCATATTTTCAACTAGTTCCGTGTATGCCACACCATGTTTGACAGTGTGTTCTGAAAGTTTCATCATTTTACACAAGTTCTAACTGTCTATACAGCAAGAGAGCTAAATATGGTTTTCATATTTTTGTTTTCTTTATGGTGTTAAAAAAGTCATCTTGTTTTATGCTAAAACTACTAAATACTATTTTGTGTCACCATTAAGATAAAGAAGTAAGCACGCACATAAGTTACAATCCTTAAACCCTTTCTGAATGTCTTCATAGGAGATCGCAGACAAAGAAATTGCAGGTCTCCCAAGAGACAGCTGTCCTGTGAGGATACGTAACAGGTGTGTGATGACTTCCCGGCCCCGAGGAGTAAAGCGGAGGTGGCGACTGAGTCGAATTGTATTCCGGCACCTTGCTGACCACAACCAGATGTCAGGGATTCTCAGAGCAAGATGGTGAATGTGGTATTTTTGGATATAATGGTTGATTTATGTGTAAACAAAGCTGTGCAGGTTTTAGCTTTGCAGATTTCTCAAAGTATCTAATTTCCTGCTAAAATCTGATTTTGTTGTGTGAACCCAAATATATGAAAAGTAATGCAAATATGAGTAAGAGTAAATAAACATCATTGTGCAAAACTGTCTTCTTTTTTCTTGCTTCATTGCTTCATGATTGTTTTTGTAAATGTTGTTTAGGAAAACACTGAATTACATTCTAATAGGAAAAATTTAAGTTATTATTTAGCATTCATGATCCCTGAAATATTCAACACTTACATTTTGGAACTTGACATTTTTTGGTGAAAGTGAATGTAGAGTATTTAAGCTTTTTTTTTAAATAAACTTTACTGTAAACGTCAGTTTCAGTACAAAAAAAATGCAAAATAGCCATTAAAATACATTTTGCATTTATACAAACAATATAACATAAAACTAAATAAAATTACATAAAATTCCAGGGGTACAAACAAACAAAAAAGAAAAACATACAATGAGTAAAAATGTGATTAAAAAATTGCAGAGTTTACATTTTTTATGATTTTATATTAAAAACAAATTTAAAGACATTTCACAGCCTTTTGGTTTTCTTTTTTTTTAAAGTAATTGATTCAATAGTTTGGCTTCTACCAGAAACAAAGAAAACCTGGGAATTTTGTTAGGAAAAAAATTGCGTTTATGGATGCCAAATTGGCAAGAAAAATTAATAAATTGATAAAAAATAAAACTGGTGGAACCCAAACAATGCATGCTTCCAAAGTAAAGATAAGGAGAGAACACAATTGTAACAACAGAAATCACAGAAGATTTGCAAAAAAAAAAAGCAAAGAATGGCATGCCAAAAAAGAGGAGTAACTACTTCTTGTGAGCATTTACAAAAGGTACACATTGCTGGGTTTAAATCTTTTTAAATACATTTTTTGTGGAATAAAATCTGTGTAGAATTTTATAATAAATCTATTTTATCTTATTGGAAATGAGATGGTGATTAGCTGAAAGTCAGACCCTTTTCCAAGACACATTATCTACAAATTGTTTCCAATAATGAATGATACATGGGAAAGTGATAATACCTTTCTGAAAAATAGGGTATTTAAGATGGAGCATGGAAGTAGTCATAAAAAATGTCTGCTTTATATATGGAAAAGAACTAGAGTTATCTTTGTTTAAATGTTATTATCACCACTAATTTACAGACATAAAATAATAATGGAAAAAACACTAAACAAATGTAAGTAAATCCCGAATGTAAAAAGAAAAAACAAATTACATGCGATTTTGTTCAAATCTGGTTTTATTTATTCCAACCGCTAGGTGGCAGTACTGAAGCTAAAGTAAGTGGTGAAAGCGGCACATAATTCAAAGAAGAAGCAGCGTTGCTTCCGAATGTTAGAAATCCTCAGTTCAGAGAGCAGTGCGGTCTTCCAAATCTTCTGGGTGAAACATAAAGAGACCCAATGGAGCTAACGGATCAGGTATAAAATTTATATATGCCAAAACATAATTTAAATTATATGTTTTAATCTTTACTTGGGTGAGTTCGTTAAATTTATGTCGGTATCTAATAGTTGTGTGATATTAGCTTACGTCGGTTAGCTTGCTTGCCCCTTAACGAATATTTTATAGATTTCTTCCTTTGTCTTTTTATTGGATAACTGCAAAATGAACGTTTCCACTTTTCAACTACAATTACAAACGCTTAGGGTGATAAATTTACCTCTGAAGATTAGCTATCAGTTGTGTTTTCACCCATTCTGATGAAGTTTACTAGAACATTCCAGCAGCATCCCGCTCGCGGCTTCTGCGCTGCACTTCAGAGCTGCTTTTAAACATTTTAAATGATAGAAAACTACTAAAAATGACAATATTTTGACTCCTGTTGGATAATATTGACATATGAACACGTTACTGTTTATTATGCTATGTGCCGTGACTCGTGATAGTTATTTAAGTACTAGTAGTAGCATAAATAATAAAATGCAGACTGTATAAAGGGGAAACTCGTGTGCTTTGTTTTTATATTCAGATAGATGCTATTTCAATTTTTCTTTTAATTTAATGAAACTTTTAGTGAATTATGTCTACTTATTAAGTCGTGTGTGTTTCCTCGGAACAATTTACAATTCCACAATAGATGTACAGATCTTGCTCCTTTTATCTAACTAACCTGGTTAATTAAATATTATGTGTGGATTTACCAGTCAGAAAAAAATATTGAACATTGACCTTAGAACTTGATAATACAATTGCATAAAAATGTCTATAAATGCAAATATATATATATATATATTGTGTGCTGAATTGCAAAGAGTTTGTTTAACAAAAATGAAATCAACTAGTTGTTCCTTGATTTTCCTGATTCCTATTTACCAGATTACCCAGCTGGAAGCAGACTTGCAGGAGCTGGGTTCCCTCCTGGAGAAGTCAGAGAGGAAAAGGGTGCAGGAGTTGTTAAAACAGGAGCAGAGGAAAGTGGAAAAAGAACTCGCAACTAAACGACAGCAGCAGGAACAGCATGCTAAGAGAGAGGCAGATCCATCTGCAGCCTCTAAAGCCCCATACACAACAAAAATCACTAACTATGGTATGGAGCATTTCAGATATTAACAGTGTTTAGGACTCAATAATGATTTGCCAATTGTTTATGCTTTTATTGTTTGTCTTTGCAGCGTGGGACCAGTCAGACAAATTTGTTAAAATTTACCTGGATTTGAAAGGTGTTGACAAAATCCCATCAGAAAATGTAGAGGTCAACTTCACTGAAAGGTAATTCAACTTGTTTTGTAAAGAACGTTCATACTTTTTTCATACTAACTTGACATTTGTGTTGATTCAGATCTTTCTCAGTTTTGGTAAAGAATCTAAATGGAAAAAATCACCAGATGACGGTGCTCAGCTTGTTACACCCAATCGATGAAAAGGACAGCTACAAAAAGGTAAATCGCATTTCTCTATTTTTCCATTAAATTTGACTCTAGTGTCTTAACATCAAGAAGCATTTTTGAAACAAAGTCGTATTTTAGATTTCACAATTCTGTATTTTTGCATTCAAAGTTAAGCCTTTTTTCCCTCCTAAAGAAGACTTTTGCATTTTCCATCGACTTAATTTAATTCCCATTTGTTGCAGTTTTAGCTTCTTTTTTTGCCAGAACTAAATATTTAGGGAAAGCAAACACCAATAAAAGATAAAAATACATTTGTCACCTATTTATCATGTTGTTTTAATAATTAATCTTTTCTAATGGCATTTCTGTGTCACTCTTTTTGTTCTCTCAACAGATAAAAACAGACATGGTCTTGATCATGTGCAAGAAACAAACCACAAAGAAGTGGGACTGCCTAACATCAGTGGAAAAGCAGACCAAAGAAAAAGAGTAAGTTCAGAAAATACCCTTTTTGGGGTTTTTTTTTCAGCAAAATATATTCATGTTTAGCTGGTAGAGGCTACATTCTTAATACGGGATGACTGAGGAAACTGAAGAACATTAGTCAACAACTTTTTTTAGGCTATGGTCCAGTTTAATGTCGGACAATAGTTGCACGGAATAGCTGCTTCAACCTTACTAAACAGCACAGAGTACAAAGTGGTCAGAAACTACTTGTGACCAGGACTAAAAGAAAGCTTCTACGGTCTGGTACTGCGTAGAGGTATCAGTTCTGTTGGTGTGTCCAGTATTTGCTGCTTTAACTCTCAAACAAAAGCAGCTTCAGGCGGTTGCAGCTAAAACTGTGAACCAGACTGCACTTTATATCACAATTTTACCGTCTCTGTGGTTTTAATGTCTTATTATTGCTCCGAAATGGGATTTACGTCCCTCTCTCCCCTAACGTTCTATCTCTTCCGTGAACAAACGCCTGGTGCATGTGCGTCATATAGGGTACGTTTGATCTGTTCTCCGGGGACGCTAAAGTCATTCACAGTCATGTAGGTATATTTCTGCAACGGGACAAAAAATAAAAACAATACATTATTCATACAGTTTCTGAACACTATTGTGGTTTATAGTTCAAGATAAAGCAATAGTGCAATGGTAGAAGTGAAACTTGCAGCAAATAAATTCATTCTTATTCGT
>NC_050528.1:10290516-10302550 GCF_002922805.2 Oryzias melastigma
AAAAAAAAAAAAAAAAAAAGAACAATGCAGGGAAAATTATTCAAGAGGAAGATTACAAGTGAGGATGAAGATGTGTGCATTAAAATTAGGAGAGAAGAAAAAGGAGAAAGGAGGTGTACTTATCAAGTTCTTTAGTGCAACAATCAATTCAAATATTTGACTTTCTTTTTAACAAATTTGAATAATTGAATATCCCCAGTTCTAGAATGTCCCTACAAATTCATCCATGTTTAGTCTCTCAATCTTACTTTGACCGATTACAAACTGCGGATTAGTGCACATGTGTCAGTTTTGTTTCATTTAATAAATGACAACATCAGATCAAACTGTTTACACAATTTATTAGTCTCTGATGGTTTCACTGCACCAAAATGTGTGTGATGAAGCAATGGAGGTTTCTGTAGTCTAGTAATTGTAATTTATCTACTGAAATTTAAACTGTAATTTACTCCGTTACTAGCAAGGATTTTTTTTGTTTTTTCTTTGACCATTGGGCTGGAAATGAGGCAAAAAAAAAATTAGCCTTAATTTTTCAAAAGTCTTAAAAAATCTTGCATTTAATTTGAATAAATGTGCAGGAATCCTGTGTAAAGGACATGCTAAGGTGATTCAATAACTAATAAAAAATAGTGTGATAAAATATATTATCTGAAGGATCTTTTCAGGTTTTAATGGTACTTAACGGTTTCCTTACAGTCCTGAAATTATTCACTCATGAACGTTTCTTCTTCTTCTCTACAGTAAACCCAGGGCTGACGATAATGCAGACCCAAGTGATGGCTTAATGACGATGCTGAAGAAGATTTACGAAGAAGGAGATGATGAGATGAAGAGAACCATCAACAAAGCGTGGTCAGAGTCCCAGGAGAAGAAGTTTCGAGGAGAGGAAATGATGGACGTCTAGACTTTGCTGTTTCTATTTCTTTACCGGAGGACCAAATGAAAGCCTAGATGCTGCTTCAGGTGTGATTTGGAGTTTTAAAGTTAAAGAATCGTATAACAAATGGGATGCAAATATATGAAAACTATAAATGGGATGAGTGTTTGTTGTCTGGCACCTGAAGTTCTTGTTATGGGCAAAGAAGGAGATCTATCCACCAGATGGCGCTAAAATCAAAGCTATCATTTTCTAGTTTAAGATCTGAAGAAATGTAAAAAAAAAAAAAAAAGCCTAAAAAAAGTTGTTGTTTTGTAAGCATTTTTGTGATGTTAATCAGATCTTCCATCCTACCCCTAAATGATTTTTTTTTTTACATCGGTAAATGTACTTTTTTATTTTATTCCGATTCAAAGATTCAAGATTCAAAGGGTTTATTGTCATATGCACAGTAAAGAAACGTGTTTCCCTGTACAATGAAATTATGGTAATTCTATAAATGGATCAAATGTATTTCAAAGACATAGATACGTTTTTATTGCCATAATCCAAATTATTGCATGAATCTGTTAAATGTAACACAAACTGGGACTCGTCAGATGTCATTAATGTGACCTGCAGGATTTCTACCATTAAATCTGCTTGTATGGTAGCAGTAGTTTCATTTTCATTGTAATATTTACCTCCTGTACAGCTGTAATGCATTCCTCAAACTACTGTTATGTTTACTCAACATTGATTTGATCAAAAAATACACCAGTTAAACTGAACGTTGTCTCTGTTTTTGTTTCTTCTAAATCCCAACATATTCATGAAGAAATCGATGTTCACTTACACTTTTAGATACTGAAACATCCATGTCTTTTTTTTTCCCTCCAAGGAACTAAAACAATCATTAAAAATTGATAAGAAACATTTAAAAATAGAATTTAATAATGCTAATGTTGCATGTTTTGGTTTTAGTGCATATGTTGTATTTCGTAAATGAAAATCCAAATTGTATTATTAATATTGGCTCTATGAAATAGTATGCAACATAAAATGTTATAAAATTAATTCAAACTTTATACATAATATAGATTTTGTAGACAGAAAAACTTGGATGGCTTAAAATTAGAAAATATTTATTTTGGATCAAAAAACAGCATTCAAACTTAAAGCTAATTTGGAAACTTTATATTTTATGTTTACTTTATATATATATATATATTGAAAGTAAGTATACAGGTGATTTAGAACAAAAAAAAAAACTCTTCAGTTCAGTTGTTTGTTTCATTCAGTTTCCTTGGCTCTCCGATACATTTTTGATTGAGATCCTGTCAGGGCAAATCATCTGTACGTTCTCGTCCTGTGCGTCACCTTGCTCCGCCCCCGGAAGTGTGACGTCGCCACTCTATATATATGGGGCGATCTGCTTCCAGACGACCAAATGAAAGACCGTCATTGCGGAGGGAGTGTCGTTACTCAGCATCCGCCGAGAACTAGAAAGGAATTTAAAAAAATAATAAGAACGCGAGAAACCCGCTTTAACGACGGTCGTCTGCGTGTTTGATGGATGCCGGCTGTGTGACCGCGGCGCACCGTGTTTCGTGCCACACCATGAATGCGGATTTATTCAAGCCCACGCCGGAGCGTGGACCCCAGCAGTCCTCCGGAGCGGCGAAAAATGCCCGGAATAAAGCCGAACAGAGCAAGCCGGAGCTGGCTCAGGTGGTGACGGACTCCAGGACGGGGAGGTCCTACAGCAAAGGGAAGCTTCTGGGAAAGGTACGGCGATTCATTTAAGACGAACCCACCCTCCTCCCTCCCCATGTGCTGCTGCTGCTGACTCCAGCTGCTTCACCGATGGATCTAGAATCTGAATAAATTAGCCGCGCGCGCTGCATTTGTCGGTGGTTGATTGATCAGACGCGGGTGTTTGATCATTAGAGGTTACGTTCAGGTGTGCTGCTGGTTCGGGATGTGTCCTTGTGGATTTGAGCATTCTGCGTGTCATTAGCTGAGTGATTCAGGCGCAAGGTGTGCCCGCCTTTGTGATTGTGCGTGCACGCGCTTAGCAACGTCTTGTAAAAATGGGGGAAAAAAAAAAAGATTTTTACACAACACCCCTCAGACTAAACGATTCACCAAATTGGCAGACTGCCCTTATGATGATGCACCACTGCCTGCATGCATGCATGGATGCATGAATGAATGGATCTACGTGTTGCTTGACTCATGGGCTCCTGGTTATCGGCCAGATCTTTATATTTATTTGTTTACCCCCTCCCGCCCCCCCTTGCTGCTGCTGCTTCTTGCCGCAGAGCTGGAAGCCTCTCCGTCATTTTCATGGTTAATGGATGCTGCAGCTTCGCCTTTTAAGGGGCGCATTTTGGGGGGACTTCACTGCATCACCCCAACAAAAAATGGATTTAATGATGAATGTTTTGATTCCGTTGTATTTCAAGCCATATTTTTTTTAAATTAAAAATGTACCAAATTCATTGATTATATATTTTGATTCGATGCAGATTTTTAATTTTGTACAAAAACGTGGTTTTGCTTCTTTTAAAGGGTGGGTTTGCTCGCTGCTATGAGATGACAGACTTGTCCAGTAACAAAATGTATGCAGTCAAGGTGATACCACAGAGCAGAGTGTCAAAACCACACCAGAGGGAGAAGGTATTTTTCTTTTTGCTTTATTTTATCCATCAGCCCTTAAATGCATATCCTGCCAGAAACTGACCAGTTGTGAAATGTTGACAGATTACAAATGAGATCGAGCTGCACAGAACCCTGGCACACAAGCATGTGGTGAAGTTTTCCCACTATTTTGAAGACCAAGAAAACATCTACATATTCCTGGAGCTCTGCAGTCGTAAGGTGAGGGAATGAGGCATTTCTAATACATTTAACCCATCTCCCCAATCACTGATTAGACTCAAAGTTTGTCAGAATAGCATATGTTCTCCCTAAGACAGGGGTGTCAAACTCAATCGCACAAGAGGCCAAAATCCAAAACACACCTACAAACAGGAAGAACATTTATTGAACATTCTAAAACTATATTTTCAAGACTTTAAAACCTTAACTTTAACATAATTATGGACTAGATGTATAGCATTAACGAGGATGATGCTAGTGTGAGTGCTGTAAGCTGAATTTGGCTGCTGAAAATGCTAAAATTAATAACTAAAAACGCTGAAGCTGAAAGCTGAAATCACTGAAGCTGATAGCCAGCTAAAATATTAGCTAAATGTTGAATTAGCCTAAAAAACGGAAAAAAAGACAAACTTAGGTTAGCCAAATCAGCTAGCATGTAGCTGAAATTTGAGCTGAACTCTAAAACAGACTTAAAAAAATAGCCAAAACCGTTAGCATGTAGCGGAATTGTTTGCTAAACTCTAAAACAGACTAGACAACTTGAAAAGAAAAGCCTAAATTAGCCAAAACAGCTAGCATGTTGCTGAAATATGAGCTAAACTCCAAAACAGACAAAAAAAAATTAGCCAAAACAGCTAACATGTAGCTGAATTATTAGCTAAACTCAAAATAGCCTAACAAATCTTAGGAAATAACAAAATAGTCCAAAAAAATCTAACAGAATGACAATTTTTAAAACTTTAAAAACGTACCTTTTTAACATAATTAAGAAAAATCAACTTGAACCTTAAATAACTTGCGTGAGCAGCTTTTCTCCTTCAGAATCTGCTTTAATTACTGATTGTGTTAACGGCTGAAAAGTTAAAATGATCAAAGAACATAAACTGGTGTTAAAGAGTTAAACCACACTTGTTCCTGTCATCATTTTTCCGGATAATACAGATTTTTCTACATTTGTATACTGCCTAAGCCACTATACACACACAATCTGAACAGGATTAAAGTAGCCTGTGTTGCATTGCCAGTGATGGGCGCCGGTCTGACATTCGCATCACTGCTCTGTCTCCTCAGTCCCTCGCACACATTTGGAAGGCGAGGCACACGCTGACGGAGCCCGAGGTGCGGTATTACCTCAGACAGATCATATCGGGTCTCAAGTACCTGCACAACAGAGGCATCCTGCACCGAGACCTCAAACTAGGTATGGCGCTTGGAATTCACGTACAGGCAACAGGCATCCCAGGAATCTGCTGTGACTTTGGTTTAACTCATGTTTGGAATGCCGACTGACAAAACGTCTCTTTTAGGCAACTTCTTCATCAATGAGAACATGGAGCTGCGGCTCGGAGACTTTGGTCTTGCTGCTAAGCTGGAGACGGTGGAACAAAGGAAGAAGTGAGTAGAAATCTGTCCAAATATAATTAAATAATTCTTAAATATGCAGGTATTAAAAAATAAAAAGTTACTTAAAAATATATATTTTAGTGGGTTGATCTGAAACCGCGACCTCACTAAACGAGCACATATTTCTGCCGCTGGTTTCCCATGAGTAAGAACCTATCTAAACCAGTTTCCAAGAGGCAGTTAAATCTTGTGCAGTGAGCAGAGTTTCAGTGTCTCTGCTGGTTTCCTGTGGAATGCCTGAACACTGAGCGTAGCAGAAAAAAAAAATACCTCAGATGTTTGTTGTGTGCACCTTGCAAAAGAGAAACTATTTAGAACTCTTTGAAGAATTCAACATATCTTCGATTCTCAGAACTATCTGTGGAACTCCAAACTACCTGGCCCCCGAGGTGCTGAACAGGCAAGGACACGGCACGGAGTCTGACGTCTGGTCTCTCGGATGCGTCATGTATGTAGATCTGTGGTTTTGGCACTTTTTTTTTGTTTTTTTCGTTACTGTTGCTAAAGATTTGATTTTTTTTTTTTTTTCTTTTTTTTCCCTCCTTGCAGGTACACACTAATGTGTGGCAGTCCTCCTTTTGAGACTCTTGACTTGAAAGAGACTTACAAATGTATAAAGGAAGTTCGATACAACCTTCCCTCCAGCCTCTCCCCGGCTGCACAGAAACTCATCTCAGCCATTCTGCAGAAAAACCCCAGTGACAGACTCACTCTGGATCAGATTCTAAACCACGAGTTCTTCACCAAAGTAAGCTCAGTCTTTTCAGATGATAAACCGTCTCTGCGTTCTTGCAGCCTTGTCATTTTTCTTATTGGTATGTCTCGTCTGCTTTGTTAGGGTTTCACTCCAGACAAGCTTCCACCCAGCAGCTGTGTGACGGTGCCAGAGCTCCACCCGCCAAGCCCCGCCAAGAAATTCTTCTCTAAAATGGCCAAGAGCCTCTTTGGCAAAAAGAAATCAAAAGGTAAAGCAGCAGCTGTGCTCATATCAACTTCTGAGAGTTTAAAAAAAAAGTTTCCAAAAATGCCTGACTGTCATTATTGTTTGCAGTTGAGAAGATTCCTTGTGAAGACAAAGAGGACAGGGACATCTCCAAGCTGGTGTCGGGCATTGTTAAGTGCTCCATCAACCGGCAGATAAGCTACAAAACCGTGGGACCCACTGAGGTAAATTTTTCATGCCTCTTTTACTAAAAATAAATAAATAAAACTCCAAAGTCTAACTAAACCTCAACATAAAGGCAGAAAAAGCTGCAGCGAGTTTGTTAAAAAGGCCACCAGTTTAACCACATTGTTTCAGCACAAGATTGTCTTTTTTTTTAGATGAATTAATATTTTTATGATGGTCAAGATACACAAGTATCTTAGTCATCGCCTTACATTTAGTGAACCTCGTTTCTACTGAGCGGTACTGTCCAGTTTATAATGGTATAACCCTCTTGGCACACGCATGGTTAGATATCTTAGCTTTGTGTTGTAGTAGGATGACTACAGCAAATACAAAGCAATAATAATTGAGGTCATCCAACGGCTCGGTTTTTTCCATTTTTGGTATTTGAGAGAAGATTGTAGGCGGTGACGAGGAATGCATCCGCCTACTTCTGTCACTCGACTGGTTTCAACAATAGCTCCGCCCTAACCGGTCCATTTTTGTTTAGACCTACAACCAACAGAGCCCAAAACTGTTACAGTTCGGTTTGGCTTAATGGGTCAGTTGGGTCAGATGCTCAAAATATCAGACGGTTCAGTGGAAACGAGGCTTTTGAGGGTTCAGAATGACATCTGTAGCTGTTTTAGTGTGTGTGGGAGGTGCATTTAGACTTAAGAACATTTTTTTTTTTGTATGGAGAAGTTTTCTGTCGTTGCATAAAACGACTTAAATTCTTGAGAATCCAGCAACATGACACACGATGCGGTCTGTTAAAAAGCATTGTCCTTCATCCCTGGATTAGTGACTAAATGCCAGAACAGCAGGATCTGCAGTTGCCCATCCCTAATCAAGCTCATCTAGTTTCTACAATAGAATGGAGTACCAACGTGATTGTTTGGGCTTTTGAACAAATATTTCCCAGATAACATAACGAGGAAGCTTGATTTTGTCCATAAACATCCACTGACTCTTTCTGTATTAATTGTATGAATTGGTCGACTCTAAAGAGGGTGGAGCTGAGGAACAATATAAACTTTAATTAAGCTCGAACCCTTAATGTGTTTGCTTTTTTTGTTGTCCCATCTGCTATAATAAGCTAATGTTATCGTTCAGGTGACCTCTCCCACGGGTCAGCTGGTCAGCTCTGTGCCTCTGGAGCAGACTCCTGCTGAGGAGGAGTCCAGGAAGTCCATCTCCCGCTCTTTTAAGGGCACCATGGCCAGCGGCACTGAACGTACGTTTTAATTCTGTCTTTTAAAATAGATTTTAGAGATTTTTTTTTTCTTATCAGGATCTTTTTTTCTTCTTTACCAGCGTGTGAGGATGTCCTGACTCCTGCGGCTGTCGCTGAAACTGCCATGAAGGTTTTGAAGGACTGTCTGACCGCAATGCCTGCAGGTAAGATTGAAGCAAATGGTTAGAATATCATTTTTCTCCTCACTATTTTTGAAATGGCTTACCATTTTCTTATGTTTCCAGCCAATAGAAACCCCCCGTGCTTATCGAGACCCCAGTCGTTCCTGTGGGTGACTAAATGGGTCGACTACTCGAACAAATACGGCTTCGGTTACCAGCTCTCAAACCAAAACATAGGGGTGCTCTTCAACGAGGGAACGCATCTCAGTCTCTGCGACCAGCGTCAGTGAGTACCTCCGTTAGCTTTTTATAGCATCAAGTGAAGTTTCTGCTTGAGTCAGGCTTTTCTTTTTTTCAAAAGCAATTTCATTAAAAGGATTTTTTTTTTTCTTTTCTTCCCAACAGGACAGTTCATTACTGCTTGACCAACAATAAACACTTCACTTTCGCAGCCAACTCTCTACCTGAACAGCTTCGCAGCCAGAAGCAGATAGTGGAACTCATGGCAAACTACATGGAGCAGAACCTTATGGAGGTATGTGGAGATTTGATTTTTTTTTTTATTTATTTTTTACCTTTGCTAACCAAACCTAATAGTTTAATAATTGATCCATAAAAATTGAGATAAATATAGCAAATAATGCTAAAGTCTGCTAGCTTTATGCTAATGTTTTAATCGAATTTCCCATTGGACGGCTAATGCTAACGCTCGGTCGACGTAGTACTAAATGAACTTTCCAAACTCTTAAGGAAATATTTTTTAAAGTAACCATTCGTGGTTAAAAATATCGTTTTTGGCTTATTCTTCATGAAAAAAAGTGTACTGCTATATTACAAGCTCCCCCTAGTGGCCAAACTGAAATACCCTCCAGGAGAGGCAGAACAATGTTTATAATGTTCTGAACATTTTTGTTGGAGCTTCTCCTTTTAAGAGACACTGTTTGCTTCTAACAATCTCATTATTTCACTCGTAAATTTTACAGTATAAGAACTGTATCAGATTATTAGGAATATATTTAAAACCATGTAAATTAATGTATTTCTAAACAAAAAAAATTGGAATTGATTTGATTCTGTAAATTACCGATACCCATTCCTATAATTTACATCCATTTTCTGATGCTAATATTTTTCTGTTCTTCAGGGTGGAGATCTTCACTGTGAGGAGCAGGCGTCTGCACCTCCTCCTTTGCTCCTTCAGTGGGTAAAGACCGACCATGCTCTTGTCATGCTCTTCAATAACGGCACCCTGCAGGTTAGTACCAACCACTGAAAAAAATAACTTTAGAAGATGTTTTTTTTAATTATTATGGTTGAGAGTTCTTACTCTTGTTTTCTTCTTGTTTAGGTTAACTTTTACACAGACCACACAAAGATCATCGTGTGCAAGTCGTCCGACGACTCCTACCTGCTCACGTACATCAGCCGAGAGCGCGTTTCGTACACGTACCTCCTCAGCATGCTGAAGGAGATGGGCTGCACGTCTGAGCTGCGTCACAGACTCCGATACGTGGTCCAGCTGCTCCAACACCACACGGACGCCTGAACGAAAGCACAGCTCTGTGCCTCCTCAGGCCAACCCAGTGACACTTGCCTTAGAGGCAGCATGACCAGTTCAACAACATCTTAGTCAGCCATGTTGATTTCTTCAGGTAGTGGCGAGAGTGACTGATGCCTGACAGGTGAAAGACTCCTGAGCGATATCTCGTCTGGACTGTTGTCTAGTTTATCGGATCGACTGACCTTGATGAGTGTCAAGAAGTCTGGGAGCTGCCCAAATCAGCATCTGCCTCGAGATTCTGTGCCTGCCCTGCTTATGCCTCGAAGGTGACCACATGGAAGGTATCTTTACCCGCGAGAAGAGATTAAGGTTTGGGGGTTTTTTTTCATGATGGATCTCTTAATGGCAGATGCCTACACAACTAAGTTACCTTCTCTCATCTACTCAATGCTTCTCGGAAGCAAACAAACCTGCAGTTTCAGCCATTTCTACCGAACTGCTTTCTCAACGGTGGCTAAACACTAAAACTGTCCAAATCGCTAGCAACTGTACAGGGATGATCTTGTTGCTGGAATGCAATAAGGCTCACTTTTCCAAAAGCATTTCAGCAGCAAGCTCTCCCGCTCTTATCGACTGCAACTGTGATCTCCAAGCAGAGATGCTTGGGGATGAAAATCTGACTGAAGAGTGACCTTCCTACTACCCTCTGTTGGTTTCTGCCCTCTGTGGAGCATGCGCACATTAATTTACATTTTATACAAGAGCCAGCTATAGGATCACTTTAGATCTTGATCTCACACGCACAAGATTTTATTTCTGGCCTTACTTCATGACAGCAATGCTTTTTCCCCTCCTACTTCACTTGTCTTACTTTTGGATACAAAATTCACGGATGCGGTACACGGCATGCTACACCGGCTATGGGAACAACACAATTTTGCACATTTTTTTTTTTTCTTTATAAATTTCAACTGGAAAAACTTATTTTTTTTGTATTTATTTTTAAAATTCACTTGTTATATTTTACTTGTTTTTAACTAGGAACCAAATGGTTTTTTTTTAAATGATAGTTTTAAATTTCACTTTCAGTAGGTGAATGTGTGTCGGCCGTACAGCTGTTGGTAAACGTAGCTGTTGGTTGGAAAACGAGGGCAGAGAGCGTGGATTAAAGTGCCTTTCTGAGGGATGTCTGTATAGTGCAATAACAACCCTTTGTGAATGTCAAGCAGGAGGCGAGATTTGAGATGGGTTTTAAATTTAGGATTTACTTTTTTACTTTGAGCCAAGTTAAAAAGTAAATCCAGAAGCACTACACTCCTCACTACCTGGTATAAGCTTTTAGAACAACTGTTATAATTATTTATCCCAATAATATCTACTATGGAAGAGAGAAATCATTGTACTCTGTTGTACTGTAACCTGTATTGGTTTACATTGCTTTCTTGATCCAGAGTTGTATCCTAAAAACTGTGACCTGGAATGCAAGTATTACATACATGTGTTCTCAAAGAAAATCCAACATTGTGAAAGCCATCTGCCAATTTAGAAGTCTTTTTTTTTCTGGCACATAATGTCTTGTTTATTTATTATTTTTTTATTTATACATGTCTCTTTTTTATTTATTGTGTAGCTGTTTGTTCTTGACACAAGGAAATGTTCAATTTCAATCACATTTTTGTATGTAACATTTTTGGGGGAAATGGGGACAAAAATAAAGTTTATTGAAAATGAACGAACTTGTCGAGATTTATTGTCCGTGTCCATGTTGCGGACAAGACACCAAAGTGTGTGAGCAGAATGGTTACACTGCGCTAAATGCTAGTTATGGGTGAACTTTAGTGCTGCCGCAAACGATTATTTTAATGGTCGACTAATCAGATTTTTTTTTTTTTTTTCTCCTCTGATTAGTCGACTAAGTCATGCGCAAACTGGGTGTAAAGCACACATCTTGAATGTCATTGGCTTTAAACTAACTAAAAACTAGATATATAGCATTACCTGCAACAATGCTAGCGTGAATGCTGTAAGCTGAATTTGGCAGCTGAAGATGCTAGTGGTGATGGCAAAAAACGCTGAAATTGTTGGCTATAAATGCTGAAATTGATAGCTGAAAATGCTGAAGCTGATTTGCCAGCTAAATATTAGTTAAATGCCAAATTAGCCTAAACTGAAAAAAGCCTAAATTATCCATAACAGTGAGCATGCAGCTGAAATATTAGCTAAACTCCAAAACAGCTGAAAAAAACAAACAAAAAGCCCAAATTAGCCTAAATAGCTAGCCTGTAGCTGAAATATTAGCTAAACTCCAAAATGGCCTAAAAAACAAAAAGCCTAAATTAGCCATAACAGCTAGCATGTTGCTGAAATATTAGCTAAACTCCAAAATAGCCTAAAAAACAAACAAAAAAAGCCTAAATTAGCCATAACAGCTAGCATGTTGCTGAAATATTAAGTAAACTCAAAAATAGTCTAAAAAACAAACAAAAAGCCTAAATTAGCCTAAATAGCTAGCATGTAGCTGAAATATTAGCTAGACTCCAATAGCATAAAAAACCTTAATAAATGCCAAAATAGTCCAAAAAGCTAACATAATTATTAATTATAACTTTCAAATTTACTACACTCCAACTCCATATAATATAAAGTAACAACTAATCGACGATTAAATTAGTCGTTGATTAGTTGACTAATCATAGCAGCCGTAGTGAACTTATGTTAATTTATTCAGTAATGTCACTTATGTCCAAAATTTCACACCATGGGAAGTGTGTATAAATTACCAGTCATATGTTAAAGTGGGCTGCACGGTGGCGCAGTGGTTAGCGCTCTCGCCTCACAGCAAGAAGGCCCCGGTTCGACTCCCGGCTGGGACCTTTCTGTGTGG
>NC_050528.1:10302555-10302816 GCF_002922805.2 Oryzias melastigma
GCAACCAGTACAAAAAGTGATTCATGTAATACATCCAGCCAAGCTGCACACTGCTGCAGTGTCCTCGCATATTTTACGTGCATCCAAGGTGGAATTTTGTTGTTGGCCGCACATATTTAAAGCTAAAGTCCCATTAGTTGTCACGCTCCTAGGTGTGTGAAATGCTTTCTCTGCATTTAACCCCACCCCTGGAGGAGTGGTGAGCTGCAGACACAGCCGCCTGCAGGAACCTTTTGGTAACCCTAGACGTAATCCTAACCT
>NC_050528.1:10302913-10319638 GCF_002922805.2 Oryzias melastigma
TGGTGATGCAGTGGTTAGCACTCTCATCTCATAGTGAAAAGGCCCTGGTTCAAATACCAACTGTGACCTTTCTGAGTGGAATTTGCATGTTCTCCATGTGCATGGGTCTTTTCCAGGCCTTCCAGCTTCTTCCTACAGTCTTAAAACATGCATCATAGGTTAACTGGTGTCTCCAAATTGCCTCTAGGTGTACATGTGAGTGTGTAGCCCTGCAACAGTTCAGGGTGTACCCCACCTTTGACCTGTAGTGGTTGGGTTGGCTCCAGCAACACCCAAAAAGGAATTCAGCAGGTTATGACAATGGAGTTTAGGGTAGTTCTTTATGTAATTTGCAACATCCATTGAAGCCTTTCTTTTATTTTATATATATATATATATATATATATATATATATTTCTTTGGACAGTTGTCTGACTCGTCACGTTTTCTACGCCATATTTTTGTCTCCCTGAAAAACTGCTTCACAATTCCTATAATAGAGTGGTTGGAAACAGTAAAATCTAACATTTTCAGAGTGGTTTGTGAAAATTTGAATAAGATTAGATTAAAAATGGTTTATTTTAAGCAATCAAGAAAAAAATAATTTAATACAATCAGTCAACAGAAGTTTACATTCATAAAGACACTTAAGATCAGATTTTTACATCTTTCCAACACAAATTCAGGTTATTAAGAATCTTCAAGTAACAATAAATTATTATTATTTAAGTAAGTTTAACACAATTTCAGACTTTGTCAATGCATATGCAGATCTATTATCAAAATTCTGAAAAAATGTGTAGATTATTTTCCATTAGAAAAAAAATCACTAATATAAATCAAGTTTCAAACATCAACAAATATATATATTTGTTTCCAAAGTTTTTAAGAAAGATCCAAATAAATCAAGAGACGCAAATAAAAATATGTATGAATCATTTTCATAAGAAAAGTCATTAAAGATTTTTTTTTTAAATATATATTTCTTAGTTTGAACCTGTGTCCTTTCTGGAGAGAACCAACATCTGTTTTTTTTTCTTGCTGTCGGAGGCTCCTATTCGGAAACACTTTTATGACTCTTTACAGATTGATGGGCAGCAAGTGTTACTGCTCAAAGACAACCACTTTAGCTGCTTCCCCTTTCCTTGTGCAAACATACGTGAATGAACAACAAACAGACAAAACGTGCATTCGTACAGATCTGCACATGTGCTGCTGAGAATCACCTGTCACTAAATTCCTCACTTATGTCCCACAACTGCATTATTTTCCAATATCATTACTGTAAGTGAAATCCTCCATTATTCTTGTGTGGAATGAAATTCAAATCTACCATGACCAGGTGGCATGTTTTTCCAGTGGTCCCTCGTAACGTTTCTACCTGTTTAATAAATTGGCAAAAAACATAGAACAGAGAATGATTTATTTTTGGTTAGTGAAGGTATAATGTTGTAAAATGAGCTACCTTGTGACACATTAACAGTAATAAAACACTGGAAAGCCAGAATTGTTAAATCCCATTTAAAGATTCTTTTTTTTTTTTCAAAACTACAGACTGAAGAGAAGGACAATGCCACATATTGTTGATTTTCTTACAAAAGCTTTCTTCAGAACAGCAAGTATAAAACAAAACAAATCATATGGAATTTCCTAAATGCCCTAATCTCAGTTATTTTGTTCAAAATCTGTCACCTTTACAATAAATATATCACTTTACACAAGAATAACTTCCTCAAAAACAAGTTTATGAAAAATACTAGTACATTTTTGACAAAACGTGAAGTGAAAGTAATCCTTTTTTCAGAATATCTTAATGAAAATGTTTATTTTTGGTGTTAAAGACCTTAATCACAGATTTGGGAAAGCGAACAAATCATGCGTTTTATTAGCTCTTTTCATTTTAAAACTAAAGTACTAGTCACTCATACTACTACTTTTTTTTAAAAAAATGTTACAAATATAAAACAAAACATGTCACTGGTGGACATTGCTAATCTTTAAATAAACTATCTAGTTTAGTTTTTCCATAAATGCACAGGTGTAAGTAATTAATTAATTGGTTTGGGCAGATTTGGTGTTCTGTCCAAACTTGCCTGAAGTTCCAGCTCAGATCTTGTGATAAGAAACTAGTAAAGATGGTTGACATCACTGCTAAAGCTTGTAAAGTATGTTGTTTTATCAGCTGAAGAAAGGAATGCATTAACAGGTATGTTGTCTTATCTGCTGTTACCTTGAGATTTCACAAACCAAACATTCTTACAATTACTTCATGTTATTTAGGGGTTTTAAAAAAAAGTCAAGTGAAACAATTAAAATATTCTTCAGTGTAAAGTTACTAGTTTTATGTGAAGGAGGATGTTACGTGAGGCAGTGTGAGAACATTGAATGTTTATGTATGATTAAACATTCACAGATGAGCTTAACATTGAGTTTAGAAAAGGACAAAGTACATCTAAACAAAGCAGATTGTAAGTGTTCTCTGTGTGCGTATGAACTACAAAGCACCGCAAGGCAAATACACTCAGGTTTGTACATCTACCCTTGACGAGCCACAAAACAGAACGTTGTTTTCAGTCAGGAGGATTGGAAAAAGGTTCAACTCTACACACTGTTTAAAGATCCTTTAAAAGGTTAGAGATAAATGCAGTTTAATAATGTTTTTGAAAGTGTACATTTGTTAGCAAATGTATGTAGCACTTATGTTTGGAAAAATAACAATTTTGATCTGTTTTGAAAGATTTCTTTTAATTATGATTTTGACGTTTTTAGCCTAAATTAAAAAAAAAAACCTTTTAATTTGAAGAACATAGCTGGTTCAGCGTGGCAGGAGTTCATCAGAAATTTGCCTCTGAGTTGTGGGCGGGACCACTGGCAGGCCGATATCCCATCATCCTCTTTGTTTACTCTCTCTTGCTAGCATTTTAAGTGAGAGAAGAAGTGGATTTCTCAGCGTGAGTGTACTCTGAAGCATAGCAGGTTACATTTAAATGTGAGTAATGACTTTTTATTTTAACATTACTTTTTTTTAAGTTATAAAAACAACGTTGTAGGCCTATTTTAGAGCGCTAGCATCACCATGCTAACGTAGCTGACCGGCGACTATTGATGACGTCATTGAGTTGGAGTGGTATTCGAATTTGACAACACTGACCCAATCTGAATTCCTATCTTCTACCTAACCCTACACTTAGCCCTCCAAATAGAAAGTTACAATAGTGTCTCCAGATTCGGACGTCACTTCCAGTCGATGATTTCACCAATAGTCGACGGTCATCTACGCTAGCGCAAAGCTTCCGCTGCTCAAATACACATAAAAACAGCAGTTTAACAACATTACAAAGGTCATGCTGCAACAAAAAGTCATAACTTACATTTAAATGTAAACCTGTCCTTCAGAACGTCCCCACATGAAGAAAAGCGCTTCTCCTCACAGCGCGACCCGGTTTACCCTCGCGACAGAGGGCTCTGTGTCCCTCCGCTTAGAGCAACCTGTGGCTCCAGAGCCACATGTGGCTCTTTCATCTCTCCACGGTGGCTCTCTGGCTGAAGAAAAATTAAATAGTCATTTAAAAAATAAAATTAGAGATTAGCTTTTTTTTTTTTTTTTAGCAACATGCTAACGTTTTTGGCTAATTTGTTATCTACTAGGGTTTTTTAGGTTAATTTAGAGCTTAGCTTCTATTTTAGCAACAAACATTTTTGACTAATTTAGTTTACTGAGGAATTTTAGGCTATTTAGGAGTTCAGCTAGTAATTGAGCAACGAGCTAGCTTTTTTTATTTTGGCTAAATTGACCTCTTATTAAATTTGTGATGCTAATTTGGAATTTAGCTGATATTTTTGCAATATACTAACATATTTGGGTAATTGTAATCTACTGGAGTTTTTAGGCTAACTGAGGAAGTTTAGGCTAATTAGGAGTTCAGCTAATAATTAATCAACAATCAATCGCTAATTTGGCCTCTACTAAAGGTAAAAACGTTAACAAAACTCCCTTTTTGAGAAACGATAAATTGTTTTTATATTTTTGCTTTTGTTCGTGCCAAAAAACAGATATAATTCATATTTATTAAAAACAAAAAGAAGGTCCTAAATGCAAATCCAAATTTCTTAAAGTCTAAAGTAAAACTATAGGGCTCCTTCTAGGTTTTACTCAGTAGAAAACTAGCCCAAATGGCTCTTTTACTGTTAAAGGTTGCTGACCCCTGGCCTAGAGGGTGGGATCTTAAAAATATACATTATATAAATATGTATTTCGGACACCATTTCCACTACAAATGGAGGGATAGGGAAAGAAAAGAATTCGGATTTGGTCTATATGTCAGAATTGCTTCCCTATTCACTATATAGTGTGTTCATCATTTTGCAGCGCTGTCTGAATCTACATTCTAAAATCGAGTGCATTAATACTTTCCCAGGAGTCTTTGCGAAAAACTAACATGCATCGATGCTCATTACATTAGCAAATATAGACCGCAATGCATTGCAGTTTAATAATTTTTGCGAAAAAAATTGTAATTGTAAAATGTAATTTTTAATAAACCATCAACATTTTCATCATCAGAACACAGTGGAGTCACAAATAAACACCGTTAAATGTTCCTATTTATTGAATTTTAACTTCGTGAAATCAATTATATTATAGGAAAATGAAAGTAGGGTGGGGGAGGAATTCTGATTCTGCCGTATATTGATCCATCAGATACATCAGAATGGAGCAGAGCAGTAAGACTTTGGCTCACCTATTTCACTTGGTGTGTCACAAAAAATGACTTTTTTAAACTGCATTTTTTTATCTGCTCCTGATTCATTCCGATTTAAAAAAAAAAAAAAAGTAGTCAGTAGTGCAGTTTTAATTTTAAATAGATCTCCTCCATCATGAGGAAGATGCTACAAGAACCTGTTAAAAAACTAATTTCATTGAAGTGGGTTTTTCATAGTATAACAGCAGCAGTTTTAGACAGATTTTTGCCTCTAATAAGGTCATTTTTAAAGGAAAAATGGGTCAAACATTTTATATCCAATAGAACAGAAGTTCCACAAAATGAACTGTTTTTAAAGAAACTGGCACAGATTTACAGCTACTATGAAACCAAATGCTTCATTTTTCAGAAGTTCAAGAAATCTTTACTTGAACTTTTGATTTGATCTCACTAAGCAGACAAAAGTATTTCTAAAAACTTTGTGAGCAACAGTAATCCTCTGACTCTTTGAGAAATCAGAGAAAGGATTTGTGGCCTCCAAGCTCTTCATTTGACAACATGAAAAATAAACCTGGAACAAACCGTGCTGAGAGTTCAGCGGTTTTGTTCCTCATGGCTGAGAATTCGGTGTTCTCTTAAGATACGGGTAGTGACGAAAGCAAATATCAGAAACTTGATAGGTATGTATCAAGATGACACAAAAACAGCAAGTCACAGAGTTCAGACTGGATTTTAAAAAGCTGTTCTGGGTTCCTGGAAAACCGAAATAGAATAGAATAGAAATACTTTATTCATCCCAGGTTGGGAAATTAGGCTGTTGCAGCATCAGGCATATACAGACAAAAAAGCAGTATTTACAAAAAATAAGGAAAAAATAATATACAATAAAAACAAGAGCAAATTGTGCAAATTGTACATGTGCAGAAAATAATAAAGGGAGTGTGCAAATTTAGGCAGTAGTGAG
This sequence comes from Oryzias melastigma, assembly GCF_002922805.2. Classification (NCBI taxonomy): domain Eukaryota; kingdom Metazoa; phylum Chordata; class Actinopteri; order Beloniformes; family Adrianichthyidae; genus Oryzias; species Oryzias melastigma. The sequence continues at coordinate 10,308,560 of NC_050528.1, forward strand.
AGGGTCATGTAAAAAGTCCGTTTGTGGGTTATCTGTTACAGAGCGATGATGAGTTATACAGTCTTATTGCATGTGGCAGAAATGATTTCTTGTAGCGGTCCCTGGAACAGCGGAGTTGTCTGAGTCTTTTGGAGAAGGCGCTCTGTTGTTTGTCCAAAACTGGGTGGAGAGGATGGTCTGGGTTATCCATGATGGATAACAGCTTGTTGAGGGTCCTCCTCTCCACCACAGCTTCAAAGGTGTCCTGCTTGCAGCCGATGATGGAGCCAGCCTTCCTTATAAGTTTGTTCAGCCTGTTGGTGTCCCCTGCAGTGATGCTGCCCCCCCAGCAGACCACAGAGAAGAACAGGGTGCTGGCTACCACAGACTGGTAGAAGATTTCCAGCATTTTGCTGCACACATTGAAGGACCTCAGCTTCCTTAGGAAATAAAGTCTGCTGCAGGTCTTCTTGTAGACAGCCGTGCTGTTGGTCCTCCAGCTCAGCTTGCTGTCGATGGTCACACCCAGGTACTTGTACTCCTCCACTGTCTTAACGTCCTCACCCAGGATGCTAAGGGGCTGCGCTGCAGTACTCTTCTTTCTGAAGTCGATGACCATCTCTCTGGTTTTATCGACATTCAGCAGCAGCTGATTTTCTCCAGACCACTCCACAAATCTGTCCACCAGCCCCCTGTACTCTTCCTCCTCCCGTCCTCCGCTTATACACCCAACAACTGCAGAGTCATCAGAAAACTTCTGTAAGTGGCATGACTCTGAGTTGTACTGAAAATCAGCGGTGTACAAGGTGAACAGGAAAGGAGAGAGCACAGTGCCCTGTGGGGCTCCCACACCACTCATCACCACATCAGACAGGACACTGCCCAGCCGGACAAACTGTGGCCTGTCTGTCAGGTAATCAGTGATCCAGGAGACAGTGGACCCACCAGCACCCATCAGCCGCAGCTTCTCACTCAGTAATGGAGGCTGAATGGTGTTGAAGGCACTAGAGAAATCAAAGAATGTGATTCTCACCATGCCTCCACCACCATCCAGGTGTGAGTGAGCTCGCTGCAGCAGATAGATGACAGCGTCATCCACCCCCATACGAGGCTGGTAGGCAAACTGCAGAGGGTCCAGAGAAGATCTCACCTGCGGCCTCAGGTGGGCCAGCACCAGCCTTTCCAGCACCTTCATGATATGCGATGTGAGGGCTACTGGACGGTAGTCACTGATACCAGATGGAGATGACTTCTTGGGCACAGGAACGAGGCAGGAGGTCTTCCAGAGGAGGGGCACCCTCTCCTGGCTGAGGCTCAGGTTGAAGAGATGCTGGAGGACTGCAGACAGCTGACTGGAACAGGTCTTCAGAGTCCTGGGGCTGATTCCATCAGGGCCTGCAGCTTTGTGTTGTCTAAGCTTCTCCAGCTGACTCCTCACCTGGCTGGTCGTCACCTTCAGGCCGGGGGGAAGGGGTGTAGTGCTGGGTGTGTCCAGTGGGGGAGGGGTGGTGAGATGTATCTGTGATGTCTCGGTAAGTGGGCTCATCATCAGCAGCGGGGGAGGAGGGGAGAGTAGAGGAGGCATTGGAGGCAGGGAAGGCATTGGAGGCAGGGAAAAACACGTAATAAAGCAGCAAATCTATGTGGCAATTTTTCCAAATATGGTTGCATAACTTGATCCTAATTCTTCAAATTTACTACGTTTACTCACAAAGTTCAGAGCATAAACATTGAAAACAGTAATAAAAAAAATCCTTCTTGTGTTGAAAATAGTTTTTATGGATTATAAAATTGGATTTTCTCTGAAGTAATAGAATAGACAGGTTTATGGATGAGCAAATTGCCTGAGGCTACAGCAGCTGCTATAAAAGGATGTTGCTGATTTAAATGCAGCATAGAGAAGTTCATCTGAAATCAGACATTTACACCCTCCAATGGAGTCTTTCTTATCTTCACTCTTCAAACCTGAAATGTGTCTTTTTTTTGTTGTTTTAATGGGATTTCTGGGTTCTTGTAAATGAGTACACAAACATACTTTACCAGTAAGCTCTTTACAGCTATTTCAGCATTAGATCATTTCCTCAGCAGATTACTCTGCACTTACTGTGCTGCACCGCTCTGGCGCTTTGCCAGACTTACCTCAGCAATGTGACTGCTTTCTCACTCTGCTGCTTTGGCAAAGTCATCACCTTCTTCTCCTGGTTTAAATCGGTTAAACCACTTTATCAAAGAAATTCAACAAATTTTGTTGTTAAAACCTGCCTGGTGGACCGGAATTTACAACACGGATGAGGGTAAACACTGCGGAAAAATTGGGTTTTTCCTCGTCTTGGGAGGTCACTCTGTCATTGTGAGGAATTCTGGAATGTGGTGGGCAGAAAATGTGACTTTGATTTAGGCAAATTGCTCTCAGGGTTGATTTTTCTTTTTATTATTTTTTTTTTTAATTTTAGGTTTGGAAAAGAGATGGAACATCTTCAGTGTCTGCCATTTTTAATACAACTTTTATCATGACAATTAGAAAAATATTGCAAAAATTGTTCATATTTCGCCTAAGAATTTGGGGGTGAACCAATTTTCCTATGAACCTCACACAGGATTAGATTTAGAATAAATCCACAAGGAAAATAATTTCTGCAAAAAACAAATAAGTGCAAGTATAGAAAAAAAAAAGTTAGTACAATATTAAAAATTGAATTATTTCATTTCAAGCAATCAAACCAGAAAATACTAAAGATAAACGAAATGTGTGTATATATATCCTTACATAGATATATTAATGATTAATTGTGACTTGATTGGAAAAGTAAAAAAATAATAAACAAATAAAAGAAGATGCGTATCATATAAACTCATTGGCCACTTTATTGCTGTTTACTGCAAAATTCGAATCGGCCAATCACAAGGCAGCAACTCAATCCATTTAGCCATGGTTCAATATGTTCTGCTGCAGTTCAAACTGAGCATCAGAATGAGGAATCAATGGGTTTGGATTGTAGGGTCAGAATTTGGCATCAAAAGCTTTGTTTCCGGTAAGGGAGGAGTAGTACAGGATAATTCTGCCAAGCGTTTTTTATTTTATTTTTCTTTGGGTCGGAAGTGTTTAATGGGTCCATTTCACAATGGAAACACTCAAAATACAAGATAAAACCGTACCGTACCATACTGCTTAGTGGAAACGAGGCTAAAATCATTAAAGCTTGGATCCATCCTGCCTTGTATCAATGGTTCAGGCTGGCGGAAGTGGTATAATGGTGTGGTGGATATTCTCTTGGCACGCCACAGCCTGAGTATTGTTGATGACCACGTCCATACCTTTATGACCACATTGTACCTTCTTCTGATGCTACTTCAGGCGTCACGTCATGAAGCTGGAATCATCTCAGACTGGTTTCTTGAACATCACAGTGAGTTCACTTTACTCAAATAACCTCCACACTCACCAGATCTCAACACAATATATGACCTTTGGGATGTGCTGGAACAGGAGATTTGGATCATGGATGTGCAGCTAGTGATGCTATCATATCAATGTGGACCAAACTCTCAGAGGAATGTTTCCAGTAGCTTGTTGAATCTCTGCTCCAAGGATTAAAGCAGTTCTGAAGGCAAAAGAAGTCCAAGCAAATATTAGCAGTGCAGCTATAAAATAGTCAATTAGTGTTTATTATACATCCACAAACACAAGTTAATGATGTCGTTATAATTACTCTTAGTCATTAGTAGACATATTTGTACTTATACAAACACTGAAGCCATTAAATGTGAAGTTTGTCAAAAGGAGTTACATTTTTTTTTGCTTGGACAAGAATAGGAGGAAGAGAATTTATGATCCCACCTCTATTATACTTATATTATTTCTTTAAAGGGAGTGGGAGTATAATATTTAAACAAAGTATGATCTGTTTATGGTGTTACCGTGCCATGTTTGCTGATAAGAGTAAAACAGTGCAGAATGATCTATGAAGGCATTAATTAAAAAAAAAAAAATTAAACAACATCGAGACCCCTTTTTCTGTATAAAAATTCACATTATTCAAAGGCATTGCAGCTTAAAGATTTTTTTGCTTGTTTTTCGGTCTGCACTACAAACTATTCGATGATTGGAAAGATTTATAACCTTGTTTTTAGACATTCAAAATATTTTACTAGGTTTAATGTGAGTTTAACTTATTTTTCTTCAACATTTTCACAAGCTACTCTTGAAATCAATAAAGTTGAGATTTTTTTAAAGAGCTAGAATCCTGAAATTATTGGTTAAAATCACTCAAAATCCTTTGATTTATGACTCAAAGTAACTTAAATTGATCTGTAATTGTTTCTATTCATCTTTAAGGATGCTATTTTAAAGGTCTACAAGTTAGTGGGGTTAATTTTTATTATTTTGGAAACAAAAAAACTTGATTTATGTTCCAAGAACAAGGGCTAGTTTTAGATTTTGTGAGGATTTATAAAGAGTAACTAGTTTTTTTTGTCACTTAGGTACATTATAACTCAAAAAATGTGAACCATTTTTCAAAAAATACCTATAATTGTACTGTATAGCATTACATTTTTAAGTAATTCTGCCTTTTTTTGCATACTTGTCCCTTTTTTTGTCTGTGTGGAACTTCTAGAGTTTGATATTTTATTATAAAGCTTCTTGTCAAGTAAAAATCGTTGCATGGATAGAGTATTTTACTTATTTCTTGTGATTTCCTTCCTAAATTTTAGTTATTTTCCCATCTCATTTTGTGTGAGCTGTTTTTATCCTCAGCAGTGACATTAGCAGTAGGTAAACTGTATATGACATTTATGATATGTTTAGTTTTGACTAAACATCGTCTGGTGTGTCTTTAAAAACAAACCAGACTGTTGGGGGGGGTTAAGTAATGATGTTCCCCATGAGAGCTGTGCACCCCCCCACCTCCCACCCACACAATATGGGAGATCGACTGCCTCAATCCTTAAACTCTTTGAAGGAGGAAATGTGAGGCAAGGGGAAGTGGGTGGCTATGATGTCCGTTCCCTTCCTCTGTAACTGTTTTACTGACCCTTGACCGCATCGTTTTGTCTGTCTGTGATGTGTGTATGCGTTTTGGCAGCGGTTTCACCCTCCGTGAAGGATCTTTCATTTCCCAGTGTCATGCTCTTGCCTGTTAAGATTACAAAGTGCGTGCGCGTCACACACCAGTCCAACAGGAAATGTATGTTTCCTCTTACAAGCCTCCTTCTGTTCTTCATTAAAAATAAAAGAAAAATCCCGTTCTCTCTTTTATAGCCAGACAGAAATTTACTTTACACTTTCTAATAATTCAGTTTGGTCTTTAGAAAAATAACTGTCATAAAGATTGTTTATTTAAAAAAAATAAAATTAAACCATTTTATGGAGTTTGTGGGTTCAACAAACCAAATCATAATTAAAAAGTCTGTAAAAATATATATTTTATAGGAGTGTGGTACCACCCCTTGTGTGTTCTTTTGTTCTTCAACTTGGCTCAATATTAATCCTGATCATCAGCCACAACGCGGCCCGCTGTGATGACAGAACATGAAACAGCGCTAGCAGCAAATCCCAAGCTGTAGGAAGTCAAACATCTGGAGACAGATGAGAGCAGAGGAAGAATTCAGCCAGACGGCTGCGGGACAATTTACTTAATTAGTAACTCCTGTTTTCTCAGGAGTGTGTGGGCCATTGTAATGCTCTTTCCTCATGAATTCCAGCCGAGGCCCTCGTGAGTGTGTCTAGGCGAGCTTTTGCATCAGTGGGGCTGCTTAGCCAGAACCTATTTCCTCTCAGGAACTGGCATTTCTGGAACTTTTTCATTAGGTATTTCCTTTCCCATGGTTTTGGGCTCGGACTAAATCAATTATTTAGTTTTAGACTTTCATATCCCACATGGATCTTTTACTTTAATTGCTTGTTGACACAGTTACTTAAATGTTAAACTATGTTTTCCTCATTTTAAATTCCACTTTTTTTTATTCTAATAAATCCTAAACAGGGCTTCTTGCAGACACACAGTGGTGATGTAAGTTGTTAAAATCAATTTTACAAAAAAATACATGTACAGAACATAGCAAGGTCGGACATTTGATGGATTTGTCCTTCATCACAGGGAAACTTCAGTTCATTGGATCCTAGCAGCAAAATAAAATGTTTCAACAAGATATTCAGCTATGTAGAGAATAAAATGGTTTATTATATAAAGCCTTCTTTCATCACACTTACTAATGAAAGGTTCTTTAAAATAGCTAAAACAACACTTTTATCAAGTTTTTCAGGAGGCACATTTATTGTTAGTTATTTTGTCTAAAAGTCCAGCCTTTGAATGAAAATGAGTCAAGGCCGAATCTGAATAATCCTGCTAATAAGTTTGCTCTCTGTTTGAGCTAACGTTAGCTTAGCTTACTAAAACAACAATCCCTCTTCAGGGTTAACATACTCAGTCACAACGCACTTCCTCCTCTGGTGCTGATGCATCGCCGTGGTGCTGATATGGAACACAAATTCTGCCTTGCAGATATTGCATTTAGTCTCTTATTCAATTTTTTTCAATGTTTCCCACTTTGGCGAATTGTGATGGTACCTAAGTCTTTCTAGAACTTCCTGTTGCATCACTACTGACCCGGATATGCACTACTGTATTAGAAAGCGTGCCCCGTAGTTTTGAGATTTAAAACAAACAAACAAACAAAATGACTAATCGACGATTAAATTAATCTTGGACTATATTTTAATAGAAGGCATAGTCGCAACTAATCAAGGCAGCCCTACTGTGTATTACAAGCTGCCCTCACCAAAAATAAGTATACTCAAGTTCATTTTAAGTATACTTTTTAAAACTAAAATTAAGATGGTATACTTTTTAGGTACTTATCACAGCTCAACTTTACAAGTTCATAAGTATTACACTTAGAAATATACCGCCAGTCTAAATGTATTTTGCCTATGTTTATCAATGTCCTTAACCCTTCCGCTCTCTTTGGGATATGACTCCACCCACATATTGATATTTGATTCCTTCCATGACAAATGTGGACAAAGGTAGACAGGATTTTATGTCTGCCATGGACATTAGTGAAACTCAAAAATCAATGATAAAGAAAAGTTCAACGTACTGTGTTGTGGGGTCCAGATGACCCCACTTTTAATGTAAACAAGCCAAGGAGAGCGGAAGGGTTAAACATGTTTTACACGGCATTAAAAGTGGCATAGATGTACTCTTAAAATATTTCCAGTTTATCAAAAATATGTTTTAATACACTAATCAGTTAGTTTACTTGTAAACTAAAAGCAAACAATAAAATCTACATTAGATACACTTTAAAGTGTACTTTCATTAAACTTAAGAGTAAATTTAAAGTGTATTGCCAGTAAACTAATATTATTACTTTAAGTATGTTTCTAAATATACTTCTTTATACACTAAAAGTGGACCAATTTAGTCCCAAGAAGTTGTTCGTAAACTGTCAGCATATGTTTTACATGTGCCTGGTATACTTCAGGAAATATACTTTTCTATACTTAAGAATACTTTAAAACATATACTTGAAGTATACTTGTTTTTGGCAAGTGTGATCATCCCGGCGGACCCAGGACTTCATTTAATTTAGCATCCCCTTGACTTATTTTCGAATAAGTCAAGGGGCTAAGATCTATTTTTTTTCTTGACAAATTTTGTACACTTCACTAAATGCTGTCATTTGGAAGACTCCAAACAACTGATGGGATGTAGCATCTTTTTGAAACGGCAAACTGGGGGGCTTCCAGGATGACGTCACACTGAGACGACCAAGCTTTCCTACATTTATTACTAAAGTATATTTAAAGTATATTTCCCACGGAACTGCTGGTGTACTTAACCATATCAACTAAAGATAACTAATCGGAGGGAACAGGAGAAAAGAAGCTCATGGTCAAGCTAACATCTAAGCTAACGCTACAGCTAAAGAAAGAGGCTAACCAAGCTAGCACAAACGTTCCAGTGGATTTTACCGCACTGACAATGGATATAAAAATGACGGTCGCAGCTTTGGCTGAAGAAAAACAACAAACTGTGTTATTCACTATAAACTTAAGAGCTCTTTCTAATTTGTTTTTCTAAATTATGTAAATTTAAGATAGCCTTCAACTAAAACGCTGCACTCTGTTTTAACTTTTTTAAAGATGACAATAAGTTTCTGAAGGGAGCCAACAATCTCCTACTTCGGATCACATAGCGGTCCAGATGGCTTTGACCAGAAACCAACTCAGAACTGTGACAGTCTCTCCCAGATCTGAGCATGACTGAATGGTTGTACTCGCTGTAGACACTTTTTAACAGTCGGTGCGCTCATAATAACACGTGGAACCACAACGGCAAACTATTTATAGATTTGAAAAGTCAGGGGGTCTACAGTGCATGGGCTGAACGGTGTGGAAAGATTGCAATGAGTAACTAGCATCCTGTGGTGTAAACACACGCAAAAAAAAAAGATTCACACTTCTTCCTGTTTTTTATGTGCAGATGAAGCCAGATGCGGCGCCCACGCAACAACAAACCTTTGAGGGTGAGGAAAATAAAAACAGATCTGTGGTGAAGTGAGAACATTTTTTCCTTTGCTAAAGCAGATCAAAGGTGGTTAGTTGCAGATTATTTCGGTTGCAAAAGCAACATTTTGCAGGTGTGGCTTTTCATCATTGAGACTAAGAGGAGCATTCGACACTTTCACTGTTACATTGGAGATAGTATCACAAAGCACGTTGCAATTAATCAACAGATTCTTCCTACTTACTCTTAATGTACGCACTGTGGTAGTGCACTGTTCACTGCTGGTGTACCAACATGAGGTGACTGAGCGAGATGTAAATAAAAACTGTCTATGTTTTCTATGCAAATGTCTACCAGGAAGCATGAGTTCATTTTGCGTCAATGACATGTATACGTGGAAGATTTTTAGAGAACACTGGTTTACATTTCTTTAGTTGAAATATGAGTATGTTTGTAAATGCCAAAAGAAAAAAAAACCTGTCAAACTTTGAAAAAGTTCTGCTTTGGAAACTGTCAGACTTTTGCAGTGGCCATCAAGTCAACCAGATGACAGTTACGTCTCAATAATGGCAGTAAATTATTAATACATATACAAGGGTGCAATTGAATCGACAAAAAAATTATCGTTTTGTTGTCCTCTACTGCAGTATTTTGGTTGGTGGGGCTTAAGTCTTTGTGTGGAAACTCGGGCTTCTTCCAACTATTACAGGAGGAGACAGAGATATTCCCAAGAAAAATATTGTCTCTCCAGCTTGTCATGGATCAACGTGTTTGTTGGACATACCTGTAAAGCTGCGCTCACACCAAAAGCGATGCGTGCATCAAATTCACACCTCTGAATTCGCTGCTCAGAGCCTGTCTAAAAATGTGTTCCTTAAACTTGACTCCGGCTGCGTGTGGGAGGCGCTACCGGCTAATGTTTTTAGCCTGATCACTACATGGAGTTGTGTCTGTGTGTGGAAGACGCGGATGATGTTGAGAGATCAGGTTTATTTATTCTGCAGAAACTTTGGTAATCCTGTCTCCATGTTTGGGTTTGTGAGATCATTCAGTGATTCTCCTGGTGCTGGGAGCTTCACTTCTGCTCTGAGAGCTGTATCTGAGTAACAGCAGCTTCTGGGGTATTTCTGTTTGTCTGTGACCCAGTTTGAAGGCTCACTATCCTGCATTAACTTGAGAGGGGAAAAATAAAAACATGATTAAATTAGGGGAGCTTTTTTTATTATTGTCTCCATTGGAAAAATTGAGAAATATCACAAATTTCAGGAGGCAGCTCTTTGTGTTCTGGCGTTGCGAGCGAGCCATGGTGTATCCCGCCATTGTCCAACAGCAACTGGGATAGGCTCCAGCAACCCTGCGTCCAGAACTGGATGGAAATTCAGAACAAAAATGCTTCCATGATTGGATTAGTATTCTACCCACTGATCAAGACTCTAAAAATGTCATGTGCCCAAAGATGAGTTCCTGAATTCAAGCGGCACCGCTCAAATTGTGCTGCTGCCAGACCACCATCACTCAAATCTCACCGCAGAACCTCAGATCATGTCTATCCTACTGGCTAAACATTGAAACTGTCCAATAATAATTGATAATGTAAGTAACACGACGTATAGGTACAGTTCAAATTTTGTTCAGGCCACCAGCCTAAACAGATTTGCCCATTTCCACCCTTAAGGGTAGTTGTGAAATTATGCGTTACTATGTAGTTGAGGATTAAAACATAGATCGACACTAAGAATTTTGTTCTCAGGCTCAACCGTCTCTTCTCCAGAACAAATTGGTCCAAGGTCTCCGTTATTGCAGATCAATTTGTTGTCATCCTCAACAGAAGACCCACTTCAACCCCTCCACATGGAAAAGTCATTCTCTTTTCACCTGGAGGGGGCATTCCACCTATGAGAACCATGGCTTTATACTTGGAAGTGCTAAATCTCATCCCAGCTGCTTCACACTTAGCTGGAAGCCCGCTCTGGAACTGGAGGTTATGGCTTAAAGGGACAAAGACAGGGTTTAAGACTTCTTAATCCATTGTGTAATTAAAAAATAATAATAGCGTCATAAAATCCAAAATAACTACCACATACAAACACAAAGAAAGCCAAAATAGAACATTAGAGGAAAGTTTCCAGCATGTGTATCCCTGTAGGCCGAACACAGTTCACCTCATGGTAACATGGAGTTTAAAAATCAGGAACATTAGTCTTCCTGTGGTTTATTTTTCTTTGTCAGTGTACAAAAAGAGATGATAGTCTTCATTCTTTTGGCAGCAGTTTGTCCACACCAGTGAGTTATGTGGTGACAGCTTGTGTGGGAGACTGTTAATCCATTAATGTCTTTGGTAGAAAAAGTCTGCTGACTAGACAGAACCACGCAGCACTCTGTAACAGATGGTCAGAAGACAGCGATGCAGAGGATGCATCCAGGCTCCAGAGCAGGTTTTTTTGGAACGGATTTCACAGGGTAAGTGCTGGAAAAGGATGAGTCCAAAACACTATTATGAAGAGATCTAGCACGGTAATAATTCTGATGCACAAGAAGGATTTTGCTCCCCATAAATTTCTGATGCTTTAAGAGTAAAATGCAAAAA
>NC_050528.1:10319668-10324362 GCF_002922805.2 Oryzias melastigma
AAATTAGTTATGCAAAGCAACCGATCACATGGTAAATTAAACCATTGATGGATGGAGTCACATGATTACAAGCAGGTTGACCTCTCACATGATTCACAGGCAACCAAATGATGTAGAAATACTGTATTTAAAAAAAAAAACAAATTAAGGTTAAAAACTTTAATTTCACTTCCAACAAAGAAGGAGAAATCAACCACGATCAAAATGGCTGCTAAACATTTAATCCTCAAGACAAACGGCTGATTCAGTCTGATTTCACTCTCAGAAGCTTTTCAATTACATCTCTCAGCATCATCACACATTTTATCATCTGCGAAACAGACTTTCATCAGCAGCCATGGAGATATAACTGCTGACAAGAGAGTTTGGCAGCCGAGGCCTTGAATTGAACCGCTGCCATGGAAACTCAGACAACTTTGACTGTGTTGATGTTGCTTCATCACGCTGCTTTGTCACGGTCACGCTTAATCCACCGCAAGTCGGTAGGAGGAAACGGATCCAAAAACATCACGTGATTCGTCGGTGAAAAGCTCCACACATGATAATCAGGCGGCGTGATCATGAGGAGGACATGCTGGATTGTCAAAATGGGATTTTGGAACAGAAAACCAGTAGAAAGTCAAATTTATTCTGTTCTTTTTGTGTGTGGATTGTAAACTGACCAACAAAGTCAGATAATTTCAGCAGTTTTTTCTTTTTATTTTCTGTTTCTGAGACACAATGCAGTGATTTACTTTTCTTTCTACTCTGAAATTCCTAAAGACTGCCTGTTTGACAATTGATACAGTGAAAAGCCTCCCACTCCAACTATGTCTAAGCTTCAGTCCATCTGTTGCAGAATAACAGCCTGTTGTAGGACCAGGCACCCTGGGTCCTCTCACACATCTCAATGGGACACTTTGTGCTCGATTCTGTGTGGGGGGGCTGTTTGAAAACCCCCAGAGAGGCTTTATTAGCTTCTAAATTAAAGTCAAGACCAAAACCACAACTGGGAAGGAGCTTAATGTTTGTATTGAGAATACAAACATGGAAAAGATAAGATTTGATTTTTTCTTTTTATGAAACTCCCTCGCTTTGTCTTTGTTCTTGTATCTCTTCCTCTTTTGTCTTTCACCAATTCTCTTTCAGCTTTCCTAAAAACCCAAACAAATATTAGCTTAAAGTGAAATTCCAGACACGGCTGACGCTGACCGATGAAAGGGGAAATCCCACACTGTGGATCATCTGACACACAAAGTTCACACACTTCGAGTTAGTTGAGTTATTCATTTCTAAGAGTCAAAATGTGCCCTTTAAAAAGTCTAAAGAAAAAAAAATGTTACTTTAGTAGAAAACATCACACTCACGGTGGCATGATTTAAAGGTATCGAGCAGAAATTGCTTTCAAACTTGACCCTCTGAAGTGCACACACCATACTGTCTGCAAATAAACCCCCAGGCATCCTGAATGAAATACAGAGATAAGACAAACTTAATCTAATCCAAGAGGAATGATGGGAAAAACCCTGAATGGAGGCAAACTCAGTGGGCCGTGATAATAGGATTGCTGTGCCATATTTCAAGCTGTCCGGTGCCACAGCCAAAATAGTTAAAGAATATTGTGTGCTGCGGCATGAAATTTGGCCTCTGTGCGCATCTTGTGCCGAAACCATGATGAATGATTTTTCTGTCATTCTGGATCCAGTCCAGTCTGACTTTAGCTGTGTGTTTGTGTAGTCACAAACTGTTTTATGGTTTAAAACGGCAAAAGATCAATTTACAAGATTCATTACATGAAAAAAGATCTGTCATCAGGAAGGGGAAGTTACTCATTTCAACTGAAACTAAGATCCAATTTCTGCTTTAAGCTAATTTAACTTCCATAAAAGTCATTAACATCTTGTTTATATACTTAATTAATTTTAAAATTATCTGCTTGACCTGATCAGTTTGTTTGATGAACAATGCTTGTCTGTATGGGTAATTCCCAGCTGACTGTAAAACATTTTACATGTCATGACAATGGTAACACATTGAAACAGCAACAAACATTGAAACATCACTGCAGCATTTTAATTATTTATGCAAGCATATTATTTGAATAATGGAATAACGAACTATTATATTGGCTGACACATTATTTAAATCAGAATTATTATTTTTTTAATTAGCTAAAGTTGCAATCATTTGTTGTAAAAGTAATTAATATTATAATCATTAAAAAAATCAACAACAGAATCGTCTTTCTGGCTGTGACTTTTGATTTTACACCATCAGAATAAAATAGTGTGAAATCTAAAATATACACATATGATCAACTAACTTGAAAAAAATGTAGTCCCTCTCTGATCATGTTTTGATGTATTGGAAAAGCTTTCCCAGTGGTATTTTAATTATGATTATGCAGTTTTGAGACAAAATCAAGATTCTGTGCCCTTTTCTAGGACAGTTACTGCAGAGCAGCAGGAATTATTTAGAAATTTCCCCTTGTTGTGTTGCTAAGAAAGCCTGTCCTCACATCCCATCATCCCCACTTTCTCCTGCTAGCTTACAGCCCCAAGCTAACATTACTGATGCAACAAAAATGGCGACCAATATTGGAGCTGTAGTCTGTAGAATCACTGGACAGCTCGATCCCGCCCCCCTTGTCTGATCAAAATCGCTGGTCCCACCTCAAACCTTTGAGGGATTCTCCCGAGTCGCTTTGAGTAGAAGGGGTGTGGCTTTCCAACAAGCTCACTCCTGGTTAGCGAGAGAGTTGCCCTGGAAACGTGACCCAGACCGACTTGGACCAATCACTGTCATCTGGCTCCAAATGGCAGAGACCATATTGCGGAAAAATGGCGACTGAGTTGTTAATTTTGTACGAACCAGAAGTTCCAGTGATTATACAGTCTATGATTGGGGCGATCCAGCTGTGTAATTTTGAGCTAGGTGTCATCTCGAACATAAATCAGTTTGTCTGCAAGTGGATTTGTTTGAATTGTGCGCAGCTGGGAAGTTCTTGGTCAACTGTTGCATCCTTTTTCCAAAGGAATTTTTTTCCGTTTGCTCCAGATTTTTAACAGCAAAACAATCAGAAGTGTATTTTTGGGCTTAATTTTCTTAAAACATTTCATCCGACATCAGAAAAATAACACGTTAAAATTGCCAAAAACACGATTTTCAGTGGAGTGGATCTTTCAGGGTTTTCTGTGTGAAAGTTTTGGTTTGTTTCATTGTTTCCTGTGTTCATGACAACGCCAGTCCTGTTCACACAGGGAAATTCTGCCAGAGGAACTAGATAAGTCACATTGTCATTTACCAACATGGTACAGAAATGTCACTAAACATTTATGTGGAGGAGGAACAACTTTTTTTTTTTTTTTTTGTCAGCAAAACAACCCCTCTACCCAGCTCTGGATCTCCCCACAGCAGCCCCCGCTAAATATTTCATGAAGTCCTTCTAGTGTGCTTCATTAAAGTGCGGGGCTGTCCCACGAGAGCCACCTTCATCAGAAACGCCCACTGTGTGACTGCTTTGTCTGTGTGTTGAGGGGATCCTAGAAAACACTCTTTCATCCAGTCAGTGTGTGAATGTTTGCAGAAATGTTGGGGTTAACGTGGGCAACAACAAAAATCAAAAATGAAACTTATCAAGAAAAGGTTTGAAAAATTCTCTGTTTAAAGACATATAAAATACACCTCACTTCTTGTAAATATTTCTGGGTTTACCAGTTGAGGAAGTAACATACCCCCTTATTATAGCACAACATTATATAACAAACGTAAAGACCTCACACTTTTCTTAGAAAGCATTAAGGGGGCTAAAGAGTTGAGTTAACACATATGGGTCATCGTTTTCTTTTTTATCATTTTTGATTTAGATAGATGAAACATGCGACTCCACAGAACTTCTTGATGTGACCGGTGGCTCATTTGACCGCAGTTGTAAATCAATGAAAGACCATTTTGATGTTAACTTTCATTATTTTTCCCAAAGAACTCTGAGAAACCAATGGATTGAATGTATTGGTCACAGCAACGTCAATGAACATTGGAGAATTAGCTAAAAGAGTCTTTGGTGAACTGGAAGGAGAAAGAATCACGATTTTGGAGGAAGTTCGGTCCATGAAGATCTTCACTTCCTCAACCGAGCTGACATCTAAACGGTGCGGCCGAACATTATTGATATTTCTTGACATTTTTATGGAACAGCAGTGAAGATTTACGCTAGCGAGACACAGAGATATCATAATCAGACATGGGGGAATCAGGGGCAGAACGACTGAATCAAAACAGCCACGGAGAGCCATGGATAAACATGGAGCAATGATACAAGAGAAGCTCATCAAAATGTGTTCGGATTAATTCAGGTTGATCAACAAACAGTTTATTTGTCACGGACACTTCTTATCACTTATCAGCGTACCTTCTTAGCCGTTATCTCCTCAGTAACCGCCTTGCAGCATGGTTGCACCGTACCAAAATAGCAATAAAACGTGTTGTACCTGACATTGATACAGAATTGGTCAGTGAAACCTAGAGTTTGAATGAGTGGACTTCCATTGTTCCTTCTCTTGTTGTTTTGCTACGATCTTCTAATTCCTGCCAATGATTGAAGAGATCTTTAGTCATGTGATTTTGTTTACAAACTTCTTACAAGCGATCCAGACCAAATTAAGCAGACCCGGTTGGAAACAGGCACTTTTCCAGTCTGAAGAGGACTTTCTAAT
>NC_050528.1:10324647-10326131 GCF_002922805.2 Oryzias melastigma
GATCTCCTAATTCCTGCCAATGATTGAAGAGATCTTTAGTCATGTGATTTTGTTTACAAACTTCTTACAAGCGATCCAGACCAAATTAAGCAGACCCGGTTGGAAACAGGCACTTTTCCAGTCTGAAGAAGACTTTTTATGCTTCTAATACCAAAACATTATAAACGCTTTCTTTAACTAAAGTTATGATCCCAGTCATGATGTAAATCAGAGATGCATCCCTAAAAAATCATGTTTTTTTCATACTACACCATTACTACATTTATCTGTTTAAAATAAGTTGACTGTGAGTTTATAAAAAAGACTAAAATAAGTGTGTTTCCTTTATTCAAATAAAATTAATCTTCTTTCAGGTATGCTTCATTTACTGTAAGTGATTATGGATGTGCAGAGAACAGTTTACTCTTCCCATCATACCCCTCCCTCACACAAGCACTCTCAAAATTCACCACGTGTGACATCATTGCATTGTAATGTATTTATTTGTGTCGTTCGACTGGAATCTAATCACATTTTCCACTACTGAAGGAGGAGCCCAGGTTAACGTTCAACAAACCAATCTTTGATCCAACCAGAAAAAAAAAAAAAAAACCTTACAGGAAAAGTCCAAAACAACAGAAGAATATTCAACTCATGGAAAACATTTTACAACTGGGGTTATAAAGCTGTTCAGAGACCACAAAAAGAAGTAATCAAATTGTTAATTTACACAGCAAAACACATCTTATCTTTCTTTATAACTTTCAAGCTTTGATGTAACGCTTGGTATTTATGAGGGTAAAATCTAGTGATGGTATTTACATGTGATGTTAATCCTTTTATAGAAGTGTTAAACATTAACTCTTCTACCCTGAAACTGACTGCAGATTTGGCCGGAGCTCAGCTCAGGGAGTGGGTGTCAGTCTGTGTCAAGCTCTACGATGTTGTTTTGCAAATGTTCCTGATTGCAGTCAGCACTCTCACTCTGAGAGGATATAGAAACTCAGAGTTCAACCCAACAAGCTAACATTTGAAAGAATGCTTGTGACAAGAAAAAAAGCTTTTTAAAAGAACTTTGAAAATAGCTTTTTGTTTTATTAACAAATTGTAAAATCGAACCTTGTGAACAAAAAGCATTTTTTTGAAATACTGTATATCTGTGTGTATGCATATTGATATACTGTCAATAATAAGCAACAGAGAGAGGCATTTTATCGATTTAAAACAGCTGCATCTTCACTTTCTCTTAAAATCACTAAAGTAAATGCTCTTTTTGTTTACATATTATTGAAGGTCTAAGTTCATTTTTGTGGGACAGGGCTAGATCGTTGATCAGTCATACTCTAAGGTGTTAATAAAAGCAAAAGAAACAACAAATAAAACTGTGATGTGCTCAAAGTTGGTTCATATCATCAGTATTTTGGGATTGGCTCCAGCAACAAAAGATCAATAGATACATGATTTTATAAAAGAGACTTAAAATAATGAAATTAAGTATAGTTTGA
>NC_050528.1:10326261-10326867 GCF_002922805.2 Oryzias melastigma
ACCTGAGTATAGTTTGAGCACTGACAACTAAAAGTGGGAATGAAAACTTGACCACTGAACACAGAAAAAACACAGTTTGTGTTTCAAAACTTTGTTTAATAAAAAAGTTTTTCACAAAAAAGGTTTCCAATCCCTGTAGGCTTTCCTAAATTTTGCAGTTAAATTTCAAAATGAAGAGTTGTGTCTATCTGTAACAAGACAATTGACATATTTTTATTCATACCGTAAAAATTCAAACATATTAACAGATAGACAAACTAATACAAGAAAAAATGCCAAAACTCTTCACCAACATGATTTTTCCTGGTGGTAAAACAGAAAAATTTTAAAGACTGACATAACAAAAAATAAAATCATATTCATAAAATATGTGGTTTTATTGCCTTTTTGATGAGTGGAACTGGGTGGCAGCGGAAAATCATTATCTGGAATGAAGTCTACAAAGGGACAACATATAATCTGTAGGGCTGGGAATCACTGGGTACCTCACGATACGATACGATACGCGATACATGGTTCACGTCACGATATCGATAATATCGCGATACTGCGATAATTGGTAAAAATCCTCTCTAATAACTAGCATTATATAGAAGAACGTGTTTT
>NC_050528.1:10326875-10329260 GCF_002922805.2 Oryzias melastigma
ATACTTTTTTTTTTTTTTTGCGTTCTAAGCTTGAACCTGTCAAAACCTACAATGCTCTTTGAAATACCGTAACTCTTTGTACGATAAATATGAATTGGCTGATCTGCAGATAAAAGCAGTTTAACTCGGTAAGCAAAACGTATTCACATTGATCGTGTAAAGGGTTGAATCTGACTGCGGTCAAACCATAGACAGTGAAAACAATGGACATGCCAACCCCTCCCCTCTCACATTCCAAATAGGAAGTAACTCTTTTTGCAAAAAGGCCAAAATCCCATAGACTTCCATTGAGAAATAGTCATTCATTACTCACTTATTCTGACTATTTGTCAGAATAAATATTGATGCATTAAGACATTCCTTAAAATCCTAACTTGCAATATTTTTTCTAAGTTATTCCAGTTATAAACTGACCAATCAGATGTCTCAGTAAAATCATGTGCTCCCCGCTGGTCCCATCTCAAGTGTTTGATTGACAGCGTCTCCCGAGCTCGCTCTCAGTGAGAGAGGTGTGAAGTTCAAACAGGCCGGAACAAGCTCACTCATGATTGGCAACAGTAGTTCCTCTAAAAACGTGACAGTCACTGTCGACAGGTTGCAATATGGCGGTACACGTACCAGGAAGTGACCGGGAAGGCTCTGGCTTAATTTTGTGAGGGCCAGATATGAGCCGTGTTCTATGGGTGATATCAACACCTTTCTTTGTTCAGTAATACATAAACGTAGACACTGGTCTGGGGCTAAAACTCTATAAATCTGAACGCTTTTAAAAATGTCCTTTTACCCACTTTTGAGCAAATCCTGAACACTAAAAAAGTTGTAAGAAAAGTGGCTACAACTCTGATATCTTGTGGAATTTCCACTTCTGGGTTTTGATGTTAGCAAAAACTATATTTATCATTGTTATTCTATTACAGAAGGTGATTATAAATGAAGAAAAATTTATGACAATAGTGTAAAATCTGTGTAAATGAGCAAATTAGCTCATAGTATTTAATACTGTTGCTGATTTTATGTCTTCTCAACAGCATTCTAGATCGCCGTCCCCAAATAGTCTGATTTTGCTGTGATAAGAACATGTGTGACTTTCCTGTCACCTTCCTCCCACTGAGACAGAACCTCACACTCAGACGCACAAAATGATGCAACAGCACATTACAGGATGTGTTGCCATGGTGATGCGACAACCCCAAATCACACTGAGAGTTTCTCTCGGTGAGTCACCCAGTTTTAATCCATATTCATGTACAGAGAGCGTACCTCTCCCACATATTGCCCATAAAGGGTTTTTTTTTAGAGTGTTTGTTTTATTAAGAAGCATTTAATCTCGGCTAATGGATCAGCATGCGGCTACGTGTTTGAGTGAACTGTGAGGCAACGTTCTCTCCAGCGACCACCTCCAGGTCTGCTTCAGTTTCGCCGGATCCCTCTTGACTTATTCCTGCTTCCATGTCCTGAGACAACAGTCTTTTCCCCCCTCCAGGAATCAGAATCAGGATCAGGCTTGAAAAGACCCATGCAGACACCCACAGAAAGGCAGTTACAGATGGATCACTAGCAATCATCAGAGGATTGTGCAAGAAAATAACATTTGAAGCAACTCATCAGTGATGACATTTTTTTCAGTTTGCGTGTCTTTTTAAGTAAATCCAATTTGACCTCGTTTCCAGTCTCTGTTTTGTCATTTAAACTGTTTAATTATTCAAGGATGACTCTGTATGGGTGCAGCGAAAGTGATTTCCCAGAGATTTTCTTCCCTGCTGACTTCTCAGTGAACGATACCTCATGCTGTTTTATGGCTGGGAGGGGGTTTATGCAGGTGTGTGTTGACACATGTGTGTGTCTGTATTCCCCATTTCCTGGGTGAATCACGGACGTCATGCAGAGCTGATGATTTATGGCCAACTGGTTTGGGCAAGTTCTCTCAGTTGTGCAGGTTGTCTCTAAAACAGGAACTGCAACAAAAATAAATAAAACTTTCAAACTCAAGGAGTTAAGCAAAGAAAAGAAAATGACACTGGGTTTGGGGAGCTGAAATTTCAGGCTCCAGCTGGGACAGCTGCTGTTAAGTGTTAACGTGTGTTTTCCTTGTCATGAGTCTGTTTTTCGTGGTCAACTTTAAGAGGAAGGACATGGAACTGCTGGAAGCACTGAAAAACAGAAGAAAATCCAAACATTTGTTTTACTTGCAGTACAAAGCAATTTACTATGACCTTAAAGTCGCCCTCCGATGAAAATCAGGATTTTTGATTTTTAACATGTATGTGAGGCATTTTTCTTCTGAAAGATAACAAATGTAATAAGAAATAATTTTGTTTTTGTATTCCCGAGTATTTCTCCTTTTAAATCTCTGTAAAAAAAAAAACAAAACACTTTTTTTAAATT
>NC_050528.1:10329497-10337829 GCF_002922805.2 Oryzias melastigma
TCAATGCACGAATAAAATGAAGTGCATCATGAATCTGTTTTCAGAGTTGAGCCAAACAAAGAGAAATTTTGATTAATCCGTGATTGGTAGTTTGCATTTTTTCACAACAGCAGTTGTGAAAAATTACGGTAGAATAACGTTTTTTACCTTTTCCGAACAAGTAGATACTGAGAATGAGGTTGTTTATGCATGCACAATTGCAGGTACCAAAGATTACCCTTTTCTTTAAACAGTCACGGAATGATTATTATTATTATTTCCCACTGGTGGTGCAATAAAAATAGCTTTCCTTCTATACTTTTGTGTGTATGTTTGGGCTGATGTCAGCTCCTGCTTTAAAATAGGTCAGCCGAATTACTTAAATAATTCTCATTAGTGGTAAACAACACTTGTTGACACAGATGGAGAATGCATCATCTGTTCAGAGCAGATCACAACGAAGACGAAGGAATGAATGATAGACTAGAACATTCTGACAGTGTGCATCATCAACACTGAGAACCAGCAGGAGATGATAGCATGAGTGGAGACGTGTGTTATTGTTACAGCCAGCCAAGCAGCCATTCAGTCAGACAGGTTATGGTACCTGAAGGGTGAGTAAAATTACATCTCCTCCTCCACTGTTGAATCTTCCCATCTTCATGCTACTCTTGTCTGTCCTCTTTTACTCTTTATTTAATTCTGAATTGTTGCTTCCATTTTTGCATATTGATTCAGTTCAAATCCTTTCCTCCACTAGTTTCCACCCTTTTAAAACATCCATCCATCCATCCATCTTCTTGACCGCTTCTTCCCTTCCGGGGTCGCGGGGGCGCCGGAGCCTATCCCGGCTACTGAAGGGCGAAGGCGGGGTACACCCTGGACAGGTCGCCAGTCTGTCGCAGCCTTTTAAAACATGTTTTTAATAATATTAACTCCTGCTTACACATACGGGATCTTAAAGTGCTTCTAGCTAGATTGAAAATACAGCTGTGTCTCCTGGAAGGGAAGTCACTGCCTATGTAACCTGCATTACTCTGTGACAGAAACAGAGCAACTCATGGGGATGTTTCAGTGTGGATGTGATCAGCCTACATTACAGGACCACCTCACCACCTGCCAGCATCATTTTCAGCCTTCTGATTGGATCAGCGTGTGCTGAAAATGTTCTTGTGGCTCAAAAAAATGTTATTTTAGGGGAAAATCAATAATTGTGGTTCAATGCTAGTAACCTTTAGCATTGAACCACAAAACCTTCAACAACTTTTTGACTGTTTTGCCAAAATCTTATCATTTCTGATCCATATGTTTTGTGCATATTTTTGCTTTTTGCTTAAGAAAAGGAACTGATTACATAAGAATTTTTTTCTTCATTTAATTCTTTGTTCAGGCCTAAAATAGGGCTAATGTATGTCTTCTTGTAATAAATGGCATTAATAATAAACCATTCATATTAGTGTTTATCTAAAAAAAAGAAAAATAAATCAAATAATGTTACTCAAATTACTTAAGAGTTACCATAGTATAAAACATTTATGGGAGATACATACAATTACTAATTTCATTGCATCAAAACACAACACAAAGTCTAAAAAGAAAGAAACCTGGTGCCAAAAATAATTAAAAGAAAACTATAAAGCCAAACCAATTTTTATTGCACATTTGCTCCAAAACAAAAGTAGAAAATAATCTCTAAAATAGAACAAAACAAAATCATATTAGGTGAAGAGGTTACACTTTAAAATTTTGATTTCAGTCCCACTTAAATCCTCTTTTCATCTATTTTAAAATCATTTTGTATTTTTTTTTAATTATGATTATGCCATTTTTAGCCAAAATTAAAAAAAAAAATGTTTTCTTAGACAAAATACGTGCAGAGCGGTAGTACTGCTGGCACAGAAGTAAGCCTCTGCTGATGTCCCATCATCCCTTTGTTTATGCCCTCCATCTTAAGAAAAATGCTCCAAGATCGTGTTAAAAAACAACCAAAAAAAATCAAGTGGTAAACATAGGATAAATGTAATCTCAATTTCCATCTTTAATACAACACAGTCTTAACTCACAAATCGTCCTCCCATTTTCACAAACGTTGCATTAAAGCTGTCAGAAAGCCTTTAGTTAGGCTATTGGTCTGCTTATCCTGGATTCATTTAAATTTAAATAACCCAAGATGCACATTAATAACGGCAGCTGTAGTGAAATAAATAGGATGACCCTTTTAATTTAATTCTTGGCTGCCCTTTAAGCAGAACAGGATTTTATAAAGCAGACCATTATTTGTAATTGAGGAAAGAGCTGGAACAGCTTAGACAGCAACCTCAGCAGTATGTGCCATGCATTAATATTCATGCAGCCAATACGAGACTGTGATGAGAGGATCTTTTTGAGAGATTTATGTTCATAGTAAATGAAAAAAATAAGAAAAACAATGAATTAAAAATGAGTGTGCTGACACAAAGTGTGAATTCATTCATACTTGTGTGAAAGTTCCTTAAAACAATATTTTTCAACAGTTGTAGACGTGAAGCTAAAAAAAACAAAGCCAAACGAAAACTCCATCTGCTGTGACGAAAGCAGCAAGAGCTGACTTGACACATGACCTTAAGCTCCAACGGCTGCCACAACTGGAGCCTAAGAAACCGCCGCCGTTTCTCCTCCTCCTTTCTTTTTCTTTTCATTGAGCGACTACACGCTCTGCTGATTACTGCGACTAATGCCCCCATAAAACCCTCCGACTCTCTCCTCCTCCACCTCATTGGCCTGCTGACGGATCGGGGCCCCCTCCGTTCCAGCACAAAAACACGGCTGCTCGTCTGTCAACCGGAGGTGCGGGGACAGAGCAGAGCCCCCACTGACTGCTATTCAGCAGCTCTGAATGACATTATTGAAATCTCTGCCCCAGTTGTGTGCATTTGTGGAGGCCATGAGCACGCACCTGTCCTTTTAGCGTGTCCCCTTAAGAGGACTAAAGGGGGGAGAAAAATATGAATGTGTTGATGTGCAAACCAACCGCTTAATCTCAGCAGTTTACAATTATGTCTTTGTGTTTTTTGTGTTTGGTGTGGTTCCTTTTTTACATATATATTTTTTTACCTTAAAAATGTACTGAGCACAAATCGTTAGATCCTCTTTTAAAACTAGAATTGAGTTAGAACATTCCCAAGTATCTACTTTTAATACAGAAAAACTATAAATTGTTGAATTATTTTAAATGTGAAACTGTTACAAGTGGATCCGATAGTGTTTTTACTTAGATGCATCTTAACTGATGATAAAAAATAATGCAAGAGCACTCAAGTAACTAAAGCCAATTATGACTAATTGGATGAAAAATAGGCCAATCCAATTGTTCAGGTAGTCTACCATACGTAGGCCTATCCAGGTTGAATTCCAGATTAGGACACAGTCAGTTGAAGTTTTACTGATATATTTTGTGCAGAATATAAACAATGATAACTAGAAAAGCTGCATTACCTGCGATAATACTGGTGTGAATGCTTTTTGCTGAATATGCTGAAGAAATTTACTGTTTTTGCTGAAATGATTTGCTGAAAAGGCTAAAGCTATCTGCATACTGCTAAAATTGACTTAAAGTTGCAAATATTGCATTAAGTGCACAAATAATTTGAAGAATTTCTTGAAAATTGATAAAAATTCTGTAAAATTTAAAATTCAAAACCTCAGTAGATCCCAAATTAGCCAAAAATAAATACATAAATAAATAAATGGCTAGCTAGCATTTTGCTCAAGTGTTAGCGTATCTCCAAAAAAGCCCCAAAATCCTTAGTAGGTGCCAAATTAGCCAAAAAAAGCTAGTACATTGCTAAAATATCAACTTAACTCAGAATTAGCCTAAAACAACCTCAGTAAATGCCAATTAGCCAAAAAGCTAGCACATTACCAAAATAGTAGCTTTTCAAAATTATCCCCAATAAACACAGCAAATCCCAAGCTAGCCAAAAAAGCTAGCACATTGCTAAAATATTAGTTTAGCTCAGAATTAGCCTAAAAAACCTCAGTAAATGCCAATTAGCCAAAAAGCTAGCACATTAATAAAATAGTAGCTTTTCAGAATTAGCCCAAAAAACACAGCAAATGCGAAGCTAGCCAAAAAAGCTAGCGCATTGCTAAAATCTTAGTTTAACTCAGAATTAGCCCAAAAAAACTTCAGTAAATTATCCAAAAACGTTAGCATGTTGCTAAAATGTTAGCTAAGCTCAAAATTAGCCCTTAAAACCTCAGTAGCTTTGATGTTCTTAACATGCTGAATGTTTTGATACCAAGATGGCAAAAATTGCTGAAAGTGTGAGTTTTTACATGCCAAAAAATGTACGGAAAGAAAATAAATAATAAACAGAATCACTATAGAATGCTTACAAAGCATTCACACTATAAAATAAAAACAGCTGGTCACATTAGTTCTATGGAGCTCTCTCTGTGTTCTGCTTCAGAGTTATATTTCATGCTTGTTAAGTTCATCTGACTTTCTTTAGTTGCTATCTTCATTGGAAACTCCCTCAGCGTGTCTGAGCAAAGAACTCCTGCTCGTTCCCTTGAGTATTAACTTTCGAGAACCAGCAGTTTTCCAACTCTGTTGTATTTTAGGAAACTGCAGCTGCATTTACACAGCTGTTTGTCGCGCTTTTGTCACCACCTTGTTCCATCCTGCTGTAAATGTGAAGAGCACCACATGGAATTTTAAACCGGCGCTTTCCACTCGTGCTCCATCTAAAGAGGTAAAAGCAAAGACTTGAGACAAAAACACTTTGTATATAATTTGCATCTATTGCAAAATAAGCGGAAATAAACGTGTGCCCCCTCAAACTTAGGTTAATTATATTTATTAAGAATTTAAATGATAAAAAAACATGATATTTTGCTTTTTTTTTTCTTTAAAGTTTATTTTCTTTTTTTATTATTATAATATGTTGTGAGTCTGATTAGTAAGATACAAAATATGTGAACCCTTAGGAATTACTTGGTTTATGCATAAACCGAACACACAATTGTGTTTAAATAAAAACATATATTGTGTGATTTAATTAAGCAATATTGTGATTTAGATTAAGATGTTAAAAAACACTTCATGTGTCCATTTTGTGCAGAAACACAAAGGGTTCACATACTTTCTCTTGCAACTCTAGATCATGCATTGTCAAGCGTTTCTACCAAACCAAATGCGATACATCTCCAATGACATCGTCTGAGTGGTGAACTTTTGCGAGAAATGAAAGGGTTCAATTGATTCCAGTCAAGTGTTTCATGTCAATGATTATTATCTCGCTTTCTCTTTGCACAGACAGAGGTTCTATTGATTGATATTGACTTTTGTTAGACCCAAATGTCAGCTGAGTTCACAAAGTCTCAAGGTCATGTGACGACGAAACCAGCAAAAACAACCAGGGGTCAGACTCTCATGTGATGGTTTTTACAACAGTCGTTTAAAAATAGAAATACTGTGTTACTGAAAACAAGCTGATATGATTAACAAATTGTTTAGACTAAAATTAGGTTGTTATGAAAATACAACACATGGCAACTACAATGTTCCTGTTAGTGGAAGTTAATCAGAGTAAAAGTAACTATATGTGTTCTTGCTGGAAAAACCTGTTTTAAAAAAACTAAGTTTTTTAATATTTCTGCAAGTAGTTATGAATATCTGTTTATAACTACACATAATTATATAAGAAAATAGATTTTTTTAAAATCTTGATAGAACTAAGATCAACTAAAAGCATTTCTAAATAGAAACATCTTGTCCTGGGTTTTAAAGCACTCAACAGCCTTGATCTGAGGCAGCGACAAAGGAAGGAAATTCCAAAGATGAGGAGCAGCAGTTTGAAAGGCGAGATCTTCTCTTTTTTGTAGCCGGTTTTTGAAATATTCTAGAGCAGGGAATCGATTGGAAAAAAAATTAACTAATTAATCGCAGATCTGGAAAAAATTAATCGCGATTTATTGACATTATGTTTATTATTTTGTTACGGTATTTACCAGTCACCTATTATCTGCAATCAATCACATAAATCAAACATTTGTCCATTTAGAACATTTATTTTTGATCCTTTTTTACCTACGGTCTAAAACTCAGTTTTTGTCTTTGTTCTTATTCCTTCTCTCATCGCTTTGCTCCGCCCTCGTAATTCCTGGCCAATGAGTGAAGAGATCTTTAGAAAGTCCGACTGGCGGCAGTCTGAATACAGACCGAACACAAGGTTCAGGGCTCGATCCGGACCAAATTGAGCTGTTTTTCAGTCTGGATCAACAGACTTTTCCAATCTGAATACACCCTAAGAACAAGTTTGCTAAAAAAAAAAAAGTAAGCCAGTGAAGATTCTCAGTCGTCTAGATTACGTCTTGAAGCTAGGACTTGGCATGAAGACTTTTTATTTTCTCTTCTTGAAGCAAAAACTTGCGGCAAAATGTTTTAAGAGCTGAAAAAACTGTATTAAACCTTGACCATAGTTGCTGTTCCAGCCAAACAGAAACTAATGCCTCCTCACTGGTGGGCTGTCTGGATTATTTAATAAAGACAGCAGCCATAAATAGTTTACTTAAAAAAAAACAACATAAAAATACTCAGACTGAGCAACATTTAGTGAAAAGATAGAAAAAATAAAGAACATGGAAGCATGTTCAGGCTTAGTTGGAATGAAAGCATAAGCACACATGTTAAACTTATCTTTACGTGTCGGATTATCATAACCATTTCATGTTATCTGATTTAAAAGTGTAAATAAAGCTAGTCTGAAAACATTTTGGCAGGTGGATCAGGAAAAGTTTGACCCTGCTGAAAAGAGACAAAAACAAGTCATTCGCCTCTGGTTTTTGTAACAACTTTATTTAATCTGTATTTCTCTTGTAATCGCGTCTTTTCTTCTTAACTAATCAGTTTTTTGTCTTTCAAGTAGTCCAATAAAACATGGCCAGTTTATGGTGGTTTCTGCAAGTAAAACATGACAAATATAAAATATTTTGTCAGCAAGTCTTAAAATTACAATATCTCTGTTGATGTCTGGAAAAAAAATTTGCTAACTTTTTAAAAATTTAAAAGTTAAAGAAAAACTCTGTTAGCATCAAGATACTTTCAATCCAGTATATTTATTTGATCAATTTTCAAAATAAGATTCATTTTTTGAAAGTAGAGTTCCAACAACATTGTGTGGCCTCTTTTTGATCGTGCATTGCAAGACGAGATGGAAACTTCATATAACCTACTTTCCCGTGTGAGCTGCATGATGTAGACGGAGTGCAAACATAGCAGCAGGAAATGGCAAAGTCGTACTCTGTGTAGTAAAAATGAAGAAGAAAATGTGAGAGGACACAGTCTGGAATAACTTTAAAGAGGTAGAACAATCACACAGTGTTTGGGTTAACCTTAAGGGTTCAATAAACATAAATCAACTGTAGATATGGATGTCTAGGAAAATAAAAGATATTTATAGAGTTTAAGTACTTGTATTTAGAACATTTTTTGTTGTTAATTTAACTTTTTTTTATGTCTTTTTTTCATTTTTGAGCAAAACTCTGTAGGTTTTAGAGAAAAAAGAAAAAAGTATTTTGTCTGATGTATTCTGGGATATCAGATGTTCTGACCTAATTTCTTAGAAGACTTTTAAACTTTTAAAATAAAGTAAATAGTCTACAAAACCTCCTCTCACATAAATACATCTTTGACAGACTTAATACCAAACAGACTTCCCCCTCCTTCTTCAGATCTCCTCTGAACATGCACAGACATGTTCGGAAAGACCAGAAGGGAAACCCCCACGCATGCAGCGGAAGCACTTTGCATCCTGAATCACAGGATCTGTAAGTAACAAAGGACATATGAGTTACAGTACATATCTTTGATTTTCAGGATTTCCTTGACGTCTAGTATCCAGATCTGTTTGAGCAGAGTGGGGGCTGAAATAGTCGTAGGCCGGGGAGGCAGATGGACAAACAGAATCAGACATTTATGAATATGGATGGAAAAACTTAAAATAAGGTTTAAGCTGCGCGTGTGCTCTTTGTACAAATTCCATTCAAATTTGCATGTGGTTCAGCTCTTTCTTTGAGGAACAGTTTGACCTTTTGACCCCCCCCCCCACAAACCCACATGGCCACACCCACTTCACCTCCTCACATCCTGGACAGCTGTCAGCGAGGACCTGGCCCAAAGAAAAGAGACCCATCTGTCGTCTTCCTTCAAAGGTCAGGGTGCTGCTGTCTGTGCGCCCGGTGGTGGGGGGGTTGGGGGGAGGCCGGGACGCCTCTTTTCACTGGGTTAATCCCCGCTGTTGTCCTTTCTCGAGGTCTGTGGCACACTTCTGAGGGATACGGCTGTTTTAAAAGCAGACGCCACGACTTC
>NC_050528.1:10338511-10339577 GCF_002922805.2 Oryzias melastigma
CTTTTAATTATGATTATGACATTTTTAACCAAAATTTTAGAAAGTTTTATTTTCTAGGACATGTTTTATGCAGAGTTAATCACAAATTTGCCTCTGAGTTGTGGGTGGCAGGGGGGTGGCTGAGGGGGGCACAAAGGCCCCTAATGCCAGTTTGCTTCTGTGTTAGGGGCCCTAAAAAAAATTTTTTTAATGGGGCCCAAAATCCATAGCGGCGCCCCTGGTGGGTGGTACTGTTAACAGGGGAGTAAGCCTACACTCATTTCCCATCATCCATTTGTTGACACTCTAGCTTACAGCTCCTCACATTAACCCCAACCTGACATTAGCGCTGCAACAAAAATGTCGAGCAATATCGGAGAAATCCACCTGTACAGTTCTGAGCCAGATACCAGCTCAGGCGAGGAAAACGAAGATTAAGTGGTTGTATCAGAATGGAGCAGAGCAGGGAGCTTGTGGTCAGTTGCAGACAAATACATACATTAAAGTCTTAATTTTACTCTTCCGAGCTCAAAACTGTACGAATTGCCATTTTTGTTGCAGCACTAAGGTTAGTTTGGGTTGTAAGGGGCTGTAAGCTAGCAGGAGAGAGTGAAAACTAATGGATTATGGGATGCAAGAACAAGCTAGCTTCGCACCACCAATCCTGCCCACAACTCAGAGGCATTTCTTTTGAACTCCTGCCGCTCTGCAGAAACTATAGGTCCTAGAAGACACAGCTTTTTATTACATTATTATTATTTTATTAAAAAAAGGCATCATCATAATTGGAAGACCACTGCTTTTACAGCAGATCGAAAGATGATTAGAGTTTAGAAATCCCACAACAGTTTGCATTTACTAAATTTTATCCTAAAAAATATGTGTTTTATTCTTCTCCAGAGTAAAAGGGGAAAATGACTCATCAATTTCTATTTCATGCTTATTTCAGGAAAACACAGATCCAAAAACCTAATATGTAACTTTTCTCCATCAAAGCAAAAAAAATTAAGCTACAGGGGATTTGAATCAAACATGTTCCAAGTCACAAATTATACTTTTATGATCTAACTGCTGTTTTCTTTTAAAG
>NC_050528.1:10339627-10347920 GCF_002922805.2 Oryzias melastigma
ATATTCCCCTCTGAAATAAAAGTTTGTGCAACATCAAAATAGCACAGCAGGTGATTTATATCATATTTTTATCAAAGCAGGAGATTATATTTGACTTTGGTCCAAGTTGTAAAGCATAGTCCAGGTACTGTCAATAAAATCCTCAGGTAATGTTGTGCTGAGAGCCATGGAAAATAACAGCTTCTGTGTCCTGTCATGCAATCTAGGAGGATAGCAGGTATCAAGATTATTGTGAAAAACACAAGAAGATAATGTCTTGAGTTCCCAAAATTGATGAAAAGTTTGTCATCACTGATTTTTTTTTTAACTGTAAGTGTAATATGTGAGCCCAATTATCTTTTTTTCCCCCCATTTTGGTCATTGTATTCAGTATTATAATCTCCTTTTTTAATATTTGGCCTTTTTCTTGAAGATTATACCTCAAGATTGCTTTTCTCCTTAGCTTATATTCATCTTATCACGACTCAAATGACTACCAACAAAAATGTTTGGCCTCAAAACCTCACATGAATGAAAGACTTCTAATCAAATCTAGATTAAAGATTATTCTCTTCAACATATTTTTCAAAAAGTAGAGTATATTTACCTCTTAAGGACAAAAATACCTGAAAAATAAAATAAAGCAGGCCGTGTACGACATTATCACCCACTTTAAGGTGATCAAAACAGTGAAACAGACACTCAAGATAATGCACAAAAATGTCATTTTTCTGATTAAACCTAAAAGTACTTTAACAGTTAGTGTAAGGTGGTCCACTAGTTGTGTTGGGAGTAAAGTTTGGAAAGAGTAAAGTCTATTGAGACTGCAGAAAAAGTCAAGGAGTCTTTTTTTTTTTTTTTCGTCTAGTTTTCACTAGGGCTGCCACGATTAATCAACTAATCGACGACTAATTGACTGTTAAAATAGTCAACAAATAATTTAATAGTCAATTAGTCGTTACTTTATATTATGTAGTCAGAGTGCAGTAACATTGAAAGTTATAATGGCATTCTGTTAGCTTTTTGGACTGTTTTTTGCATTTATTAAGGTTTTTTAGGCTAATTTAGAGTTTAGCTAATATTTCAGCTTCATGCTAGCTATTTTGGCTAGTTTAGGATTTTATCTGATTTTTATGCTAATTTGAGTTTGTCTAATACTTCAGCTACATGCTAGCTATCTTGGCTAATTTAGTATTTTTCTAGTTTTTTTTCCACCAAATTTGGAGTCTAGTTAATATTTCAGCTGCATGCTAGCTCTTTTGGCTAATTTAGGACTTTAGCAGCTTTTAGGCTAATCTTGAGATTAGCTAATATTTCAGCTACATGCTAACTATCTTGGCTAATTTAGTTTTTTTCCTTTTTTTATGTAAATTTGGAGTTTAGCTAATATTTCAGTTGTTTTGGCTAGATGTTTTTTTTGGCTAATTTAGCATTTAACTAATATTTTAGCCAGCTCTTAGCTTCAGCGATTTTAGCTATCAATTTCAGCTTCTTCAGCTATCAGCACTAGCATCTTCAGTGACCAAATTCAGCTTACAGCATTCACACTAGCAGCATCACAGGTAATGCTATATATCTAGTTTTTAGTTAGTTTAAAGCTAATGATGGTTAACTTGAGAAGTTTTTCATCCAGTTTGCGCATGACCTGATTAGTCGACTAATTGGAAAAAATATTTGGTGATTAGTTGACTATTAAAATAATCGTTTGTGGCACCACTAGTTTTGACAAATGAGTAAATGAGAACATTTTTACTCATTTTTGTCATTTTCTACTTTCCCATGACTCAAAAACACAGTAGCAACTATGTTTTAATCTAACACCCAAATTGAAATAAAAAAAGCAACTTGAGTGTTTAGATTTTAAAGGACCAATAATCTCTGACATCATTTTGTTAGTTTGTGCCCCTGATCATCCACAGCTGTCTTCATTTCTGTCAATCACCCTTAGTGTATTTAGGTTTCTAATTTTCAGTTCTTCAGTCAGATCATCTGCTTTGTCATGTTGGAGTTTAATCATTAAATGTTTAAGTTTCTGCCCCCAAGTCTGGTCTCCCCTTCATATTGAGACCTACACCACAGAGTTTTGACAAATTCATGGCAATCTGAAAATAAGCAGGAATGTGGCACAGCCATGGTGACTGTAGTTTACTCTGCCAGTCTCAGCAGTATTCTGAAAACGGGGAAAAACTTTACTTTTGTTTTCCGTTTGAAAAAAACCCTCCTTCTATAAAGCAAAAACAAGAGTTCTACAAAAATGACTTAAAAAAACTACCATCCCACACACTTGTCACCAATAGTAGCAATAAAAATAAACCTAAAGAAGTTTCACATGACATGGCTAAATCACCATGAATTCAATACAGGCCGTCCATACTTTTATTTTTAGTCTAAAGTTTGC
Organism: Oryzias melastigma; assembly: GCF_002922805.2. Classification (NCBI taxonomy): domain Eukaryota; kingdom Metazoa; phylum Chordata; class Actinopteri; order Beloniformes; family Adrianichthyidae; genus Oryzias; species Oryzias melastigma. Next base: position 10,342,005 of record NC_050528.1, read on the forward strand.
AGTTATAACATTAAAGTCAATAAAAACTGTACCCTTTTGAATATATACCCTTTTGAAACCAGCGCCCGGTGGTCATTTGAGGAATTGCATTAAGTTGTATTTCCAGGATGGAGTTTGGAATGAAAGATGAGGACTTAAAAATCATTAAAATAAACAAATAAATGATCTAACACAAACAACACTTTTGCATTGATTTGTACAAATTTCTTAAAATGTTATTTTAAGAAATGTTTAAGGCAAATGTTTTTTTTTATTATTTTTTGACACAAAGGGGTCATTGACATTATCAAAACAGCCATAAAAAAGCAAAACTTTTTTTCCCTATTTATATTATTGTGCTACTGAGAGACTCTACAAGTTGAAAAGTAGGTGACTGGAACAAAAACGTTCCACACAGTCTAAAAGTGTAGACTGTGTGGTTACACAATGTTGCGCTGCAGCATCTCGCATGCTCAAGCATTTTTTAATTTGTCGCTACTAGAGACAGTCTATGTGGCAACCACTTGTGTTGCATGTGAGATGTTCCACCTGTGGACAGCAGATACAGATTGCTTTCCTTCAGTCACAGACATTCTTCTAGTCACACACAAACATGCAACAATTTTCCTAAACTCATCTTCCACCAACTGCATTTTTTGTGCAGAAACTAAATGATCAATATCTGTTCACCTCAGATCTAATCACTTACTGCTGACATTTGACAGGTGTGTGACCTACAAAATTTAGATGAATTTATACTCTTGGTTGAAATGCAAAAGAAGAAAACCCCCTTTTTTTGTAAGGAATGTTGTTTGGGTGAAAGTTGCAAAGCTGGTGAATATGCAGTTTCATATAGAATCTGCCTTGTTTTGCAGATTTTACAAACTTCCTCTTCACTTTCCATACATGCCGTTTTCCTCTTGGTATTAAGAAGAATTGGGTGAGTGAAGTGAGGCTTTTTAACACCAGCTGTCTCAGTAATTTAATCTGTACTGAAGTGCATTAACTTTGGCTGAAACATATCATTTCCCCTAAGTAGGCCGTTAAAAGTGACACAATGGGTTACTTCTGGGTTTTATATTTCAGTTGTTATTTGGGCGAGTTACTGACCTTACACATAAAAGTTATCAGGTCATGAGTGCCTTTCTCGGGTAGCCTGGTTTTGTAAATGTCACCCAAAATAAATGAAAAATAAATAAAATCGTTCCATTTGCTTACTGGTTTGATATGAGAACAAAATATAGTAATTTTCTATGATGATTTTACAAGAGGATACATTGTTGACAGACACTCAACAGTCAAGATGGGACAGATGTTTGAAATAAGAAGATGGAGAAACCAAAAAAACAACTAAAAAAGTGTAGTTTCTTTTTTTAACTTAAAGACAGCTGTCTTTGTCATAAAAATACTTTCTCACACATACTCACAGTTTCAGTTTGTTTGTATAAATGCCATGTGTTTTTTGCTCTGTAAGCAGCCTTGTAAATTAGTTGCTGCCATAAAACCAGCCCATCCCTTAAGCTAACCCTAACTACAAAGGAGTTTGTGTTGTTGCTGCAAAGTTAACATTTGTAGAGTGTACACTCCCAAAGCAATTCCAAGGCGGAGGATAAAACTGGCTACTCTGCTATGTTTAGTTTCCCAACAACCAGGTTCCATGTCTGATTAACCGTGTTCCTGTGAGTAACCTGATTATACTGTACAGTATTTCTGTCCAGTGCCAAACCACCTTCTTCCAATCTCACCCGAAAACAAAGGAAAGCCTTAACCTTTAACTGCCCGCTCGACCAAATGGTGAAGCGCATTTAGAAAACATGTTTTTAAAAATATTGATTGCGTGTATTACTCTCAAAGGTACAGAGGCCCTAAAGGGATATTGACGAAAAAAAAAAGTCAAGTAAAAAAACTTTTTTTTTTTTCCCAAAAATTGAAGTAAATTTTTTTTTCTGGTCACTAACTGGTGCGCACTAGAAAGTAACCAGATTTATTTTATTATTTTTTTTACTTACATTTTTAAGAAAATACTTTTCAGTTACTAACCAGAACATTTTCATTTCTAAAAACTGAAGTAAAAAAAAAAATAAGTAAATGTCTGGATAGTAACTGATGCACACTTGATAGTAACTTTTACAGAACCCCTAATTACATTAAAATACTTCAATTTTTTTTTTTACTTTGATGGCTCAGGCATCTGATCCGGATGCCTCCTGGACAACTCCCTGGTGAGGTGTTCCGGGCATGTCCCACAGGGCGGAGGCCCCGGGGAAGACCCAGGACACGCTGGAGAGACTATGTTTCTCGGCTGGCCTGGGAACGCCTCGGAGTCCCCCCAGAGGAGCTGGAGGAAGTGGCCGGGGAGAGGGAAGTCTGGGCATCTTTGCTTAGACTGCTGCCCCCGCGACCCGGTCCCGGATGAGCGGAAAAAGACCATAGCATCTGGAAAAAGGCCACAGCATCAACATCCTACAGAAACAAAGAAAATACAGAGTTATTCTGAGTACAGTGGAGTATGAAGCCAAAAGGAACAGTGATTCCACCACCAATGAGACACTAAAGAGCGGTCCTACCAATGGCTACAAGGTCATGGAGTGTTTACTGGAGCTGGTGACAGAGCAAGACATTGACATTCAACTGTATAACAGACTGCATCCAAAAATCCATCAAAGGAGAACCTCCCAGACCTATTTTCAGTAGCACAGACCCTATCACATACAACATGGCCAAACACCTGGTTACATTCAGTATCACGCCAGGACTCATAAGACGTCACAAAGTCAAGCATCTTCAGGTGTATATTTACAAGACATTTATGTCTCATGATGCAATCTTCCTGTTTCCATGTATCCACGTAACTGACACAGATGGCACCACAGTGAGGAGACCGCTGTAAGTCAACCAAAGTCCAAGACTTCGGACTACAAGAAAGGATTAAACAGACTCAAGACCACATCTGCCAACTACTGAAAATATGTCTCAAAACAACATAATTCCTGTTCAAAAAACACTTCTAGAGGCAAGTACACGGTCGTACCACCATGGGTTCCCCAGTTTCACCCAATATGACCAACCTATACATTGAGGAAGTGGGGAGAAAAGAGTCCAAGTGCCCACAAAAAGGTGAGAAGAAAGAGGAACAGGATGCTTGCCAAGCCCTGACAACCTGAGGATATCCAGCAAATTCCAGATCACATGAAAGCAGAACAAGAATGACAGAGAGCCACAAACCTAATTCACTGTGTTCTTATATGCCTTTGGATTGTCCAAGAAACTGATTTTTGGCCAGTACAACACCCTAGTCCAATTCAGACTTTTCAGACTGAAACTGAACAAAATCCCAAGGTATTAACTGAGCAATGCGGGGTACTCAACGCACTGCAGCAAACGGGTGAAACCAAACAACAGTTGCATAGGATGCTTTGTCATCATTGCAGGGCTGACTCTAGTGGCCCAGCAAGGGTCACTGGATGTGGTCACAAACTGTTTGAGGACAGAAATCTTAGGGGAAAATTATAGTTTGGGTGAGGTGTTACCATAGCAATTTAAGACAAACTTCCCCTCAGTAGAAATGGTGGACTCGGGTACAATCATCCTTAACTATCTCTTGAAACTCAACAGTCAAGGATGGATGAGGCTACTGACTACCCTCTCAACCCAAGGTTACAACAACCCTAAGACATTTACACTTTTTAGTCTATAAATCTCCAAACCTACAAAGTAAGGTTCTTTTTTTTCTTACAATTTTTCAGAATTGAAGAAATGTTTTGGAGAAGAAGTAAAATGCCTTCAATTAAAAAATAAACAATATAATTGACTACTTTTTTTAGTATGATAGTATCAACATGTACAAATTAGAGTCTACATACACATATGCTAATTTAGCTTAGAAAAATGTCCCTATATTTTCATATGTTTTTGCTTAAGTTTGTACTGGATAATGTGAGCAAGAAAATGTGTCATTTAGCTACACAGGCCTAAAAAAGGAAATTAGAGCATGGAATCACTGTTTTCTAACACACTGGAAGTGGCTGTCATGGAGGTGGGATGGAATGCAAGATCATTCACCACTGATGCAATTCTCTCAGCAAAGGGAAGCAAACGCTAGTGTGGATGATTATCTCCTGGAACAGAACGCTGGGGATTGAGAACCTAATCTTTAAATTTCCAGTTTGCTGAGCGGTACGGAGAGAAAATAGACTCACCACAATTTGTGAGTGTGTAGTTCTTGATTTGTGCGTATCTTTGGATTTGTGTATGTGTAATTCTGTATATTTAACTCATACAACACATTTTGTGCATAATTTTGTATACTTGCAATTGTGTATTCAAATGTGGAAACATTACAAATTAAAAAAAAATGCATAAAACGATTTACACATGTACAACTTAAAAAATCAACAGCTAGAAAAGAATTACAAATACAAATCTTTAAAAATTACATACAAATTGCTTTTTACTCAGACACAAAACGGCATTTACGCACAAATCTGATTTGAGACTGTTTTCACGTCTCCAAGATTCATGTGTAAATGATGCGACCACCTCCAAGGGAGCAACGAGAAACTTTAGTATTGAGACCTTTTTATATTAATTAGAGGGTATATCTGTTTAGGAAAGTGGGAAAATGTCAAGTTTTCATTGAATATTATTCACAATCTAAGTTCAAAGTAGCTGATAAGAAAACTCTGATGGCCCAGCATTCTAGCAGCATTTAACGCACCACTCGCACACAAATTTTGGAGACGTGAAAAGAGTCTCAAATCAGATTTGTGTGTAGTTAGTTTAAAGTTGTTGTAATTTTAAACTGTGCGTGTGTAAATTGTAGTTTTTTTTTAATTCGTAATTTTTGTACATGTGACTACACAATTGCAAGTACACAAAGTTATAATCAAAATGTATTGTATGAGTTCCAATCAAGAATTACGCAAGCACAAATCCAAAGTCAGGCACAAATTGAGTCTATTTTCTCTCCATAGAAGCACCTATTAAACACCTTGATCTAGATTGTAGACTACTGGAAAAAATCAAATGGGACTTTGCTTAAGTGTATGTTGACACATTTAAATTTGGGCTTGTTTTCCTTTCATGTGCATTATCTATCAAAGAACTGTAGCTAGGTTAGATTACATCTCCGTCCATCCATCCATCCTGTAAATGTGTTTAATCTCTTTTGGGGTCACAGGGTTGCTGGACACTATCCCAACTACTGTTCGACACTTTGGACTGGTCATCCAACACATTCTCACTTTCATGTTGTCACATTATGAAGTTTGGTTAAGGACCCCTCCGTGTCACTTTTCGACGTTTTGGGTGTCCCTAACTCGTAGTTTTTTGTTGCGCTGGCGGTTCCCATTAAACCACGGGTCCCAACCTTCAGTACCGGAACCCTAACCCGGTACCATGTTTGGGGACGGTTCGCGCCTGGTAGTGGTTCTGTTCCAGTGACCAGATGAGTCAAGAGGACCAATCCAGTACTCCAACCAGTATGAATGAATGAATGAATAAAATTGTTTATTTTAAGCAATCAGGAATAATACATGAAAAAATAACATCACATTGAATCACAAAAAGAGCACTTGAAAGGGAGTGGGAGGAAGCGAACTTATATAATCCCACCTCCAGCTCGACCATACCATTTTCTCTACACAAATTATCAATATCAGGACTGAATATCAAATATTTATACACTACAATAATAAATTCAGGTTATTAAGGTTTATTAATATAATTGATGTAATCAAATTTAAAAGGAAACATACCGACAAATCATTTATATTAATCAATAACAATAATCTAAACATTCTCCTTAAAAGACAATTTGTGAGTATTCATCAAAGAATTATTGTAATAATACAAAGACTTAGAACTGGAAGTATCACATCTGGTACCGTGTCTCGAGGGTTGTGGACCCTTGACTTTATGAACAGACAAAAAAAAAAA
>NC_050528.1:10347926-10357588 GCF_002922805.2 Oryzias melastigma
AAAAAAAAAGAGGCGTTTGGGACAAAACTTTAAAAAAGTGACGTGGAAGAGTCCTCAACCAAATTTTAATATGTGACGACTTGGGAGTGAGAATGTGTTCGATCATCAGTGGGGTTTGTACCAAGGTCTTCTTGCTCTGAGGTGAAAGTGTTAACCACTACACCACCATGCAAACCCTTCATTACATCTCTTCTCTCCAAAATCTAAATTTGTTCTTGTAATTTTTTGTCTCTTCTATCAAATGAAGTACTAATTGTGACAGGCAGAATTTGATCTTTTTTGTTGTTTTTTGTGTGTACACAGATAGCCACCAAACAGCCACGTGTATTTATGTGTACTTTTGTAAGCAAGAAACATAATCTCTGTCTTCTCAACATTTTTATCAGCTAAGAACAGAGAAGTCTTAGTAAGTAATCCCCCATTTTCCTCACACACAGGAAGTTAGTTTCACAAAGGACTGACCTGATAAGTGACGTCGACAGACGGATTAGTGAAGATGAAGAGCAGCAAAAGATTAGATACAACGTAAGAACACAAAATAAATGAAGTCCTGACCCATTCAAACATCAGACAGAACAAGCTGAAGGGCAAGACTAAATCAAATAGAAAAAAAAGGTCTGAAAATGTCAATATCATGTGAGTGTGATTGATTGTTTATGTTCACAAGTGTGGCTTTATCTCCAGTGTCTGCGTCATCGTTTAGATTGCATAAAGGAGAGGCTAAGAAAACCCCAGTCCTCTCTTCCTCCGTCTTCTCCCTCCTCCACTTTACCTCCTCCTTGACTCTTTCTTTCAGTCTCACACTCATTTCACACCACAGAATGTGTTTCTTGTAAATCCAGGCCATTGCTTTGCTTTGCTTTGCCACTTTTTCTAGGTTTTGCTCACTCTCGTTTTCTGGCAAATCTTTATCTGTGTTTTCTCACTTTCTCTTTCAGGAGAAAAACAACAGACATTTGTGCTCTCATTTCAACCGCCACATTTGAATTTAAAACAAAAATACTCCAAATTAAAAGCAAAAACTTCACACAGAGGTGTCACAGCCAGCTACTGTGAAAGTCAGGAAGTCGGGCCGTGCCTTGCAGTCCACTGTGACGTGTTGCGGTTGGTTTTCACTAAGCTGCATGGGTGTGTGTGTGTGTTTGTTTTTATGATTCAAGGTCGCTTTTGTCTGGAACGTGATTCAACATGCGGTTCAATAATGGTTGTCTAAAAACTTCCCTTGAAGACTGACCTTTGGAAAGCCTCCTGCAATAAAGATGAAATAGTCAGACTGTTTGTCATATAGATAAGATAATTAGTATCACTCTCTGTGGGGGAACATTTACAATAAATCAACACTTTCTTTGTCAGTATTTGGTTATTACGAGTGTTTAAGTCTGTATTATTTGGTTGGGAAGTTTTTAACATATTTATCTTTTTAAATGTTTGTTTGTATGAAGTTAGATGATATACCAATCCAATTAAATAAATCAATTAGATATATATATATATATATGTATGCAATGTACAGTTGAAACCAGAAGTTTACATACACCGCATAGAAACACACATTTGCTTTTTTTTTTTTTACTTTCAGACATGAAATAAAAATCCAGTCTTAGGTGAATTACAGTTAACAAAATTATTTTTATTTGCTAAATGTCAGAATAATGAGACTATGGTATTTTTTTAGACAATTTTTGATAACTTTTATCAAAGTCAAAAGTTTACATACACCAAAATCACAATACCTTTAAGCAAATTGGCGAAATCCCAGATGATGATGCCATCCCTTTGAAAGCTTCTGATATATAACTAAAACATGGTCTAAAAACACCTTAGTGTCATTATTGTGACATTTAGCAAATACATATATATATATATATATATATATATATACAGTTGAAGTTTACATATACCATATAAAAACACACATTTGTCAGAGATGAAATAAAACTAAACTTTTACTGTTTTAGGTCAATTACAGTTGACAGAATTATTTGTGTATGTATATATGTATATATATATCTATATCTATATATATATAGATATATATCTATATATATATAGATATATATCTATATCTATATATTATTATATATTATATATATTATATATATATATATATATTATATATATCTATATCTCTCTATATATATCTATATATATATAGATATATATCTATATATATATATTGCTATGGCAGTGGGGTTAACTGTGGGGTTAACTGTCTGCATTAGTTCCTGTCTGCTTCACAAATGTCATATACAAACATGTGTCACAAGAAAACAAAAAGTTGAGAAAATTCCTTTGAGTGTAAAATAGAAAGTAAAACAGCGAATGAGAGCACAGAATGAAGGAATGATAAAACCACCGTTTGACCTTCTAGCTTCCGGCTTCTCAACCACATCATTGCATTTGGCATTAAAAAAACACAATAAGGAAAACCATAACCTTTTATCTGTGGAAAATGTCTGACAGCACACAAGCACATATTTGTTCATCACTTTTTTTTAAGTGTCATACAAGAACGATATTCCCTGTTAGTTTTCAAGAGACTTTCTGATGGTGGAGTTTGAATTTGAACCCATGATTTAATTGAATTTAATGTTGTTAACGGTTGTTAGAAAGTCGGCCTTTTCTTGGCTTCTTTCTTTCTAGAGAATAGCGTTGCCCGGTGGAATCTGCGACTGCTTTGTTTGGTGTGGTGCTGCTGGGGCGCTGCCAGGCAAAATGACAGACCAGCAGATGGCTGGAATGTTGAAACTGCCAAAGATCAGAGGCCAGCAGAGTCACAATGTGATTAAAAGGGAATCAGAGAGCAGCCACCCAGAGCTGAGTTGTAAACATCCTTGTTGAAGTGTGTGGGTGTGTGTGTGTATGTGTGTACCTGTATTTGTCAACTTGTCAGGACTATTTCTGAAGCTTTAAGGGCACATCTTGACAGATTTTCACAGAAGGTTAGAATTTGGGTTTAAAGTCTGAAGAAAGGTTAAGTCAAGGTTACAACAAAGCAGCAACCAGTGATGGTTATAGAGCAGGGATGGGCAAACTTTTGGACTCGTGGGCCAGAAAGGGTTCTATAATTTGACAGAAGGGCCGGACCGGGAGCAGATTCTTAAAGTGTTTTAGTAATCCACCTCATAAGAGAAAAAACTAAGATGGAATCTGGATGAAAATATGCTTTAACATACTTATATATTTTAAAACAGAACATTTTGGAGTTTTTATTGTATAACTGTGGCTTTTCTTTTACTTTTAGTGCCAATTGCACTGGTGGATTGATTTCCCTTAAGGAAAACACAACAGTTGCGTTCATGTGGTGTTGGAATAATCAGAAAAAACAACTGTCTGACTCGGAAAAAACAGAAAAAAAACAACTCTTTCAATTTCTGAACCTAAAAAAGAAGGTCAATGTATTTGTAATGTGTCGTCTATGGAGAGTCACCAGAATTACAGTAAAAATAATATATTATATCTATCATTAATAATTTAAAGAGCTACATATAACCCCAGGGCAGTAGCTTGGCTCAATCAGAATTCTTCCCTTCTCCCTAACCCAACATTTATCCCTCCAAATGGAGAGTTATGGAAAAAAAGCGGAGCATCCACCTGATGGGATAGTGCTAGGAACAGCCATGGCAATAGGTGTTTGAAAGGGTATGCAGGCAGTGTGAGAAGAGCACAACCTTTAAAATGATGTTTTTGTTTGAGACGATGTTATTAGGGAAACTTTAAAGTAACTAACAAACAAACGTAATGGAAATGTAGGATCTGGAGGGCCTCCTTAAACCATGAGCCAAACTGTGCTGAAGTCTTAAAATAACCAACAGTAAGTGAAATTTAGACAGAAGTCTTCTTTTTTGAACAGTTCTATAAGATTTTTTGTTTTATTTTCCTTCAAAAACATGTAAATTAATTTGTTGAAAATTTTTTACTTTTTTTAAATGACACCCAAAACTTTGATTCTATGCTGTAAAAGCAGTTCTTGAAACATTTATTGTGGTTTCCACAGCTAAATAAAGTACTTTTCCCCCACATGGAGTTCTTGTTTTTGTGTGGTTTAATACGTAATGTGTGAATGTAACATGGAAAAATGACCAAATAAAGTTAGTGCCACAGAGGTGAGGTTATGCTGCTATCAGAAAAGCCAAAAGTTTCATATTGAAAGTACAAAGTTAAATTCAAAAGTAGACAAAAACTGAGGTTTAGGCTCTATAGGCTCCAAAGGGTTAAGGCTATAAAACCGACCAATCAGGATGCAGCACACAATGTACTGTGGAGAATCAATCAATCAGTCAATCATACAATCATGCAAAATTGCAATATACAATCTGCAAGACCACAAAAGGTGAACTATAGGGACCACTGGTTTGTTCTTACAGTACCAGAGATTCTCCATGCAATTAGATTAAATCACATGTCAAAGTCGAGGCCCTGGGGCCGGACCCGGCCCTCCGGGTAATTCTATCCAGCCATCCAGATCATTTTATTTTATTGCTATTAATGGCCCAATGTTATCTTGCGCTTATTTCTAACTTGTATAATTTTGACAAAATATATTTTTATGGAGTGCAAAATATTGAAAGTTATTTAAGGTTAAAGTTGATTCATTCTGGAATAATATTCCTGCCTGTTTTTATTATTCATTATTAGCAGCGGTTTTAAAGTTTTAAAAATTGGCATTCTGATAGCTTTTTGGGCTATTTTGGCATTTACTAAGATTTTTAGGCTATTTTGGAGTTTAGCTAAGATTTCAGCTGCATGCTCATCGTTTTCAGCTATTAGCTTCAGCGTGTTTAGCTATCAATTTCAGCATCTTCAGATATCAGCTTCAGCGTTTTCAGCTATTAGCTTCAGTGATTTCAGCTAACAACCAGCGTTTTCAGCTATCAGCTTCAGCGTTTTTAGCTATTAATTTCAGCCTCTTCAGCTATCAACTTCAGTGTTTTCAGCTATCAGCTTCAGTGTTTTTAGCTATCAATTTCAGCAATCTTCAGATATTAGCTTCAGTGTCTTCAGCTATTAGCTCCAGTTATTTCAGCTGTCAACTTCAGCTTTTTCAGGCTATCAGCTTCAGTGTTTTTAGCTATAAATTACACCATCTTCAGCTATCAGCTTCATTGTTTTCAGCTATTAGCTTCAGCATGTTTAGCTATCAATTTCACCATCTTCAGTTATCAGCTTCAGCGTTTTCAGCTATTGGCTTCAGTGATTTCAGCTAACAGCCAGCATTTTCAGCTATCAGCTTCAGCGTTTTTAGCTATTAATTTCAGCCTCTTCAGCAATCAGCATCACCGTTTTCAGCTATTAGCTTCAGGGATTTCAGCTATCAATTTCAACGTTTTCAGCTATCAGCACTAGCATCTTCAGTGGCCAAAATTCAGCCTACCGCATTCACACTAGCATTATCGCAGGTAATGCTATATATCTAGTTCATAGTTGTGTTAAAAAGTTACGGTTTTACATTTTTAAAAACTTTGTTTTATAGTGTTCAACAAATGTTTATCCTGTTCGGCCCGTGACCTAAGGTGTGTTTTGGATTTTGGCCGCCCTGTGCGATTGAGCTTGACACCCCTGGATCACATGGACCATCTTAGAGTTAAATATGCCAAACTGGGTGGTACTATGAAGAAAAAATCTATTAAAAAAATCTCTTCAGTCAAATATTTAAATAATTTGCAATTTTACTACAATGAAGTATCCTCTGCAGTCCTGTCTGCTACCATTTATGAAAACAAAGACAATGTGATCTGGAGGATGTAAATGCTAAGAAACTTTAATATTATTCTGTTATTGTGAATCTTTTAAACATCACAGTTAAGCCAAATACTGTCATGGAATCAATTATTTCCTCTTTCCTGACACATCTTAGATTCACATTTCTTTGGTTTGTATGTGAATTCTAAATCAACATACTTGAGTTTGAGACTTTTTGATAGAAGAAAAAGTCAGCACACTGTTTGGAGCTGTGATGGTAGAGTGCACTTCAGTTCACTTATTTTGTTATACAACAAATGGAAAAGCTTTTAAAGAACCCACTTCACCTTGAAGAGCTGCATCAAAGGTACTTGGTGTTTCCAGCCTTACAGTGGAATGTACAGTATGTCTTCTGTAGCACTTAGAAAAATGACTCCACCCTATTCACTCTCATAGTATCGCGATTAAAGATCTTAATACATATTGGTAGAAATATCTGTTTCATTTAAGAAGTTATAAATGAGCATTAATGCTGGGTTGGGGTTGTGAGGGGCTGTTGGCAGATGGATGATGGGAAATGAGGGACCTACACCAACAATCTACGACCTAGAAAAAACACGTTTTTGGATTTTGACTCAAATGAATTAAAAACGCTTTTAAAATAGATCAAAAGAAGATTGCAAGGTGAATTTAAAGGAATAAAAAAATAAAACTGCTTGGTCAACACTGAAATAATTCTTTACAACATGGATTTGTTTCATATTTTTATTGAAAATGATAGTTTTTGATACAGTTCTGTTGAGTGATCTAATTCCGCACCATAGAAAAGCAGATCTTTTCACAAAGGATCTTAGAAAATGAATCCATACTGTGTTGCATAATCATAGCTTAGAGGGAAAATTGACTCAACATGAAGTAGATGTAGGCTGAAGTAATCATGAAGGCCTGTAGTCTCTATACTTTAATCCTTTTCATCAGTTTCTGTGAAATCCTATTTTATTGCTGCATTGTGTTTCAACACTGTATTGAGTGTTCAGTTATATTTCAAGCAAACATGAAAACCTTTTAGCTGCTGGACTGGATCTGGACTCTGACATCAGGGGTGATGCAGTAAATTATTTTCACTATATTGAACAGGTGAGGAGTTAGGATCTTTTGTTTGCACAGCAGCAGATGTCTTGTTGTGTATTCCCACCACACTGCTGTTGTTTTGGGCTCTTAAAACCAGTTGGAACACATCCAACCAGTTTAACTTGACTTTATCTGAACTGTAGTTTGTGTTTTTAGCAGAAAGTCGCACGATTTCAACTGAGTTTTACTACTTTCAACTGACAAAATGTCAAATGACAAAGTAGTAAACTGTTGTATAATTCTTTTTTTTTAATTTAGTGTAATTTTTCAAATGTTTTTATGACACATTAATGTTTTTGAGTAAAATGTATTCAAATTATCTTACGAAGTTGTTTACATTTTAAATATTTAACTTATATTTAATTTTAAAAATCAATTTTTGCAGATGTAAAACCCTCATGCAGAGTTTATTTCATGCTTTAACAACTAAAAAGAACAAAAAAAATCTAATTTATGATTTTATTTGTTGGATTTTTGTATTTACTTTTAGGCTTTTGCACAAACAACTAAATTTTTTTTTCTATTTTCTCCCCCAAAAAAAAAAAAATTAAAAAGACATGTCTCTACCTCATGAGTCAAAAAGCAACATTCAATGTGTTACACTTTAAATCCTGGGCCAGCTGCAGTCCAAAGAATTGACAGCAACTGTAAAACCGAGTGAAGCAAACAGCTAATCGGTAATATCTGGTGTCGGTGATGCGATATGTACAAATTCAAATAAGGTTTCACACCAGGTAGTTAATTTATTGAAAATTTTGATATTAAACACTTAAAAATGCCACGTTTTCTTTCTAATATTTAATATAGGTGTGCACAAACCACTAATGTCTTTGGTTCTCTCTTGTCTTTAACAGAAACTTTTTTTTATATTTTTATTTAGTTAGTTTTAAAGTTGTTTTTTGCCTTTTTTTTCTCCATCTTTGTGTCACTCTGTCCTTTTCACACCTGATTTCATTTTCCAAAAACTGCAGCTGCTTCCCATTTAACTCATTAGTTCTTAAAGTATATGGGAGCAAGTTTTATTTGTTGCTTTGTCATTTTGACATATTTTCCTATGTGTTCAGCCATGGTTTAGTGTATTAAAAATATAGATATTTTTATTATTTAAGTATTTTTAATTTGGGTTCATTCAAATAGAGCTACTAAATGTGATATATTTAACTGCCTTTTTTTCATTTATTTTTTCTTGCTTAAACATATGTTTATAAGAAAAATAAGTTGCTTTTTTTAATGTATTTTTTATTTCTGCCTGACACATCTACAGAATTTGTTCTCAAATAGTGCTCCAGCAGTGTGCCTGCGACTGAATGCCCTCAGAGTATAATACCAAAATAGAACAATGCATAACTAAAAGTGGGACATTGACGCAGGTTATGAATAGATTAAAAGCTCAAATAGACGAGTCTAACATACAAAAAGCATCATTAGGTTGTTGGACTCATCACTGGCTCAAACACATTTCGAATTAATCTTAAGAGACATTTTTAGACATTTATTGTCAATTTAGGCACATCTTATTTTACTTTCTCCTAGATTACGTTGATACCTTTACTGGTGTTTCTTGTATTTTTTCATTGAGAAATTGTATTTTCATGTAAATTCAACAACACTTTAATTTCTCTGCCAATATGTTAAAAATGAAGACAAACTATCATGATTTTTCTTTTCCTGCAATAACTTAAACACAGAAGTACTTTTACAAAAATCTCTCAAAGCCAATTATTACAAAATCTACATTGGCTATAGCCAAAAAAGTTACGAAGACAGGAAATATTTGGTATTTAAGATTAAAAAATCATTGTGTGAACTGAAACAATCTGCCCACAGCTGGAATACAATTTAACACGATGACCTTTTTATTGAAAATGAGTTCACACTAAGTTCAACAAGATGCAGAATAAGTTTAATATGCAGAAATATGAAGCTCTACTATCAGAAATCGTTACCCAAAAGATGCTACTCAGATTAAGGATGCTAATTTATACAGAAATTGGCTTCAAATAACCCTTAGGTCATGTGAGGGCCACTCATCTAGTGGTAACAGCAGAACAATAAGGGACGGTCGGGCATGTGTTAAGATATCTCAGAGGAACTACAAACAAGAAGCTGTGGTTTTAGGAGAAACAATAACTCGTGTGGTGCTGTAGAGGGAGCAGGTGACACTACAGACACAGTAAAGTGTGTGAGCCTCAACAGCTCTTTAGTTTTAATAAAAAAACTAAAAATAAAAAGAAACAGCCGTCAGCAGCACTGTGGCTTTAGCCTCCAAGAGCTTTATTTAGAGCTACTGTCACAAAGTATGGATGATCCCAAATATGCATGAGGACAACCAGGGAACAGGAGAGTACACAAACGTGATATTTCATTTTGTAAGCTATATTGTAAACACAGATGGTTTCTGACTGTATACCTGTTTCTAAGTGAAAACTGAGGAAGTTTCACATGTCGTGTTTGGTTTCTAGAAGAGCAGAAGTGATCCGCGTTGTGATTCACAGACGACATTTGAGTTTCTTCAACCTTAGTATGGATTTTATTAGTTTTACTTGATGCATTTAAGTATAAAATGTGTAAAATTGCCAAATTTGTCGCATTTAAAGTCCCATTCATATCTTCTTTTGAAATCTTGGTGTTTTATTTATGATTATGCAGTTTTTAGGCAACATCAACAAACTGGTGTCATTTTTTTTTAGGACAAAACTTCAGCAGAAGTTCATCAGAAATCCGTCTCTGTGTTGGCGGGAAGTAAGTCCCATCATTCCTTTGTTTATCAATCAATCAATCAAATTTTATTTATAAAAAAGCGCTTCTCATACTTCGCGCAGCTCGAAGCGCTTTACATTAAAAACAAA
>NC_050528.1:10357619-10380713 GCF_002922805.2 Oryzias melastigma
TTGGAATATCTATTTGTGATATGAACTGGTATGTGATGCTGAGTGGCAGAGAACGATGGATCAGAGGTGTGGGTGTCCTGGTTCGACCCTCGTGACCTCATCGGAGTTACGCTGGATGTCAGCTGACATGAGGACTTATATTTGACCTAATTGTCTTCTAGTGGACGTGTCGTAATGGAGCGGAGGAACGTTGTGGCCTTCAGATTGTAGTTTGAATCACAAGTTTTTCCAAATGACGTTCTTTCATCTGCTCCTGATTCACGATTTGAATAAAAAATACTCAGAAAAGCAGTTTTAACATTCATTTACCTTATATGCGTCCTTCATCAGGGGTAAAATGCTCCAAGAACATGCAGTATTTTTCTCATGATGGCACAAGAACATGAGAAAAATGTTGCCCGAGTATCTTAAAAAATACCAAAAACGTGAATTTCATAGGCAGGTTTGAAGGTCTAGGTCAGATGTATTCTACGTCATCACATTAATGTTTAGTCAGAGTGACTGTTTCAGTCATGCAGTTTGCTGTAAAATCTTTTTTTTTTAACTAAAGAGAAGTACAATGTTGAACAACAACATTTATAGTTTGAAAAGGGATTTGGAACAAGTTAGAGTACTTATCAAGTCCAATACCTTTTTAACTTTTTTTTCTTTTACTTTATCCAAACAACAAAATAAGTATACTTCAAGTATATGTTTTAAAGTATAAAAAAATACATGTCCCAAAGTGAACCAAGTTAGAAAGTAAATTAGCAGTTTACTAACAAATATACTTCTTGGGACTTAATTGACCCACTTTTAGTTAAAAAAAAGTATGCTTAGAAGTATATTTAAAGTAACCTTTCTTAACCAATTTTTTTTTTGTATTATCTATTTAATTATTTATAATTTTACAGCTTTGCCTGGTATTTCACGTGTGTGTACACCTTGTTTTTGGGTTGTTGGGACTTCTATTTGTGAGGTAAATGTGGATATTTGGAAAACACAATAAAAATTGAATAAAATAAAAAAACATGGTAGAAAAATAAAATTTCTTTATGATACCTACTGGAAAAAAAGTAACCTTTCTTGTATAGTATTAGTTTACTGGCAATAAACTTTAATTTTCCTCTAATTTTATGAAAGTACACTTTGAAGTATATATATTGCAGCTTTTAAGGTTTGCTTTTAACTTACAAGTAATATATTTCTACTGAAAGTGTATTAAAATACATGTTTAATATACTGTAAACATCCCAAAAATACATCTACTCCACTTTTAATGGTGTGTTAGAAATTGTTTAAGAACAGTAACAAATAAGGGCTAAATATATTTAGACTTATAGTATATTCCAAGTCTATTAACATAAATTTACAAACTTGTAAAGTTTATCTCTAATAAGTACCTAAAAAGTTATTTTTGTTTATAAAAATCTATACTTAAAACAAACTACAGAATACTTATTTTTGGTAAGGGATAGAAAACCATAAGAAACAAAGAAGAAACACACTGTATACAATATTTAGAAAGTACACAAAAATAGTCACATGGACTTATTGAGCTCCTTTGTCAAATTAAATCATTCTGTATTCATATGGGGTCCCGTTTGTGCCAAAAAAATTGTTTTTGCATCCACTGTTTGTCTACTGAACAAGTTTATTAAACATTTATTCATGTCTATGTACTACTAGGCAATATCTTGTGTGTTTTCATGTTACCTTGATGATCACTTTGTGATGTTTTAGCTTCTTTTTACATTTAAAACTTTGCATTTGTCGTTACTTTCTGTTGTTTCCCCATGTTATCAGAAAAGTCCTTAGCAACCGTTGCTAACATCGTATTGTAGCTTTAAGTTTGTTTATTGAGGGGCAATTTTTTTAAATTTTCCTTGCATCTGTTTCAAAATTGAACCAATTTTATGGACATAGAGTGTACCTTTGCATTCTTGTATGTACAGCTGTATTTGTGATCTCTTAAATGGAAGTACTTTCAGATACTTTGTGATAATTGATTGTTTTTAATTAACTTTGATTATTTTTTATTAATTTTTTTCCCCATAAATGAACCAAGAAGTAGTCATTTGTCTGTGTCTCCTTCTTCGTTCCAGCTTATTGCTGATGAAGCTACAAATGTGAATAACATTTTAAAGAAAAAGAAAGAAAAACAATGTTCTTTATGTTGAGAAAATACCCCTATTGAGAGGAATTTGTTGAATTTCCCCCTTTGGCACATCACTTTGTTTTGTTCCGTCTTCATTCACGAATGCTAGATGAAAGCAAATTGAGTTTTTATTGCAATAATGACACATTAAAAAGTATAAATCCTTTTTTTTTTGCTTGTTTATTTCAAGGTTGTGACTGATGGTGAACCACAGACGGATCACCGGTTAATACCATGCCGTGAAAGCATGAGAGGGGACAGTGATATTGCTGGAATAATCTTTTCTAAACCCCATTAACATTATGTACATCTAAAGAAAATCTGCCTTTAGTGTTTCTGCACGTGTTTTTTAATCATCCAGCTGTCTTAGCGTATTAAATACTAATCCAACAAACTCTAAAAAATCTGGTGTATTTATGCCAGCTTGAATATTTTCATAGTCAGTGTTTGTTTAATGTCAAATTTTGATGATTTTTTTTAAATTTTAATGCCAAATTCTGATTAAAATTAACATTTTATGGGTTAAATACAAAAAAATTCCTTTCAGTTTTGCTCAGAAGATCTAACAGTGTATGTAGGCCAGAGGGAAATATTCATTAGGTAAGCATATATGATACAGAGTAATGACGAAGGACCTTTTTGTGCTTTATGCAGCTGCAAACAACCAGCACTGAAACATTTATTAAGTGACAACAGCGAATCTCTTTTTTTTCCTCTTTTAGGTTCTGGATCAGTGGAGCAAAAGATGATGTAATCCAGTATCAGGAGTCAGGTGTTGCAGATGGAGGCAATAAATCCCCAATAATTGTACCCTTGAATCAAACGTTATTGTTTCTGATCAATGTTCTTGTTTGGAAATTGGATAAATCTGTTCAGCGGAGGATGGAATGAGGAGGGAAGGAGATGGAAGACTGGAGTCGAGCAACACAGCTGCTATCACAAAAGGTACTTGTGGGGAAAAGAACACTGCTTGCATCATGCTTTACCCAAACGGAGGGAGGGGGGGAATGGCTTTTTAAAGCTCAGGGACAGTCGATGTTTACAAGATGAAGATTTTCTCTTTTTTTTCTCTTCTTCTGTGTGTTTTTCAGCAGCAGTCATTTTGCAGGCTGGGATAAACTTGGGTTCAGTTGTCATTCAACCTGAGAATTAAGTCAGGCAGGGGGTTTAATTATGCTCTCCATCAGCTATCATTAATTAAACATCTGAAAATGGAACCGCAGCTTGACCCAAATCTCCCAAGATGGATGAGATCATTCTGAACTTACGAGAATAGAATAAAGGGCGTTATTATCTTTAAAAAAAATCATGTTGCAAACAAAAAAACTATTTCCTCCTGTGTCTGACCTCAAAATCCATCCATGCATTGCTCCATTTATTTTCTATCTAAAATCGAGGCACACAGCAGTCTAAACAGAAATCTCCTTCTCCTCAGCCAATTTGTCTATGTATTAAATACCTTCAGAAGCTTGTAGAATTAGACTCTTCTGGTCATCACCACTGATTTAAACATCTAAAGGGGAGATTAAAAGAAGGTGCTTCCTTGATGTACCACCCCAGAGTATTAGTGGCCTTTCTCTTTGACAAGAGACCCACATGCTGCTCCCCTAAGTGTGTCTAATAACTAAAAGCTATGCAGTCATTTTAATGTTTCAACCACTGGCATGGTTATAAAACATTTGAATGTTTGTTTTTTCAATTACAATGAGCTGAAAACTATTAAATGCTAAAAATACTCTGAAAATGAATAAATGTGACTCCTAGTGTCTAAAGGTTGTAGAAAGTTCTGAATAAAAGAGATTGTTGTGCTGCAATGAAATGAGGCTTTAAAACTGAACCGTTTTTATAAAGGTGCTACACTGACACCTGCTGGACAAAGAGAGTATTGCACTGAATTTGGTGAGGACTAAATATTAAAACTGCTATCTTTTTTATCATAAAAATAAAATAAAAGCTACAGCTTGAGAAAATAATAGTTACATATGAATAAAAGCACCAAATTATTTTTTTAATTAATCTTTTTAATCTTTTTTTTTGTCTATTAATAAAATAAATATGTATGAATGTTTCACTCATCATTTAACATTTTTATCAATATTATACAGTTCTTTTTAATTGTTTTACTTCTAGTTTATTGTTTTAACTCTATGTTTTTCTTATGATGCCTTTCAGCCTGGGTCTCCCTAGAAAAAGAGATCTTCTTTTAGTGAGATTTTCAGGTAAAGTCGAGTTTAAATATATATAAAAAAAAAAAATCAACCAACTCATGCTAAAGTCAGTGTAAAGTGGAACTGCTTTGAAATGACAAGACGGATTACTGAAAACAGCACATTAGTCTCTCACTGAGTACATGAATAAAATATTTTAATAACTGAAAATATGCGTTTAAATGGACTTGAGAACTCTGATAACTAAGCAGAAATCTGTGGTTTGCATTTTTATTGCATAATTATAGGTGGAGATTTCACTGATTATTGGTGAGAACTTTGCGCATGATCAGGTTTATAAAAATTAATTTAGTCAAACAAAACAAATATATAAAAGGAAATAAATCTTTTTTTTTTAACCTGCTATTTACCTTACGGGGTCATGAGGTTGCTGGAGCCTGTCCTGGCTACTGTAGGAACAGGTCACATGACGGAAAGAGATTTTAAACTAAATGTTTGACAAACTGTTATAGAAAGGAAATTGCATTTTTGCAACTGAATTACTAATTATCTAAACTTCAGACTCAATAGATGTGTAAAAACAAAATACAATCAGAAAATAGAAAAAAAATAAAAAAACCAAAAAACAGGCAAGTCTGTACATAAATTAATAATCACTTTTATGTGGATTTCCCAAAACTGTTAATAGAATATTTAGAGACAGCTTAACATTCTAAAACGATCCACCTCATTCTTTAGAACAGCTGAAATGAGCTGTCGGGAGGAGCAGCTTTTGGGACATATCATCTGAAGCAAAATGCAACCCAGACCTGTAACTGATCCAAAAGTCAGATGGATTGTTTTGATGCTGATTAAAAATATGAATCAAAAGGCTGAAAAGGCTCAGGAAGACCAGTGACCTGGCAGAAAACAAGCGTAAAATATGTATGATCTGTAAAATATTTTTTAAGATTACCAACTGATTAGCAGCTTTTTATCGATTTCATGTAAGAACTGAGGTGTTTTAGTTATTCATTTGATCAACAACAATAATAGCAGCAATATTAATAGTATTTAGGTATGAACCATTAATGTGACCTTTTCTTATGCACTGAAATAAACACATTTAAAAATAATCAGGACACTTTCCTTCTTTTTATAATCATTTTTTGACAAAAACTGTTTTCTTAATATTTAGTCTTTTCATTTTCCCATACAACATAAAAATGAAAAAAGGTAAAAAATATAAGTTGTTCATTTAAAGAAAAAATGTAAACAATTCAATCATTTGTAATGTGTTGGTACTGCTCTCTGTTAAAATAGAGGATGTTGTTTATCACATGGGGAAATTATGAGAGCTTTCATTAAAAGATGAGGCTAATTTCCTTGATTCCTCTGTAGGCTGCTGTGTTGTCACACTCATGATGATGATGATGATGACGACAATGACTTCTATTTGGCTGAAAGCACACAGTCTGTGTCACTGATCGAATTAAAACCCACAGACGCTTAGACGTCTAAAACAAAAAAAAATCTCTGACTTCATCAATTACACCCATAGTTCCACTTGTCGTTCAAAAAAGGAAGTAAAAAACAGGCTCAATGGTTATATTTTCAATCAAATGTTAGTAAAAAGTTGGAGATTTAGATGAATTTTAAAAGAAATTAAACATAAGCATTTGTAAATTACTGATAAAACTAAAACCATTTTAGAATAGATTTGTTTATTAAAGGGTGGCTTGAATTTAGAGCAAATACTAGTTTGGTTAGTTTGTTTTATCATCAAGGAAGGACCTTCCCTTCCTGTGGGAGAATAAAATAGAACACAGTCATGACACATAGCTGCTTGCGCAGTGACAGATGTTGAAAAAATGACAAATCCAAAGAGTAAGAGTCGACATCCCGCCAGCAAGAGGCGAATACGTCACAGAAGTGGGAGCAAAAAATGATCTGAACATGACTGGACAGGAAAAGGTTTCTTTTTGAATATTCCACAGTATTTTGAATGGTAGTTTAGGCTCTTTTCATTTTTTCCAGGCTAATTTGAATTTTAGCTAATATTTCACGTACATGCTAACTGTTTTGGCTAATTTTGGCTTTTTTTCAGCTGTTTTTTTTTTTTGTTTTCTTTGGGGGGGTTTAATCTAGAGTTTAGCTAATATTTCAGATATATGCTAGCTGTTTTGGCTAATTTAGGCTTTTTTCATTTTTTTTGGCTAATTTGGACTTAAGATAATACTTCAGCTACATGCTAACTGGTTTGGCTTTTTTCGTTTTATTTTATTTTATTTTTTATATTTAATCTACATGCTAGCTAATTTGGGTTTTTTTCAGTTTTTTAGGCTAATTTGAAGCTTAGCTAATATTTCAGCTTTATGCTAGCTGTTTTGGCTAAATAAGACATTTTGGGGGGGGGGCTAATTTGGCATTTAGCTAATATTTCAGCCACATGCTAGCTGTTTTGGCTCATTTAGATTTATTTTTCTGTTCACAATAATTTGAATGGTATGTTCTTATTTGTTAACTTTAATAACAATTAATTAATGAGAAAAAAATATGTTTTTTTGTTCCAGAAAGGTCTTTTTTTTTCATTTTAATTCATACTTGTTAACCACAACACAGAACTTTGTAACGGTCTTGGTTGTGGAAATCTTTTAAAGGTATTTGACTCCTTATACAAGGTTTTTTCTACTTTTCAAGCCACTGCATATTTCAATAAAAAATGATAAAAACACTGATATGACTGCTGAGAACATCCCAGACAGACGAGAAACTTCCTGTCATGCGGCAGATTTGATCTCATGGAAGCCTGATCAAATATTCTCTTCAAAAGTTGCTTCGGGAGATTTGCTAATTTCTTTAAATGGAAAAAAAAAATCACATGAAAGCCTTTTAACATGGCCTAGAAGAGTTAATAAATGAGATAAAACAAGAACTAAAAGGTTCAGGCAAATGGAATCAAATTGAATTGATTTAATAAAAGTCTAGCAAACTTTGGCGACCTCTAGTGGTGAAAACATACATTACACCTTTTGGTTGTCAGCAAACAAAAATGTATAAAATATTAAATGTATAAAATAAAATTATAATTTATAGTTTCATCCCCAAATATATAATCTCATAATTTGGCAACACATGATCCTTCGAAACTTAGATCAACTCAGATCTAAACTTGTTAGGAAATTTTGAGATTATGCATTAAGAAGCTTGATATTCCACTTTTCTTTTTGCGTTTATGCTTTTTAAACACAATTTTGATTGTTAAACTGAGATAGAACCCCCAAAATTGAACAATTTACCTACTTCCTAATAAAGCATTTGCTATATGTGTCCTGCAGTGTGTAAAGTGCAAAAAGATTAAACGTATAAGGTTAAGCCTTCGTTAAAGTACTTGCAATAGTTTATTATTTGTTGCCAGGAAGGACAAGAGGCCCCCATAATGGGACTGTCTAACTCTATTTAGGTCCCTGTTCAGGTCTTGTACAGCTAAATTGCACATTCTTAAACGGAACACAAGCTCTCAACATGGTGCTTCAAAAGTTCCAGACCACCAACAAAGCCCGTTGCGTCGTGGTCCATTCAGATGAGAGCTACCTCGCACACATGAGCACCCCTTCCTACCCCCTCGCACCACTATCAGCAGCACACATGCACTCATACACGCAGGCACACCTCCCTCAAAAAAAAGCTTTTCCTCTCTAAAGGATAACAAATGCTTAGTAGCAGCAGCTCCAACAGACAGCCCCCCTCTCAGAGAGTCAGGATCTGAAAGGCGCCAGTGACGGGAAGAAAACACCATCAGGGACAAGTTGGTGAAAATGTTCTGCTTTGACATGGAACGTCTGAGAAATTGTAAATATTTTGATTTTTGTGCACAAAAATCACAAAAAATTTAGCACTCAGCAAATATCGCTGCCATGTGCTAACTGTTTGGCTAATTAAGATTTTTTCTTTCAGTTTTTTAGACTAATTTAGCTAACTATCAACTTCAGCATCTTCAGCTATTGGCTTCAGCATTTTAGTTATCAACTTCAGCATCATCAGCTATTAGCTTCAAATTTTTAGTTATCAACTTCAGCATCATCAGCTATTAGCTTCAACCTTTTAGTTATCAACTTCAGCATCTTCAGCTACTAGCTTCAACATTTTAGTTATCAACTTCAGCATCTTCAGCTATTAGCTTCAGCATTTTAGCTATCAACTTCAGCATCTTCAGCTATTAGCTTCAAAATTTTAGTTATCAACTTCAGCATCTTCAGGTATTAGCTTCAGCATCTTCAGCTATTAGCATCAACATTTTAGTTATCAACTTCAGCATCTTCAGCTATTAGCTTCAACATTTTAGCTATCAACTTCAGCATCTTCAGCTATAAGCTTCAACATTTTAGTTATCAACTTCAGCATCTTCAGCTATTAGGTTCAGCATCTTCAGCTATCAGCTTCAACGTTTTAGTTATCAATTTCACCATCTTCAGCTTTTAGCACTAGCATCTTCAGCTAAGCCACATTCAGCTTACAGCATTCACATTAGCATAATCAATAGTAATTCTGTTTTTTTAAATATATTTAGCCTTTTTTTAATGAAGATTACAGAAATTAATTATTTAAGAATTGGCTATGTGTGGCTTTCTGTAAAACCATAAATTAATAAATGTTATACTTTTTCTGTTGTTATATAAACCGACCCCGGCCCCCCATCAGAGAGGAAAACATGTGGCCCTCACAGTATAACGTTTGGGGACCCCTTGGTTTAGACTAAATATTAACACAGATGAGACATGAATCAAAATAAATGCAAAATATTGAGACTTTGATGTAAAACACCAAAGCAGGAAGTGAATGGCTCCTGAAACAGAAGCGAGTCATGATGCCACAGCCCGCCTTTGTCTTAAAGAGTTTCAGCAGCAAAACGCTAAAAAGTGAGAAGAGGAGAAAAAAGCAACAAGAACAGAAACAGAGGACCTTTTCACCTGCTGGCAGACGGAAGCGAGAACAGACAGAAATTGGGCGGTCTGTTTTGAAAACTGGTGAACACCCCCTTATGCATACACTCTGCCTCTTTACTCCGCCACATTTTCTTCTGCCCACTTGCCCCCGCCACCCCCCTCCTCTTGTCTCCTGCATTCCCCCCTCCCTGGGAAAACAGGGACAACAAATTAGCCTTCTTTTCTCAGCTGGGCCCGGGGAGGAGGACACTTGGACAACCCTCAGAGTGTCCGCCTGGAGTTCCCATGGACCTCTCTTGCCCCTTCCCCTTTCAGTCGACAAGGAAGCAGTCATTGTGCCAGCACCTGTCTCTGAGGAAATTGGTAAAAGTGATGGCTTTGTTAGCCATCGCTATGACAACAGGAGAAAAGAACGGGGGGCCAACTGAGGATTGCAGCAATGCTGGGGTTGGTGAGGAGAAAGAGCTGGAGGTGGGGGGGGATCTCGGGGATTTGACAATGGAGGAGCAGTTGCATCGTTTTGGCTCAACATGAGGATGCAGTGATGTGTCTGTATTTGTATGTGTCTATTAGCTCTCTATTGTCAGAGACAGTCAGTGTCAGTGAAGCAGGGACGTCCACCAGAGACGGCAGAAGTGCGAACAGATTAAAGCCAACAAGGTCAGTCTCATCACGGCCAGCAAATGCTCCTTCTCTCCCTGCAAAAATCACACTTTGATAGTCATTTGTTTCATGCTTAAGGGAAAAAATTGATATCCAATAGCTTTTATATTTATATAGTTATATTTATGTAACAGAATGACCGACTGAGTTATTTACCAGGTGCTTTTCGGGGGGGAAAACATGATTGTAGACTACTTTTTACATTATATTTCACTCCTCTATATCTTGTTTCTGCTTTTGAAATGCTTTAAAAGATATTTAAGATTTTTTTTTCTTTTTGAAAAAAGGCTTAAACTGGGTTTTTTTGCATTTAAAAGTACTCATTTTACACAAAATAGAAGAAAAACTTAATTACTTAATTTAAAAGTACGGATTAATTTCCACTTAAGGCATTTCCCATGTTTGGCCAGCAGATGGTGCTCATTCACTTGTTCTGAAATGATTCTATTTTTTTTTTATTTTTTTTTTTTTTTTACAGGATATATCATAAAATACTTACATATTATTTTAAGAGGTTATCCACATCTGACATACTTTTTTCTGCAATCATATACCTCAAGGAAAAATATAAAAAAAAACCTTTTTGAAGGTACTTAATTAAATTAAAAACCACAAAAAAACACAAAAATAATCAGTTGTGAAATACTGTATTCTTTTTTTTTACTTTATCACATAATAAATAATTAATGAACAGCTTTAATAAAAATATTATTATGTTATTATTATTGTTACGAACAAAAAAGTTTTTGGTCAAGAAGTTTAATTTTTTGCAGCATTCTCCACTGACTCTCTTTTGACTAATGCTTGTTTACATATTATTGTGTTTTGCCAAAAATAACCAAAAGATAGATTTTTAAGATTTATTTGCATAAATGAGTAACTCCCACCACTGGGATTTTTCATGCTACCTTATTTCTACTTGAAAAAACAAATCTTTAAAAGTCTTTATTAAACTAATTCTGTCCTGAAAGACTTTTACTGGGACAAAAAAACAAATTGCACAACTTATTATATATAAATATGTGTGAGAAAAATGTGTGTGACAGTACAATTGACTTAAGAAATACAGTGTAAATTGATGAGGAAATCCTTCACAAACAGCTGGATCTGATCAAATTTTATGAGTCATTTATTGAACTGGCTCAGGTTGAGGAAATAAGGATGGACAGATGCAAAGGTTGCAAAAGCATAACATCCAGCTCACGATCATAATCATGTCGGAAGTCTTTCTAAACACCAGCAAGGTAAGACCTGGGATCCATCACTGATGCAATGTTTGCTAATAGATGCTTCAGTATTGATGGGCTTTATACTGATGATTTACATTTAAAAGGGATGAAACAAAATTTCTAGAAAAAAAATCTGAATCCTAAATATCAAAATCAAAGGACTAACAAAGGAATTTTCAAATTTCTATTACATTCATAGACTTTTCTTTTTTTTTATGCAAGATGGGACTCAAAAAATCACTTTCTGAAGTGCAGATGTGGCAGAATTTAATAAAGTTCTGCAGAGGATTCCATGCTCTATATCACTGTTATTCTACTTTATCTTTTCTGTTGTGGATTTCTCATCTCATATAAAAATCTTTGAAGTAAAAACAGATGTTTATTCTGTCTCTCTTCTCTTTAATGTACACTATCCACTCACAGTAAAGCACACAAACATGTTAAAAGATTTCAATGACACGCTGACACGTCAGGAGACAAACACCTTAACCTCAAACCTCATGCTAGGTGCAGACAGGACCACACATACTGTCCCACACACCAAATGCTCGGCATGCCATAAACATTTATTCTGGTTCAAGGGTGTATTGTGTGTGTGTGTGAGCATGCATGCTGTTTTGACTGTGTGAAGAAAAGTGGAACTGCACATGTGGGACACCAGATTGTGAGCAAACATGGCTGAATATTTTAAAGCTGCTGTCAATAAATAAATGAGAAAAATGAAAGAGTTAGAAGAAAGATAAAACTAACAAAATCTGTTAAAAGTCATTATTTGTTTTCTTTAACTTAATACCTACTAATTATTGTTAGTTGGGTTGATAAAATCGATAAATAAATATGAATCGATCTAAGCTTAATAGATCAATAATCAATCCATAAAAGAAGAGATCGATCTAACGCGTAATGCTTCATGCTAATGGGATTTCCCACGGCTAATGCTAACGCTTGGTTAAACAAAACCAGGGGTCTGCAACCTGCGGCTCCAGAGCCACATGTGGCTCTTTTGTCTCTCCATGGTGGCTCTCTGGCTGAAGAAAAATAAAATAATAGTAATTTTTCTTTTTTTTAATTAGAGGTTAGCTTCTATTTTAGCAGCATGCTAATGTTTTTTGCTAGTTGTCTACTGGGGGTTTTAGGCTAATTTAGAGTTTAGCTTCTATTTTAACAACAGGTTTTTGACTAATTAGTTTACTGAACAATTTTATGATTTATTTGGAGTTTAGCTAATATGTTAGCAAAATGCTTATGTTCTCAGATAATTTGTTATCTGCTGAAGGTTTTTTGGGATAATTTAGAATTTAGCTTCTATTTTAGCAACATGCTAATATTATTGACTAATTTAGTTTACTGATGAGTTTTAGACTATTTTGGAGTTCAGCTAGTAATTAAACAACAAGCTAGCTTTTTTGGCTAATTTGGCCTCTAATTAGTTTTTTATGCTAATTTGGAGTTTAAATAATATTTTAGCCATGTATGCTAACATTTTTGGCTAATTTGTTATTTTCAGGGGTTTGTAGGCTAATTTCGAGTTTAGCTTTTCTTTTAGCAAAATGTTAACATTTTTGGCTGATTTAATTTACTGAGGAATTTTAGCTTTTAATTAAGTAACAAGAACATTTTTTCGCCAATTTGGCCTCTACTAATGGTAGAAGGTAAAAACATATTTTTTTAAATCCCATTTTGTTTTTCTTTTTTTTTCAATTAACAAAAGCTCTTTAATTTGATACATTATTATTTTTTTATTTTTTATTTTCATTTTTGTTCAGGCTAAAAATATTTCAAATAATTCACATTTATTTAAAAAAAAAAAGACTAAAAAAGGCTAAAGTAAGACTATACGGCTCCTTCTAAGTTTTGATCAGTGGAAAAAAAGACCAACTGTTATAGGTTGCCAACCCCTGGACTAAACATACATTTCTGACTAAATCAACATCTCTATAGACTCTATTGACAAACTCTTTTAAGGGATTTTTTTAATTAACCGTTTGTGGTCTAAAACAGTTTTTAAGCTCAACATTTCTTCTTCTAAAATAAAGATGTTATGCTAAAGCCCGATCGCCACCTAGTGGCCAAATGGAAACACCCTCCAGGAGAGGCAGAATATCTTCAAAACATATATATAGATTATTAATGTTTTCTAAACAAATGTGTCTAACTCAAAATTGAATTGAATTGAGAGGATTGAAAGAAATGAAAAAAATCTGATTCATAATCGGAAGCCATGTTAATTATAGCAGTTCATCACAAAAATTGTTGAGTTATTCAAAAAAATGCTGCAATTATGAGCAAAAACATTCAGATGATGTTTAGAAAACATTTGGATACGAACTATACAACTGATCTTTTGTGGGTTTTTTATATTAAATTTGATTTCACTAATAAAACTGTTTCTTATTATTTACATGTTTATTTATGTTTAATTATTTTAGTTCCTGCGTTTGTGATTTTTAGAGCCACAATGCTAAAATTTAAAAAACTTCAGCAACGTTTGTATTTCGTTTTTGTCAATCGCAGAGAAGTCACAGATCTAAATGCAAAACAAAGTTACCTAACATAGGAAATTTTTCAATTTGCTTAAATGTATTATACAAGTACTAAAAGTGTATATTTTTCCTATTTAACAAACGATTACAATTAATTTCTCTTTTTCAGACACTAGCGTTTATATTTTTTTAAGTTCATCACACATTTTTGCTAATGATCTTATCAGATGTTTCTTGCTAAAACATGCACAGCATTTTTCTATGTTTCATGCTTATGGAATACAAAGGCAGTCTGTGTGTTCTTTTGTTTGTGTGTTTGGCCTGAGTGTTTCTGAGACCTCCCAGAGAGTACTGCAAACAGAACGTTGGTAGAAAAATACACAAAAACTGACAATTCTATGCTGCTGAGAACAATTGGTCAAGCCCTTTTCTCTCTCTCTTGCTTTATTCTTTCCTTTGAACTCAATACAAACAACTCTGTTGTTACTTTTAATGCTACATTTTAAGATGTATGTGAACCATAATGCAAAAAAAAAAAAAAAAAATCACTTGTGAGGTCTTTAAGGAGGAACCTCGACCAAACAGAAAAGGTAATACATCCACGGTAGCGATACTCTGCGGTAGTTGACATACACAGAAGAACAGAGCACACAGAAATGTTAAATCATCAGCTAAACCATTAAAAGTGGCAGATTACAGAGAAGAGTGCCCATGGCCATCTGAAGGGAGTTACCAGGATTTTCTTCTCTGCACTTCAAAACCCAACCCAGATATTTCCTGGTTCTGACAGCACTTTGGCTCTTCTGGATTCGAGGGAGAAAAAAAAATATTACTCCAGCCACATTCAAGTGAACAAAAAAAAGAATGGATTTCAAGGTCTGGTGACACGGATTGTTGAAATTTAGGGAGGCAGAAGACTTGTGTAAAAGTCCCTGGAAAACATGCCTCACGTCACGGTTGTTTGACATTTGGAGGCTGGTTTTAAGTTGAATAAATCCAAACAAATTTGACTGGTGCTACACAGCAAATCAGAGTGACTGTCATTCAAAGCCAGAGCAAACGACGCAGTCAGAGAGTTCACTTTCTGCCATAAAAGAAATGCATGGGCCTCTGCTGCAGCGCAGGGAGACATCTTTATCTCTGAACTGTGAGTGTATGTTCATTTTGGCCCTGACCGAGCGAACAGGCTGTTATGGTTTCCACAACAGCGGTTAGGGCCCCACAGTGCACCGGCCCTGGAAGAGGCCTGAACACTAACCTCAGTGTGGGTGTGGGTGTGTGTGTCTGTGCCACTGCATGTCTGAGACCACATATGAGCTTCTATGTTCTGCAATACCCACCTCTGAACGCTGAGCACCGTGCACAGATGAATGCACGCTCACGAACAATCTTCGCTTGGCTCTGCGCTCTTCCTTGGTGGTCTGAGCTGCAAATGTTTATGATCTAAACCATGCTAATCCAACTGGCTTGTTTCAGTGAATTGAGAATGATTTACAAGATGCTGTAGCATGGCCAACAAGAGGAAGTCTCAGGAACTCTCATGGCTGTGATCAGACGTGGGGAAGTGTCTGCACGGTCCCATAAAAGCTGATAAAAAAGAACAAAAAAATGTCTTAAAAAACATTATTATCACCAATCACTTTGCTGATACATCATTCCAATCAATTACCATTCAGAGGCATTCTGTTTTTGGTGTTTTAACATATTTATGGGGCATTTTTCTCATGATGGAGAACATATAAAAATAATTTAAGCGGTCTATGTCATGCAAAATCCGTTTTTTTTTAGCTTTCATGTATTATGATGTTTATTCCTTACAAAAAACAATCCCAAAGCAGTACTTTGCTCCATTTACATAACTCTGAGCATTCCTCTAAAACTTTGATCTCTGAGCACCAGCCCCTCCCAATCCACAAAACAAGTGGGTCCTCTCATTGTGATGTCATAAAGTGAGGAACAGCCCCTT
The DNA here is from genome assembly GCF_002922805.2 of Oryzias melastigma. Lineage (NCBI taxonomy): Eukaryota > Metazoa > Chordata > Actinopteri > Beloniformes > Adrianichthyidae > Oryzias > Oryzias melastigma. Next base: position 10,373,191 of record NC_050528.1, read on the forward strand.
CCAAGAAGAGTCTGCACTGCCAGCAACAGAGCACTGGAGCTACCGGAGCTAGCAGTGATCTTCAAAACCCTTTCATTTTGTATTCACATCAATATTTCCAAAAGTCCGGATGTTGTTTGTTTTCGCAGACAAAATACACAAACGATGCCGAGCCCGGTTCTAGGTTGTTGTCATGAAATGGACGGCGTCCACAAGGAGTGAAAGGGGGTGCCTTAGAGATTAAGTCGTCTCACCTCCAGGTAGAAAAAAAAAGGCTCACGAAAACAACTTATATTTCATGAAAGACGTGTTTTTCTCTGTACAATCTGGCTCAAAACTTTACGCCTGGATGACTCTAATATTAGATTCTGTTTTTGTTGCACCGATAACATTACCATTACCAAAAATAAGTAGACTTCAAGGATATTTTTAAAATATATTTAAGTTTAAAAAACTACATTTCCCAAAGTGTACCAAGTATACTCAAAAAAGTATATTGGCAAAGCAAGTATACTTCTTGGGACTAAAATGGCCTAGTTTTCGTTTAAAAAGAAGCATACTTAAAGTAATCTTTCTGGTATAATACTAGTTCACTGGCAATAAACTGCAGGTTTACTCTAAGTTTATGAAAGTAAAATTTGAAGTATATATATATTGTAGCTTTTAAGGTTTGCCTTTAGTTTACAAGTTTATAAGTACTGATTGGTGTATTAAAATACATGTTTAATATACTGTAAACACCCCAAAAATACATCTACTCCAATTTTAATGGTGTAAGAAAATGTTCAGGGACGATGAGAAATATAGGCTAAATATATTTAGACTTGTAGTATAGTTCAAGTATTATCCAAGTATACCTTGTATGAATTTATGTACTTCTTATTCTTATCTCCAATAAATACCTCAAAAGTAAACTAAAAGTATGCTATCTTCATTTTAGTTTTCTAAAAAGGATACTTAAAACAAACTTGAGTATGATGATTTTTGGTGAGGGTTGTGTTGTGAAGGGCTGTAAGCTAGCGGGACAGAGTGTAAACAAAGGAATGATGGGATATCAGCAGTAGGGCTGAGTTGATACAATCTAGTCAATTTAAGCTTAATAGATAAATAATTGATTCACAAAAATATATATCGATTTAGCACATAAAGCTAAAGTCCGCTAGCTTGATGCTAACGTTTACGTGAATTTCCCATAGAATAGCTTATGCTAACACTCGGTTGAAGTAAAAATACATTGCTGACTAAATTAACATCAAAAATGATTTTCTAAACTATTTTAAGGAAATATTTTTCAAATAACCATTTGTGGTCTAACACCCTTTTTTTGCTCATTCATTGCTTATTCTTATTGAAAAAGTGTAATGCTGTAGCGTGATTGCCACCTAGTGGCCAAACTGAAACGCCTCCAGGAAAAGCAGAACAATGTTTATGTTAATGATCTGAAAAATCTTTGTTAGAGCTTCTCCTTTTTTAGAAACTATGAAATTCTGTATGATATTAATAATCTCATTATTTCACTAATACATTTTACAGTATGTGAAGTTTATCAGATTAATATAAATATATTCAAAACATATAGTAGATTATTAATGTATTTATAAATACATTTGTTGTCTGTCTAAACTCAAAATTGGGTTGAATCGAATTGAATTGAGAGGATCAAAACAATGTTTAAAATTTTTTGATTTTGGCTAATAATCGTAATAAAAGACAACTGAGGACAATTTTACAATAGATTAAAACACAGTTGGAGTTGGAATTGAAGAAGGAAAAAACACATTTAGAACTGTTCTGACAAAAAAAATAAAATTAAACTAAAAACATGTAAAACTGTTGATGGCTTCCTGCAACCATCTGGTCCTGTAGGAGTAACGGCTTTGTGTTTAGCTTTTTCCATACATTTTTCTTCCTTTCTTTATTTTATACATCTGTATTTTACAAATACATCTGGCCTTGAATCAGTGAAAAAGCAGGAAATAAACAAACTTTGTTTCTGCACATAAAGATTTGTGTATTTCAAAAGGACAAACATTTCAGGAACAATCCGTCCCAGTCTGTCTGCCATAAGGTCCTTTTTTAAATATACACCAAATAAAGCAAAACATTTTGTCATAGCATGTTCTTTTGTGTGGTCGGTTGTTGCGCTGGTGGCTTTGTCATTTTTCAAAATGAGTTGTTTTTTATTTTGTTATGAATAAAGCTAAAGGCAGAGTCACTCGTGTGAGGAAATGGACCAAAATGTGACTTTTTCACTTTATTTTTTTTTTGTTTTTGTGCACTTTATGCACAGAAAATGCAAATTTAGTTGAAGTAGTCTGACTTTAAAATGCTTTTAAATTGTTCCATTGAATAACATACATAAATGGAAAATATAAATAATATAAATGTATAAAATCAGGATGTCTGAGATGGATTATCCAAAACACAAACCCCCTGATGGGTGTTCTGGAGAGTGTCGGGCTGCTGTGACAGCAGATCATCGGGCTCTGTGGGTTGACGGGTAGAATCTGTTCTTGCAGGGCCCACTGCCTTCCTTCTAAGGGAGGCACCTCAGCTCTGCGAAATGTTTTAGTGTCACAATAACCTCCACGTGAAATCCAAGCTGAAGAACGTTTCTCGGCCTGAATTGTTGACATTATGGCTGAATTGTGTGTAATTAAATTGACAGTTGAAGTTTTTACTGGTGAGCCCGAGCAGTGCTCGCGGCTGAAGTTCCATTTACAGAGGGAGGGATCGCACATCCTCCAGCCACTGCTTAGTTTTATTCTTTTACTCCTGTAAATGGAACAAAACATTTGTCATAAGTGTTTAAACAGATTCTAAAATATATCTGGGGGTTGTTTTTTTTATTTATTTAGAAAAAAACATTTCAGCTTTTCAAACATCAAATTTCTTGGATGTATACTAATTTAAAGCTGTTTTTCTTGGCTATATAGTTACATTCTGCTAAAAAAAAGCATTAAGCTACCATGTAGTATACTCATTCTGATGATTTTATTTATTTATATTTATTTATAATATAGAGAATAAACAGAATAGGTTAGTTTTGGTTTTAAATTAAGTGTTCAGATGAGTCCTTGCAAAGCAGAAAAGAAAGATTACTGTGATAAACTTAGTATAAGGAAATACCTGCTCTGGTGTTGAAAGGTCGAATACTTTGAATGAACCAACATTTTAGGATTATAAGCTTGAAAATATTCTTTAAACATAGATTTAATATAAAATGCACAAATTATGTGAACACAAAAGTTGTGTAATTGATGTGTGAGTGTGTATAGACAAGAAAAAAAAAAAAGAAAAACAGGGCAACTATTGTGGCTAAAGACAAATAAAATGAGGATAGGTGACATGCTGCTTTAAATACTCTTAGTGGTGAGCTCCACCAGAAATGTTATATGAAGAAAATGCAAGAAACCATTCATGAAAATATCTGTAGGCTCATAAGTCGTCTTATTAGCCCTTTGTGAAATTCACATTTGCATCCTGTTAAGTGAGCTTTCAGTGGAAACAGTCTGCTTCTCTGGCGTAGTTATGTGCAGTGCCTCCCACACGTCAGCTCCCTGCGGTTAACCAGCCGAGCAGTCATGTCTGTGAGCTTTTTAGGCTTCAGTTTGACTTTCATTGGAACTTCACTTTTTGCCAGATCCCTCTTTTTTTTTTTTTTTATTGAGCGAGATGTCACCTGTACTTTGACAACACCTTGTAAAGCTTGTGCCTGAACATGACAAATGGAAAGGGTCTTATAAAACATGCATGCATTTCATGCATTTAGTGACATTTGTTGGCAAAATAGTGTCCCCTAACAGCGTAATTTTAAAGTGTATAGCTGTTCAGATTCACGAACGCACTTGTTTACTGTTAGAAAAGATTATTTTGAGAATTTTTTTTTTTCAGTGAATATAGGCTATTTGCAGAAATGTATGCTTCAACCAAACAAAGTGACTTAAATAAACTATTTTACTTGAAACTTCTTAATTAAAAACATATCTATTTGGTGATGGGACTGTTACTTTAACCTACTTAGCAAAAAGCTTGCAGTTATCATTCAGTCTGGATTGATGTTGCTACTTTTTAAAAGTTACATTTGCACAGTTTAGCAAAATTCAATCAACTAGTACATTTCATTAAGAACTTTTTCCGTAACTGACATTCCCAAATCTTTGTGGGTGAGTATTGTTGTTTGAAGAGGGAAAAACAGCTAAGCTGCTTTGTCTCTTTGTCCTTCATTTCCTCTCTCCTTCTCTTTCTCTAGTTGCTTGCCTGGTTTTGAGCAAGCCATAATGAGCAGTCAAGCTCATCTCCTGGCTAGAGCAAACAAAACCAAAGCCACATTCCCCAAGCTCAATTTGCTGTTAAGTTTCAGCTTTGTGAATTGCGAGTTTTCAAGCTTGAAGTGTGGAGCAGTACATGGGTGGCTTCTTCTGGCTGGTAGTCCGCTCACACTGCATTTGGTTTCTGAAACCAAGGCATTTCATCAGCAAAGGTGTATAAAAATATAATTTTATTGTTATTTATTTTATTAATATACATTTGTTAATGGAATGTTTTATTTTCACAACCCAAATGTAATGTGGTAGGTGTGAAGGCAAAAAGTTTGGTTTAATGCATTGTTAATAAATCAAACTTTATCAAACTAACAATCAATACAAAAAGGCCCACAAGAAAGTCAACATATTTTTGACAAATTGTATTAATGCAATTGTTTAAATTATTATTATTAATTTTATTATTATTATTATTAAGCCGTTGTAGTACTTTTTTACCAAGCAACGGTGGCAGCTGTAGGAACTATATTCCAGCGGAAACTGTTTATGTACGGATGACTTTCACGGAACACCTCAATGTGTCATCATGCAATGCTAGGTGTTAGCTTGTTTTAAGCTTTTTCCTTTAAGAATTTAACTGTTTAACTTTCTTTTAATCAACATTCCTGTCGTATCCGATCAGATATTTATCTTCCAAGAGTCATATTTAAATGAATTTAATTTAACCCCAGAACGCCAGTAACTTTGAATGCTAGTTGCTAACAGTTAGCCAATTGCTAACAACACTGACTGGAGCAGACTTCCATGCGTCTGCGACTCCTTTCCCCTCCACGCAGGCGATCAAAACTAGTAAACAGGACCTAGACAGGTACGTAGGAGGTTCTCTTTTAATATTTTGGATATTTCTAAGTCTATAATAGAAGTATTAATAGCAGAACGAGGTTTAACTCGTCAGAAATGCGTTCTGTTAGCTCCTAAACAGCTGTGCTGCTGAATGCTGCACCGGTAGCTGCTTCTTCCTCCTCAATAGTATTTTTTTCCCCCTTGAACTGGGAATTCAGCATTTTTTTTCTTTTTGTGATACCCTACAGAAAAAAGAACTGTCTTTACTTAACACTTAAGTTGTGACTTTTCAAGCTGTCACTGACAATAATGGCTATTTTGTATTTCCGTAATTGCAAATATTTTAGTTCAAGTTTATTCAGTTTTAGAAAAATGAAAGCTGGTAAATTACATTTCTCTATCAAATTTTTTGAAACATGAATTTTGGTTTTAGGTATTTTCTCAATCAAAAACACAACACAATTCAAATGAACAAAAACTAAATTATGTATCAAGTATGTATTTGAAATTTTACTTGTACTTTTTTATTTCAATATTCTGAATGATACTTAAGTAAGTACCATTAAGTAAGTTTTTACTTCACTTTGTCACATTTTTTTCTGTTGTAATTTCTTTTATCAAAACTAAAGATTAAATTCTTTAGTTTGATGAATAAACAGATGTTTTATTTTTACGCATTTGTCTCCCTTACAGAGTCATGCTTATATGGGATTTAAAGTTCATTTGTGCTTTTTAAAATTATGTTTTTGCATTTGAGTTTAAGTTATCCTGCAGACTACATCAGTATGAACACCCAGATTCTTCTCATTTTTATACAATTTCTTCTCAAGAATTTAAATAAACGGTTGAAGTACTAGTTGCTTTTTTTTCAGTAAAGAAAACCCTGAAAAGCATCACTTGGCTTTTGTCGCTAGCAGCTGTGTATTCCCCAAACAAATGATCATTATTGTCCTGTAGCACTGAATTAAATGAAGAAATTCTGTGCAACAGTTGAGTATTTATACTTCAGACCTTTCAAAATGAAAGTTTTGAACACACGTCCTTCTGTGTTGTGGTTGCTTATCTTCCATTTCCCTTTGCTGCAGACATCATGGAGCTCCAAGCGGTGTTAATGGCGGCTGGCGGTGGTTCCCGGATGACTGATTTAACGTACAACACCCCTAAAGCCATGCTGCCCGTCGGCAACAAGCCCCTTATCTGGTATCCCTTGAATTTGTTGGAAAGGGTGGGATTTGAAGGTGAGAGCAAAAACAACACAAACATTTACAATAACAGTCAATTAGCTGTTCCATCTGTATTCTTTCATCCTTTTTCCTACTTTCAGTTCATTTGTTGAGTGTTTTGACATTATTTATGAAAAATTGGATGTATATGTGCACTCAAACTGTCACTTTGATAAATAATTACTTAAAAATGATTAACTACTTTTTTTGCATGTTTAATATATTAAAACATACATTTGCTATAATAAGTGACAATAAATACAAATACATTACTTGGACCTTTATATCTAACGATCAACAACTTCTACTTAACAGAACATTTTTGTATTCTTTATTCGCATTAAAAAAAGTCAAAAATGATTAAATAAGGTAAAGAAGGTGACATTTGGCACGTAATGTATGATTATGACTAGGGATGTCCCGATCAGGTTTTTTTTGGGCCCGATCCGATTCCGAGTCATTTGATTTGGTGTAAATGCCGATACCGAGTCCTGATCCGATACTTTTATAAGACATTTAAAACATGAATAAATTGAAGAAGCAGATTAGTGTTGTCCCTTATTTATATTTCAATAACCTTCTTTTATCATTATAAACTTAAATAAAACACTTCTGTTAAGTAGCTTTAATAAACAAGTAAAAATACAGCAAATATAAACTAGGAAAAAAATACTATTTTCTTGTTATATAAGTGATAATTAGTCATGTGAGAAAGTTTAGTGACTTTAGCTTTAACATCTTTAGAGCTATTGAACATTTTTGACCAAATGTGATTCCTGTCCTCATTTAAAATTCTTAAAAATAAATTATGACTTTGTTTTAGCATAAAATTTGGTGAGTGTTCATGAATAGCTAATATCATTATTAGTTTTAATTTATTATTTTTATTTATTTTGTTATTTTTAAGATTATGTGCTTATTTTTAAAGTTCTTAAGACATCACATTTTGGGTTTTATTACAACAGTAGTTAATTTTCTTAACTGTTAATTCTCTGTCAGATAAATCAAACAGGCATATCAAAGGACAGCTCGGGTCCTAAGGAGTTCTATCAAGGCGCTAGCATGTAGCAGTTAGCAGCTCCTGTTTAGCCATCTGTCTGCAGCATGAGGAGCTTCACATTAAAAAGAAAAAAAATACTGTCTTTTTCTGTTGGAATACCTTTAGAGGTTGTTGTTTGTGTTATGACAAACCAATAGAGACACTTGCTGTCAG
>NC_050528.1:10380792-10384584 GCF_002922805.2 Oryzias melastigma
CAAACAATCATGGTATTGTCAATGACATCAGTATGGATGAGACAAAGGAAATAAACATAAAGCAGAAACAAGTGAATACAAAAAATAAATAAATTAAAAAAAAAAAATAAATAAATAAACACACAGAGCAGAGGGGTTTATATCAAGACCTTAAACAGTTCAAATAAATTTGACAATTTTTGGGCATTTTTTGTTTCATGTAATATAATGACTTGGAAAAGACTTTGAGACAGTTTACAAATCCATTAATGTGAGGTTTCACCTTTAAGAATTTACAATTATGTATAAATTGTTTTGCGGAAGTTACCTTTCTAGCTAGCTTTGTTTACATTAGCCTTCTGCTTGAGCTGCTGGCGTTTTCTGCTCCATTTTCTGGTAATGACATTTTGTGATCTTTTAATGACATGCAGACTTGGAGTGGAGTATTTATCCGTAATGATAAGATGAAATATAAAGCTCTGATCATAATGAGAATAAGTGAAATATCCGATCCTGATCGGACAAAGGAGTCCGATCAGGATCGAGTCTCAAACCACGTGATCGGCCCCGATTTCCAATCACGTGATCGGATCGGGACATCCCTAATTATGACAATAGCTGAAGCCATGCAATATTTACTTTTTTAATATATAATTTAGATTTTTTTCGTCAATATGTTGTTTTTTTCCTACTTTCCTCTGGTGTTTAATAGGGCTGTGGATTGTTGCTAAGATGGTGATCCGATTTCATTTACTAATCAAGCTCAATGATTCACAAATCGAACCACAATTCTTACTTTTTAATATGTTTGTTTCTATGTCTGTCTTTTTAGTGGATGTAGGAAAATTTAATTATTTGTATTAAATCACCATCATTTCTACCTTTATGAAAAGCAGGTGATCAGAATCAACGAAATTGATAAAAAAAAACCCACAAAGATTTAGATAGAAAGAAATGTTGTTTGTCATTTAATGTTATTTTATTCTATTTTTTGTCAACCTTCTGGTTAAGTTCAGCTGTAATATAAACAGTAATACAAACGACATAAAAAGCATAAATATTCATTCTTGCTTTTAAACATTAAACAATAAAACTTGAAAATTATCTCCACGGTTTTCAACATTTTACGTTCTATATTGGTGCAGCTCCTGTATGAATAAATTTGTTTTTTCCGCGGCAGAATCAGCTGATTCACGTTGATTACATCCGCCTTTCAGCAGCGTTTTTTCGCTTCAGAATAAGCTAGAGTTACATTAATTGCATCAACTGCTGAAGAGTTACCATAACCAGAAGAAAGTTTTAGCTCCGGTGTTAAAGAAAAGTAATTTTTTTCGGAAGTTACGCCAGTGAACGGAACTTCAGTCTCAGTTTCTGAAGTCTTATTTTGAAAACCTGAAGCATTACCTACACGAAGCTGTGTTTATTTCCTGTGACTATTAAGCTACTCTTTCAACTTTGTTTTAGTTTGTAAACTTAAAATCCTACATTAATCTGCATTTTAGAGCAAAAATACATCTTCCACAGATAATATTTTTAGAATATTTTACTACACTCTACTATATTCTAATCGTAAGTATCCGAGCACCCGGAGACTCGTTACAGCCCTAGTGTTTAACACATTAAAGGGAAGCTTCATCTGTTGTGTGAACATCCTCACCTTTTCACCCCCGTTTGCTGAAAAGTTCCTCGTTGATCCGCTTACTGTAAAGTTGGCAATTCCCATGGCTGCAGATAAATCATCACCTTTCTTCTGAAGTATTCTTACAAATTTACACAAAGTTTTATGTTTTCTCAGTCGGCCATATTAAGAAACTTCTCCAGTGGATCCTGTTTGTCTAAAAAAAAACATTGTTGCAAAAGTTTAGTGGTTTGTTTAAATTTTGCTTGAGCTTAAGATGCATGTTCAGAAAGAATAGGTTTAAATCTTTTTTTATATATATATAAATGCGATTTAAATATGCTGTTGTTAGCAAATTATCATAGAAGTGGGACAAGATGTGTGATCATGTGACTCAGATTGTGATGAAGTGATTTGATGCCAGTTTTAAATTATTTCTGGATCTACAATATAAAATAAGAGGTTTGCAGAAAATTCTCACTCTGTTGGTTGTTATTGAATAAAAATTATTTCAGAGACAAAAAAAGTTGTAAAAACCTGTAGTTTTATTCTATGTAGTGTAAAAGTTTACTTTCTCTGACAGCTGTCTTTTTTTAACAGCTTCAAACAGGAAGTCAAAGTGTTGTCCCTTGGCTCTAACATCTATATTGTTAAACGTGTACTTCTAATGTCAGTTTAAAAACTTTACTTAATTATTATTATTATTATTGAAGTAAATTAGCTTTATAATAAAATAATTGAAATTAGGGGTGTCCGCATTACATGCGTGTGCCGAACCGTGGCTTCTGATCCCCAATTGAAATGTTTGAAAAAAAGTAATATATTTATATGTTACACATTTTTCTACAATTAAACAACTGACCGCAGATCACACTGTCCACAACAGAAGATATGTAACATTTTACTGCAAATGCTGAAGGGAAAAATGTGCATTTTTAAAATTTAGATTAGTATGTTGCTTCCCCTTTATCCAACTAAACCTCTGAAATCAAAAGGTTTATTTGCCTCCTTGTATTTATTGTAATAAATTAAAATCATGTGACCTTATTTAAACTGTCGCATCAGATTTCTTAAAATTTATGACCAAATCAAACTTTAGTAATCCTTATTCTGGTCACATTTGTTTCCACTGACAGGTGTAAATATCCACATTTGAAGTACAGAATTGATTTTTTTGTGCTGTGGGTTTTTAAATCAGTATTTTTCCTGCAGACTGTTGTTCTTGCCAGTAAACTGGACTGTTCACTGTAAAAGCCTGTAGTTTCCTTCTCACCTAAATAAGAGTTGTTTTCTATGCGTAATCATCCTGTGTGGCCGACGGTTTACTGGCTGCAGCCTGCTAACCAAAGCTATGCAATTAGATTTTACTGGCCTGTCACAGCTAGAGTGAAGAAATCCTCACTAGAAACTATTTTATGCAGATGGAGCTGAGTAAAGTCGACAGTCTGGTATGTGTTGATTTTGAAAATGTTACTAATGTTTTTGAGCTTTTTTCTCAGCTGAGATGGAGGATGAGTGTTTCTGTCAGATAAACATTTAAGTTAACAATGAGTTTTTATGTGAAAAAAAATGAAATTATTTGTGTTTTTTCCAGAGGTCATTGTGATCACCACTAAAGAAGTGCAGAAGATGATGAGTACAGACCCTAAAGTGAAGGTGGACGTGAAGATGAAGCTGGACGTGGTTTGTATCCAGGAGGATGCAGACATGGGCACTGCTGATGCTCTCAGACACATTCAGCAGAAGATTAAGGTGTGTGTGTGCATAAGTTCAAGACTCATCCAGTCATTTCAGTTATTTAAATTGATTGTTTAAATTTTGGATATTTTTTGTTTCCTATCAGATGAATAAGAGGAAACTCACAATTTTAGCTAGTCAGGGGTTAGAGGCTTTTATTTTGTAGGATGTTTTAAGTGATGAGTGTTTTAAGGATGAATTTGTTTAAAATATTTCATAGTGGCTGTAAAAATAGCAAAGTAGGCAAAAAAAACACACTATATTTTGTGAATATAGCTGATTTTCTGTTGTACACAATGATTTTGAGCTGTAACAAGACGTCAAGGACCAAATGTGATAAAACTATACGTCAGAGCAGTGGTCCCCAACCCCCGAGCCGTGGACAACACTCCATCGTCCGGGGGTTGGGGACCACTTGGTAAGGGTCCAAAAGTCACTTGGTACTGGACCAGAGACAG
>NC_050528.1:10384656-10385094 GCF_002922805.2 Oryzias melastigma
TTTTTCTTTTTGGTGGCCCTAATACTCCGTCGTAAACTTATTCGACGGTGTATTAAAAAAAAAAAGTAATATTACAAGTTTTTTTTCTCGTAAAATTCCAACTTTAAATCTCGTACATTTACGACTTTTTTCTCGTAAATTTACAAGATTTAAAGTCATAATTTAAAAAATATTTTTTTCTTTATCAAGTGGCCCTGATACTCCGTCGTAAACTTAGACTATTTGCGTTTAGTTTATTTTCTGATCCTGAAGGAAGTTTTATTTTGGAAAACTGCCGGATTCTGTTCACAACGTTCGTCTTGGTCACATGACTTAAAGCGGCTACCCGCATGGCTACCTGGATTGCTAAGTTAGTAGCCCAAAGCTCACAAAAACCAAACGATAAAACGTATTTGAGAAGTTTCTTCAGGGAAAAAAGAGCGAACGAGGAAACAGAAT
>NC_050528.1:10385232-10389917 GCF_002922805.2 Oryzias melastigma
ACCGGAAGCTTAAAAATGCCAACTTCTACCCTGTTTGTACTGGTCCGTGAAAATATTGTCTAATTTAAACCGGTTCATGGTCTGAAAACGGTTGGAGACCACTGCTTTAGAGGGCTGGTCTAAATAACTGATTAAAAAAAAAAAATCACATCAGGGTCAAAATATCGATTGAGGATTTTAGCCTGAAAAATCCTGTTGTCTACATTAAAAGCAAACATCAATGAAAGCTAAGAAAGATAAGCTCAACCGTCATGCTGGTGTTGCAGGTTGTTTTTCTCCCATCTGAAGCCAAGGGAAACAACAGATAGAAAAAAGGGCTGATTTGTCTCTTGTGAAGTTTTACTTTGTATTAGAAACACGGATACAAACCAAAACCTTTATTAGGAAAAGCAGCATTTTTATTAAAATCTATTAAATCTATTGCCAAATCCTGGTCCTCAAGATCTTCTACCACCCAGCCCATTTTTTGTTTTATTTATTCATTTTTTTAGTTTTCTTTGCACTTTTTGCAGCTGATTACCTTTTGTCCTCATTCTGGATTTAAAATGATAAATAACACGACCCTCACTTAATAGATGCAATAGAATAGAATTCAACTCTACTGTCCATCCATCCAAAGGTGCTTTAGCAATATAAATATATAAACAAATTAGCTTCATAGAATAAAACAGTTATAACAGATAATAAAGTGTTTAAAAGCATGCTTATAGAATGATGTGCTGATTAATGTAGGTAATGATTAATGTCTTTCACATATTAGTTTTAGCTTAAAAGAAATGTCTTTTATTTTAAGATTTAGTTGAATCATAAATACCAATGAATTGAATCCTAAACCTCTAAATTGATAAAAATCTCTTTAAAAAAGTTATAATTATAAAATGATACACTTTATATTGAACTTCCCTAGTAGCTTTAAATATCTATAACTTTTTAGGAGATAGTATACATATTTATTAACTCACTTGAAAGATAAATTCATTATTTTAGAACACATCAACAGTACGATAAGCAGAAAGACTTTTACTAAAAAAAAACAAAAAAAAAACTCCAAGGTACACACCTACAGTCAAAAGAAACAAATATTGTCTCTCTGCACTTTAAGTAGCTTTAAGATGAACTTCCACTTTGGTTCAGGTGAATACTCGATTCTGATTGGCTGTTGGGTCTGGATGAGCATCTCAAAGGAAGCTCCGGTCAAATAACCCAAATGTTTAATGTGTTAAATGTATTTGATTAATTGTCGTTAATGTTGAAACCCCTAAACTTAATCGAATTTTATTTCTAACTTGTTAAATTACTAATTTAAATAAAATAGTGTCAAAGTTCTAACCTAATAAGTAACTGTATCTTATCCTATTACCCAGAGCAATTTTGACCTAAAATATTTCAGGCCTCCTTTAGAGGCGGTTCTCCTCTAATGCCAATATATGTGGGATCTTGTTTTTTATGCTCAAATACTAAAGTATTTAGGAATACTAGATTGTATATTTGTCAGTACATTATGATACATTTTCCAAATGGAGTTTTTAAAATAGTTTTCTTTAGTTCCTTCACAGATTGGTGTTATTTTTGCCGTAGATTTCCTTGATAGATGCTCGCCATGTCAACATGTGTGCACACCAACCTGCACTCCTGCTCCTGCACGCTCCCATTGAGAAGCGTTCAGGTCCTAATCCCTCAAGCATCTCGCTAGATTAGAGGCATTGAGTTACACACGCTCACACACTGCAGGGTGACGAGTGAAGAACTCGACCAAATCGCAGCGTGGAGATCCATCCATCTGTCAGACTCGTGCATCAGCACTGAAAAACAGCCTCGCGTCTTTGTGCAAACACCCTCCTATGAGAGGATTTGGTGAAAGCTATCAAACAAAATGCTTACAGGAATCAGTGTAAACTGGAGGTACGTCATTCCTGCTGATTGCTGAAAAGAGAGATTACTAGCGGCATATTTTATTTTGTTCCGACTTCAAACAGTTAGCTGCACAAATCTAGACGGATGCACTGATTAATGCTCCGATCTTTCACAATAAGCCCAACTAGTGAAAGGAGGTCTTTGCGAGCACTTTGCTTCAAGCCTTTTGACATTTCCATTATTTTTCCCGCCTTACCACCTGGTAAAATGAGTCGACATAAGCCAAAAAAACAAACTTGTCTGTAAATGCTGTGATTCAAAGGTTCATCTGTGGTAAAAGCACGTTAGTCCGCTAGTAAAACTTGACTGAAAAAAAGGCTTGAGAGACAAAGCGCAGGATTTTCATGGGTGGAACTCAACAAACATACAAGACTCAACGTATTTCTTTCCATCTTTTGCTTTTTTTTTTTCTTTTTACAAGCACTTACCGTCCATCTCGGGTACAATATGCTAAAAGTATTCAAATAAAATTTGTCTTAGAAAATACTAACAAAAAAGCTTTAAAAGAAAGTCTCGTTTAGGGGTTTGGAGCTGAAATCGGTCACCATTTGGACAAATGTGTGACTCTTTTTTTGTTGTTGTTGTTGTGTGTGAGCATCAGTGTGTGTGGTCCTGACCTGGCCACTGATCCTGGCTGTTGAAAGGCCAAAGTGTCTGTGTCTCTCCAGCTGACTCCACTCCGCTGTCGCCTCCGAGTGTGTGCCTGTGTGTGGCCCATATACAAGCACATTTTTGTCCATTGATGTCTGTGTGTACGTGTATTTTTTTGGAGCTTTGTGCGCTCTTGTTTCTGAACATGTGTGCACGCTTGTCAGTGCACGATAGAGAGTGGGTGGGGGGGGGGAAGCTGAAAAACCTGAGTCTGTGTGTCAGTTGATGTCCTGCAGACACATCCAGCTTTGCCGTGGCAGCTTTCTGTCGCCAACAACAGGTTATGGTTGAATTTAAATTGAGGTCAACTGGGCGACCTTTCGCTGTCTCTCTCAGTTCCGCACACAGAATAAGAGCCCAGTTTTCATTAATCAAATTACAGACATTTATTTAATAAATCTATTTGAAAACCAGATGTTTCACTTCTCTGTAGGTCCCTAAATGATTTCTAAATGTGCATGTAAAAGACTGAAAAAGACCTTATCTTGTGCATTTGATGGTACATCGGTTTAAAACCGAACCCTAGGTTGCATTATTGAACCCAATCATGGGGAAAGTGAGTGGTTGCATCCCTTTTATTAAGTTTGATCATTTTTTGCTTTATGTTATTACACTAAACAGGTTTTCTTTAGGATTTTTCTAGATTTGTTGCTGTTGTTCTGTCATACAGAAATCACTTAAACCTAAAAATCTAGTTTGGAAGCGAATCATGGGTACAGTGAATCTGAAAATATACATTATTTTAGCATAAAACTTCACTTTTTTATCATATTTAGGACATAGGAGACGTCATTTCTCTAAAAACACAAATATTCTTAATTTTTTTTAATAATTAAAACTTAACAGTTAAGTTTGAATGACCAAAATACGCCAAAAACTGTTTTTCCCCACTTGGATTGTATTACAAAACACAAATCAAACTGTGTTTACATCCATCTGTTTCAGTTTTTGTAGTGAACACTGTTGGCTCGTGGTGTTCCTTTCCGCCTGGTTCTGTTCTTCCTGTCACAGACAGAAAAACAATGTCTCTGTCATTAAAGCTGCTCCAGCTAATGGTGGGATTAGTTTCTATGCTGACAGCATTCATCACTGGACAGGCAGATGGATACCACAGACACACAAATGCTGGCCACGCCCACTGAGGAACACACAAGTGCAGACATGCGGCTTCCATTGAAACCAGATAAAACCACGGATCAGAGTTTCTGTTTTTATTTGACTTTCTTCTGCTGGTTTATTAAGATGCATCTTTACCATAAAGGCAGCTAAAACCTTTTGATTTGTGTAAATTATGTTATCATTGTAAAACTGAAGTTCAAGGTTGTGAAAAAAAGGTTGGCGTGATTAGAACACATTTATTAATCAATTTTTTACAGATATTGTAAATTATTGAAATGTAGCAGCAACTAAACACATGTTTTTTAGGGTTTTTGTTGCATTGTTTAATGTAATTTAAAAATGTTTTCGGGTTGTTTTTACTGATGCTAACTTTCATAAGATTTTAAGGATAGCAAATAATATGTTATAAGCTATTTGTAATTCTTCTACTTTTGTAAAACTAAAAAAGTACAAAGCAGATCAAAGTAAAACTCAAATATTGCTTTTGTTTTTTTGCCGTTTCAAGTTTCGTTAAACAATATGAAATAAATAGAGAGATAAACTTTAATAATCCCAAAAGGGAAATTATTGGGTCTGTTGAAACCCCAAAGAAGATAAAACAAATCAAAACATCTAAAAATAGTTAAGATCTTGAGATATAAATAAAAAATATGAGTTTAAAATGATTAAAAAAGGTCACTAAAAGTATGTACCACTATATAAAAGCCGTGCTGGTTAATAAAATATGCTGTTGGTTTCAAACCTGCGGTCACATCATAGAAAATTAAAAATTTTGTATTTTTTTGTCTCCGAACTTTCTCTGCAGACGGACATCCTCGTTGTGAGCTGCGACCTGATAACGGATGTGGCGCTCCATGAGGTGGTTGACCTTTTCAGGGCCCACAATGCAACACTAGCCATGCTAATGAGCAAAGCCCATGAATTCACAGAGACCGTCCCGGGGCAGAAGGGCAAGAAAAAGACCGGTAATGAGGAAAATGAGCCACTTTTACTAATGCAAC
>NC_050528.1:10389940-10398097 GCF_002922805.2 Oryzias melastigma
TTTTTTTGATGATGATGATGATGCACGGATAATAACTGTTGCATAATAAAATCATGCTGTCCTGATTGTTGTAGCCGAGCAGAGAGACTTCGTGGGTGTGGATCAGTCGGGTCAGCGGCTGCTCTTCATGGCCAATGAAGCAGACCTGGAGGACGGCCTCTCCATTAGGAAGTCTGTCATTAGAAAGTAAGTCGAGCAAAACGGGATGAAATTTTTGACAAAGCATGCACAGTTTTGAATCTGCAAAGATGTCACGTGAATTCCTCAGGATGGTCTCACTGATTTTAAAATGTTGAAATACCAAACCTATACCTGAAAGTACCTAATACAAAACTACACCAAGGCTTTCACTGAAAATTTGAAGTTTACCTTTAACAGTGAATTCCCTTGCTGAATTGTCCTTTCTCAATGCTAAAACACACGGAAGTGAGAGAGCGGGTGTTTTGGAAGCTCGTAAATACTTCATGGAGCCAAAGCCACTGTAAATTGTGACCAGAGCAGCTGCTTGGCGGGCTCTGGCATGCGGACTTTAGAGCCACACTCGCATGTCTACCTGCTGTTTGTTTGTGTTTGTTCTTTTTATTTTTGTAGCTGGTCAGGCTGCCAGGATTAGTCTAATTGACGACTAATCGACTATTAAAAAAGTCAGCAACTAATTTAATAGTCGATTAGTCGAAACTTTCTATTATATAGAGTCAGAGTGTATAAAATTTGAAAGTTATAATGGCATTATGTTTGCTTTTTGGGTATTTTGGCATTTTATTCATGTTTTTAGGCTATCTTGGAGTTTAGCTAATATTTCAGCTACATGCTAGCTATTTTGGCTAATTTAGGCTTTTTTTCATCATTTTTTAGGCTATTTTCGAATTTAGCTAATATTTCAGCTACATGCTAGCTGTTTTGGCTAATTTAGGCATTCTTTGTTTTTAAGGCAATTTGGGGTATGGCTAACACTTCAGCATCATGCTAGCTATTTTGGCTAATTTAGTATTTGTTTTTTAGTTTTTTAGGCTAATTTGGAGTTAAGTTAAATTTTCCGCTGCATGCTAGCTGTTTTGTCTAACTTAGGCTTTTTTCTGTTTTTTTTTAGGCTAATTTGGTATTTAACTGATTTTTTAACTGGCTACTAGGTTGTGTTTTCCGAATTAGCGTTTTTAGCTATCGATTTTAGCATCTTCAGCCATTAGCACTAGCATCTTCAGCGACCAAATTCAGCTTACAGCATTCACACTAGAATTATCGCAGGATATGCTATATATTTAGTTTTTAGTTAGTTTTTAGTTAGTTTAAAGGTAATGATGTTAATGTGAAAAATACACATTAATGTTTTTTAAAAAATATATTTTTTTTACATTTGTTTCTTCTTTCCTTACTTTTGTGTGCACTTTCTCCATTTTTATGCTAATTGTCGATGAAGTTGTTCACATATGTGGACAAAAATTCTAATTTAGCACGTGAATTTTTGTAAGACGTTTTGTTTACTTTTGAAAATTTAAATAACAAAAAAATCTTCCAACACTTCATAAATGCAGAGTTATTTTCTGCATCTAAACAAAATTCAATTTATTTGTAGTGCTGTGGGGAGACACCAGAAAATAAAAGAAAAATAAGGTTTGCCATCATATTTTATTCCAGATTAGATATTTTGATGGGCCTCGTATGACCCACAGGCTGTAGTTTGCCCACCCCTAGATTTGTCTGTTGCCATTTTTCCTCATTAAGAGCATTTCTGACGGAAAGAAGGCACTTTCGGATGATTTTAAAGGCCTGCTCAAATAGGTTTTAGAGAGGTGCGTCTTTCTGCTCTAAAAAAAGGTAATGTGTTAAAAAAAAAAATCATCCACAAAAACACAAAAAACATTTTGTTTTTGCAGTTAAAGAAAAAATCACCTCAGACACATTTAGTCATAGTCTTATTGTTGTGGAGCATGGGGCATGGGCTGGCCGCTTGATTATGACTTATCCAGAATTTTTCACTGCCTGACTGCCAAACGGTGACGTCACAGGCCGGGTGTTCCTATAAATTTAACTTAACACCCATTCTGCTTTCACAGAGACGTACACCTGGGAAATGTTATGTGAATAAATACATTTGTTCATTTAACACCTGCAGAGCAAGTCTGTGCATGAGAGACGTGCTTTTTTTTTTTTTTTATCCTTTTAAATGTAATACCTTTAAACAGATAAACAGACACACTCGGTTTGATTCATGGCTTCAGCATCTGGCTGTAAAATGTGTGTGACCGAGCAACAGTCCTCTAGAGTTGCTCTGGTTACTGGAAAGTCAGTGAGAAAGAACTAAGGTAAGAAAAGTGATAATATTTCAAACCTCTTTAGACTCTTTATAACTTCTACCTGTTTCCTTCAGTTCACACCGACCTATCAATGTTTTATTTGTTTTGATGGACCAAATCAGACCGAAATAGGAATATGATTCACATCTAGTCTTACACCTAAAGTGTAGCTCAAAAACAAATTTAGATCTTAAAAGACCAACTCCGATTATTTTTTGAGCTATTTTAAAAGCATTCTCAGTTGTCTTTTAAACAAGATTATGCTGTTTCTAGCCAATATCAAAAAGCTTGGACAGTTTCTGCAGAGCGGCAGGAGTTAATTAGAAATTTGTCTCTGAGTTTAAGCAGAGCAGAAAGCTTATGACCAGCCCAGCATATTTTCTGCACCACGAATTATGCTCTTGTTTAAGCTGCATTTTTTTTTCATCTGCTCCAGATTCTCAACGATTAAAAAAAAAAAATAAAAAAAAAAACTCAGAAATGCAATTTTCAGCTGTTAATGCTTCGTAGGACCTTTTCTTTAATGGAGAAAGGTAGTGGAGTGCTCCTGCCTCAGCTACAGTAGTTTAAACATCTTGGGGTTTTGTTCACGAGTGAGGGAAGATCGGAGCGTCAGATCGACAGGTGGATTGGAGCAGCATTTCCCGTCATGTGGTCGCTGTACCGGTTCATTGTGGTAAATTGAAAACTAAACCGGAAAGCGAAGCTCCCAATTTACTGGTCGATCTTCGTTCCAATTATCACCTATGGTCTTGAGCTCTGGGTCATGACCGAACGAACAAGAACCCGAATCCAAGCGACTGAAAAGAGTTTGCTCTGGAGGGTGGCTGGGCTCTCCCTTACGGTGCATTCACACCGAACGCGAATCGGACGGCAGAGGCGGCCAGTTTCAATGTTAAGTCTGGTACAGGCGAGCTCTGAGGCGAATTGAAGCCCCCGCGGCGCGATTTGAGTGAACCAGGCGGCACAGCCAAAATTTAAAAATCTGAAGTTTGTCAGATCACCACATCGAATCTGCCAATCAGGAACTCAGCTTTGGGCGCTTGACGTTTTCAGTGGCTTTCGCTTCTGCGATGGAGCTCACTCACTCCATATTCCTGCAGACAGAGACGCTGCGGGGTGCGGAGGCTGCCGGCTTGGGCCTCCTCAAAGCATCAAAAAAGAGAAAGGGAAATAGGTCTCCTAATTTTATTTTTTCCACCTCGGGTTAATACTAGACAGTCAGACACAGAGACACAGAAACATCTTGGAAGCGGCTGTCATGCAGACACAGCCTCCTGTACCGGGAAAATCTTTAAATAATAATAATATAAACCCAAACAAGGAGACATGATTACCGATGTTTTTGTAGAACTCTCCACAATAAATATACATTTTTTCTCAAAATATTTTGTTTTTAATACATTCTGATTAAGATATCCACAGATTTACTGTGGAATGATGGAAAGGGGCAGATGAAGAAGACAGGTAGTCACAGAGGGTTAAAGAATTTTTTCTTTTTTCATTGAAACCTGGAAGGATTGCATGGTTTCCTTTGGCTCACGCTTCATAAATGTCGCCGTTAAACTCGGGTCGCTGTGTCTCTGTATGAGTGTGAATGAGTGAATGCACGTTTGCATGGTCGTTGTTTCACATAAACCTGCTCGTGGCAGCATCAGTAGCTGGAAGACGACAATAGACAGACGTCTGACTGTCATCTGAGCTCATGTAATGTAGTTCGTTGATTTAGAAGCAGATTCAGTACTTCTTTTATATATTTTTCTCTTTTTCTGTCTTGCAGACATCCCAGAATGCACATCAAAACAGGCCTGGTGGATGCTCACCTCTACTGTCTGAAAAAGGCTGTGGTTGACTTTCTTTCTGAAAACAAGTAAGTAAAAAGTTCACCTTCAGACTTTATTAAAATTTAATAAGTTACAAAAACAGACAAATAAGAACTTGTCAACAAACTTTCATCTAAACAAAAGAAGCGCGTGCGCCCCTCAGTCCTACTGACTTGAACTCTCAATCCCTAGTTAAT
Source organism: Oryzias melastigma (assembly GCF_002922805.2). Classification (NCBI taxonomy): domain Eukaryota; kingdom Metazoa; phylum Chordata; class Actinopteri; order Beloniformes; family Adrianichthyidae; genus Oryzias; species Oryzias melastigma. The sequence goes on from NC_050528.1 coordinate 10,394,255, forward strand.
CTGTAGCAAGGGTTAAGCGCTGTTGCATGGCTTTGAAAATGTGGCGTGAGCTGGGTATTCTAGCAAGGTGTTAATTTGTTTTACTATGTGCCACTGAGACACGCTGTTAGGCCTTTAGCCTCTGAGGTGAAGCAGCGGGACAGGAGGCCGCCCGGAGTCCAGCGTCTTCAGGTGGACAATCAGCCTCAAAATATGCTGTTTCTTCAGATCAAATTGAAAACAGTTTACAATTATACTGGAATATAGAAAAAAGAAAGTTCACATTTTTATTTTTTCATGGTAACAACACCGGGAACAATCATTGAGCCTCTAAATCAGGAGTGTCAAACTCAATCGCACATGGGGTTAAAATCCAAAACACACCTTAGGTCACAGGCCGGACAGCAAAAACATCAATTGATCACTCTAAAACTAAAATTTAAAAACTTTAAACCTTAACTTTAACATAATTATGAACTAGATATATAGCATTACCTGCGAAAATGCTGTAAGCTGAATTTGGCTGCTAAAGATGCTAGTGCTGATAGCTGAAGATGCTGAAATTGATAGCTGAAAGTTGATAGCTGAAGTCACTGAAGCTGATAGCCAGCTAAAATATTAGCTAATTGCCAAATTAGCCTAAAAAAAAAAAAAACCTAAATCAGCCAAAACAGCTAGCATGTAAATATTAGCCTAATTCCAAAACAGCCTAAAAAAAAGTTAAAAGGAAAAGCCTAAATTAGCCAAATAGCTAGCATGTCGCTGAAATATTAGCTAAACTCCAAAACAGCCTAAAAAACAAAAAAAAAGCCTGAATTAGCCAAATTAGCTAGCATATAGCTGAAATATTAGCTAAACTCCAAAACAGCCTAAAAAACAAAAAAAAGCCTGAATTAGCCAAATTAGCTAGCATATAGCTGAAATATTAGCTAAACTCCAAATAGCCTAAAAAAATCTAAGTAAATGCCAAAAAAGTCCAAAAAGCTAACAGAATGACAATTTTTAAAAACATAAAACCGTAACTTTTTACCTTATAATGAACTAGATATAATGTTGTAATGTTGTTAGCTGAATTTGGCTGTTGAAACTGCTAGTGCTGATAGCTGTAGATGCTGAAATTGATAGCTAAAAACGCTGAAGTTGAAAGCAGAAATCACTGAAACTGATAGCCAGCTAAAATATTAGATAAATGCCAAATTAGCCTACAAAAAAAAAATCCTAGGTTAGCCAAAACAGCAAGCATGTAACTGAAAAAATAGCTAAGCTTCAAAGTATCTAAAAAAAACTGAAAAAAGCCTAAATTAGCCAAAACAGCTAGCATGCAAATATTAGCTAAACTCCAAAACAGCATTAAAAAAACTTAAAAGGAAAAGCCTTAATTAGCTTAAACAGTCTACATGTAGCTGAAATATTCGTTAAACTCCAAAAGAGACTACAAAACTAAAAAAAAAAAAAAAACCTAAATTAACCAAAACAGCTAACATGTAGCTGAAATATTAGCTAAATTCCAAAACAGACTTAAAAAACAAAAAAGCCTAAATAAGCCAAAACAGCTAGCATGTAGCTGAAATATTAGCTAAACCCCAAATAGCCTAAAAAAATTTAATAAATGCCAAAATAGTCCAAAAAAATAGCAAAATTACCATTTTTAAAACCTTGAAACTGTAACTCTTTAACATAATTGTAAATAATAAAAATGCAGGAATATTATACTAGAATAAATAAATAAACCTTATATAACTTTCAATATTTTGCTCTCCAGAAAAATAAATGTTGTCAAAATTATACAAGTCAGAAAGAAATAACAGTAAGCAATAATAACCATAAATTAAAATGATCTGGTGGGCCGGATCCGGCCCCCGGGCCTCGACTTTGACATGTGCTCTAAATTAAAGCAGATTTGTTTCCTTTTTTTGGATGGATGAGTTTCTGCCTTTGTAAAGCAAGTATAATTTATTTATTCCCATGTATTCTGGAAGTTTTTTGCAAATGATCCTCAAAAAAGCAAAACCAAGATTTTTTTTAAATGTAATTTTTACCTTAAATATTTCTTTGATTGCACACTGTAAGGTCAAATCCTCATTTCTCATCCTCCCGGCAGATGTAGATGTAAAACCTACATCAATCATTGCATGACTAATGCACCTTCTATTGCCACCATATATTACGTCTAGTTAGATGACTCATTCTTTTCTTCAGCTTCTTTCTTGGAGTTTCTTTTCAGTGCTCCTCTCAACCTCTCCTGCTTCATCCACGTTCTTTCTCTGTCGCTCGCTCGAGGAAAAGAAGTAGACAGAGTAACTGTTGTTTTTCTCCTGTTATTCAGATGGAAATTCTAATCTCCCTTTAAAAGAGAGTAAGTTGAAGGGGGCAGGGTGGTGTGGGACGGTGGAGAAGAGCACCGACTGTGGTGCAGAGAGAAATAAAACTGATGTTAATTTAGCAGAATCAGAGGTGGTCATAAATGTTCCTCCTGTGTGCTTCTGTTTAAAGTTGGCCAGTATTGATCACCGCTTCATAAATAATATTGATGAGACTCTATTCCAGTGGATTTTAGCATTCATTTACCAATTAGTTAGCCAGCAGTTTAACTCCCAGACTTGACAGATATTGTGTTTTGAGATAAGATTTCCATATTAGCCACAAATGTTCATTTAAAAATAGGATTAAAAAGATCTGGAAATTGCTTTTAATTAAGCTCAATCCTACAAAACATGACATAATAACTGCAAATGCACAGCAGTTTTGCCACACCATAAATATAATTATTGATCCAAATGAACAGTTTGGCTTAAAAAGACAATGACATCATTGTACCTGCACAGTAAATGGTAATGTTATTGTCATTGTGATGTCAGCCTGTACGCAGCGTAAACTGCGATAAATAGTTACCAGAAATGCTTACCCACGTGCGCTAACAGAATCTGCTTTGTTTTCAAAAAAGCCCACGTGCACACTACCTACATTGTTCTCAATTGTCGTCCATATTAGTTTTAACCTTTAAGGTCACATATCCCAAAATACCACCTTGTAGCGACCTAAATGCAGTTTCTTTATCAAATATGACATGTGGCCACTTGGCGGCATTTGTAATCGCAATTTTACACGTCGCTCTATGGCTTAAGAAAAAGTTAGTTTCTTGGTGACCGGACGATTTTTCTCTAAAAGTTTACATTGGTCAGCGGCCACCCGGGCACATTTCAAGGTCATGTGATGGCAGTACAGTGATGGAGATGACACCATTTCAAAATTAGGCGGCAGCTGGTTGGTTGCACCAGAACCCTTAGCCGGCAGGAGCTCTGACTGGACGATGTATAAATGTCTATATCGAGCGTCACCGGCCACAGGTATATAAAAAGCCATTCTGCTCGCCTGATGACCACTTGACTGCTGCCATCTTCATTCATGACCATGCCAACGATTTTCGAAAAAATCATGAAATCTTGAAGATTCTGCCAATCCTTCCCCATCACGCATTTTCAGTTCATTGGTCTTTGGTGTGTTTTCTCCAACATTCAAGCTCTTACCTGTCTCCTATGGTTATAACTCACAGTATAATTTTAGTAATATTGACTTTTTATGTAAACAAAGCTGTTGAAGTATTAGTACTAGTTAGATATATATTGCTAATATCACATATCGCAGGTTTACTTTATATCGTACAGCCCTAGTGTCTGCAACAAACTTCAAGGGTTAAACTGCAAAGATTTTTTGGGTTAAATACCTAAAGTCATTATTTACTCAGAAATAAAGAGACTTGGGGTTAAATGGTAAATAAAAGAAGCATAATTGGTTGTCAAAATCAGACATTACCTGTTTGAATAAAGTTCAAAACCCAATCCAACATCCAAATTTTTCAGTGGC
>NC_050528.1:10398210-10466480 GCF_002922805.2 Oryzias melastigma
CTTGCAGGCCCTGACGGCCCGCCACTGAAATTTTTATTTTCAGTCATAAATCCGTACACTTTCTGCGTTCAAGACAGTGATGTATTTCTTGCAGGAACAAAACTCTTTGATAAAATGACGTCCGCTTCACCTATTTTTGATCTTACTGTTAAGTTGTTCTTGGTTCTTCTGCCTCAGGTCCATTTCATCGATCCGTGGCGAGTTGGTGCCATATTTGGTGCGTAAGCAGTTTTCCAAAACAACAAACAGTGAAAAAATTAAAGACGACTGCGAAGATCAAACCCAGAAAAAGAGCGACAGCTCTACAGACCATGGTAATCCACCGCACTGATCACACAACAGAATTTCATTTCTGAAATGAAAATAAGCCAAATTCTTGTTTCTGTCTAACTCGTTGTCAGAACTTTTCATCTCATCCCGGGATGAACCCCTCCTCCAGCGAGCCCAGGAACTCTCCTGTTGGAATGACCATCGTGGGGACATGAGTGAAGCGTACCACGGAGGAAAGCTGCGCTGTTACGTCCACATTATGGAGCAGGGACTGTGCTGCCGTGTGAACACGCTGGCTGCTTATATAGAGGCAAACCGGCTGGTTAGTGACACTTTTTCTGTAAATTCTGTAAATATAATATATTTTTACTCTTAAATGACTGTTACTTTATGTCTTTTCTTTCATAATTAGGCCCCAAAGCTGTTTGAAGAACCAGCAGTCCACCCATCTTCAGTCATTTCTGAGAGATGTCAGGTACATGTGACACATATATTCATGTTTTACTCATCCTCCGTATTGATCTTTATGTCTGATTCTGCCCTCAGATGGGATCCGACAGTATCATCGGAGCTCTCTGTCAGGTGGCAGATAAAACCTCCATAAAAAGATCCACCATTGGAAACTCCACTACAGTTAAAGAAAAAGTCAAAGTCGCCAACTCCATTATCATGCACGGGGTTACCATCGAGGAGGGGTAAGAACACACATTTACACACATTTTGTTAAGCACAGGTACGACTTTTATCCAAACGATGACAACTTTTTCATTCAAAGCTTTAGTTTTCCCATTGCTGCTGTGCTCATAGTGTGTGGGAGTGTGTGTTTGTGCATCAGATGCTCTCTGATATGTGTGTGTCTGCTGATAGGAGGTGTAGCAGGTTTTGTTTTCTGGGCTCTCGCAGGTCAAACAGGGATCATGGCGTTAACAAAGCATGTATTGGTGTGCAGCCAGCCAGAGACCAGCTCCAAACAAACAGAGCTGCTCAAGTGAATCCCAACGTCCGTGCGTTTCAGCGTTTACACACCTGTGTCCAAGCTTCACACTGGTTGTAGAATTTGTGAAATACATTTGAGGCCTAATTGTTTTCCCAGTTTTTAACTTTTGGTAAACATTTTCTAAATCTCTTTTTTATGTAAAATCATTGTTTTTTTTTAATCGGGTTCCTCTTCAGCTTCTAAAGTGGACAGTTTCCATTTTTTTCTTTTGTTTTAATGTGTTTACAGTGACTAAACTCACAAAGAATTTGTAAAAACTTGTCTGAGAAATCAAGACTTCAGATTATGATTTTACATAATATTTTCAGGTTTTAATTCTATATCCAAAGCCAAACATGAATGGGATACTATAAAATATATATTTTATCGCTTTTGTGTCCTTAAATACATACATTCAGTTATTGTTTCTTGTGAGAGTCACATTCTAAAAATAAATGACAATCTGTGAAATTTTTGCAAAAATCTAAGATGTTTTACTGCAGTAAAACCCCCATCACTGCACATTTTACACATTTTTCTCAGACAGACGTGAACATTTTCACACTCCTCTTTCTCATTTAAACTCTCAAAGTTTAAACCTTTTATAGAAAAATAAGTTCAGTATGCTAAATAAAATGCTAATAAAAACAAAGATCTGGTTATGATTGTAGATTTATGCAAATTTAACAATGTGAATGTATTCTGAAAAGCTAACACATCACAGAGGGGATTGATTAACAATTGTCTACAGCCAATCAGAAGGCAGAAAACAATGTGCTGTTAAAAAAAAAAAAAGTAAAATTTAATTTAAAAAAAAAATTCACACTGAAAATCATGTGACGTGGCAAAACAGTTTAGTAACCCCCATTTTTATTCCAAAAAAAATTCCAGCCTGTCAGGTGTTTATAAGAGATGGTGTAAGTTGGAGGCCGGATTTTATTTCATCACAGGCAGAATGATGATGGCTAATAGGTTAATTTTTCTGCAAAATTCAGTCCAGAAATGCAGACAACACCTGATGAACGATTCAGGATTTATTGAAATCAAAATGTGGTGCAGATTACTCACCAGATTGTTCTTTGCCGTATGCCACCGCATGAAGTTTAAATGCTTCACTACACAACGAAAATGCTACAAACACCCAGGCATCTGCACGATCTGGGCAAGATGGCCGGCCACTATTAAAAGACAGGCGTCTTACTGTAACAAACAGCTGTTGGAACCGACGGGTATTAGAAACTTGCATCAGTAAGAGACAGGACACAATTGGAAGATATATAAGGAGTGAAAGGTGGTGCCTCAGGCATCAAATTGTCAAAGATCTTGTGAAAATAACTCATTTCATTAAAAAAAATGTGTTCTTTATTGTGCCAAAGGTAATATATTGACATATATATGAATATAGTTTAGCATGATATTGGCCCTTATAACACAGAATCCTGAAACTTACATTTACATGGGTTTACATAGACTTTTCATTGGAAGTGGTCACTTGAACATGTGTAGCTTTACTGGTAGATTGTGCCAATCCGCCTTCCCCTTAATTCCTTATCAAGAGGAGAATCACTTTGACCCGAAATTTGGATTTTAAGGCTTCAGATTTTCAGGCTCCCTTCCTTTTTATCTCCGTTTCTTACTCCTTCTCTTTTCCATCCATCAAGGCCTCAACACCTTCTTGCTCTCTTTCCGTTCCTCGACATCCCCTCTTAAGCCTCTCAGGGTCCTCATGCTGGCTGGGGTACCCTCATCATGACCGTGTAGGTGCACGCACAAAGCCATAAAAGAATGAGGGAGACGGGAGAAGGGAAGAAAGAAGCCGGGGGGAAAGTGAGCTAGTAGGGCAAAAAAGAAATTGCAATTCTTTCTTTTCTCGCTTTGAGGACACAGAAGGAAGGAGAAAGAAGGAAAGAAAGAGCCAGTATGAGGGGATTAGCAGACCCCAGCCATGTCGCAGAAGCCCCTCACATTTCTGGTTTCTTTGTTTGCATCTGACCAGAGCTTGTTGACAAAGCTCCGCATGTTTGAGAAGAAGGATACTAAGGGTCAACTTTATAAGGGGGTTGGCACAGGAGGTGGGGGTGGATGTTTGTGTGATAGAGCGGGAGGATGGGGGGTCATGACAAGGAGGAGCCCTGGTGTTAGTAATTAGTGGTGTTTCAGCTCTGAAGCTTCTTTGGTGGTCTCTTTCTCTCTAATGTTACAAAACTCTGAATCTTGTAATCTCCCATCACCAAGTACTACCACCACCACCTCCAAGGTAGTCACTTAAACACACACATTTCTCCACCACCCCCAACCCCCTTTTTAGTTCCAACCTCAATAGAAGGAGCCGATACAAACCCGTATGTGTGTGGGGTACGGAGGGCCAAATGTGAGTGCGTCACAACCTGGGCAAGACCGAGACGTGTTCTCCGCTGGGCTTCCCGAGCAGCTGAAGCGCACACATTCTCTGCCCCGCGCTCATTTGCACACCGCTTCACAGTCGGCCGACGCCCGACACATAAGACGGTCTGTGTGTCTCTCCAAAAATTTTACGGTGATGGTTGGGATGAATGCGAGCATGGACGGAGGGTTGGCACTTCCAGTTCAGGTGGGAACACAGTCCAGGGCCAGGAAGGTCTCAACACCCAAAACACAGACCTCTGTTTAATAAATATGCTAATGTCTTGTCATTAAGTTTGCTCGATTGGATAATTCATAGTTTTCACAGCAGGTGTGGAGATCTTTGAAGGAAACAGACTTGGCTCTTTAGTGGTGGTACTCTATTCAATCTGGTTGAAGCGTGTGTGTGTGTGTCAGTGTGTGTGTAAAATCTTAGATGACAGGCTGCTGAGCTTAAAAATAATGTTTTGACATAATTGTGCCACTGACTCACCCTTTGCAGGTGCTTTAAAATCCTATTTTTTTTGTTTGTTTTTAACTTTTATGCACCATTTTTCTTATGAAAGAGAAATTTAATAAGAAATTGTTTTGTTTTAGCATTTTAGCATTTCTGAGTATTAATCCTTTTAAATCCTTGTCAGTTAAACTGTTGCAGAAAAATTCTGTTTCAACTAACGAGCTGTTTTTACGTCACAATGACCAAGGCGCACATGTGCTAAACCCCGACTAGTGTGCTGGGTTTTTTTTTCTTCCCTTTGACTGCAGTCAAATAAGCTGTCGTTCACATTTCTGTAGTCAAATCAGCCGTCACTGGATTTTTTGCGTGAGTTTCAAACAATATTCATGATAGCAGGACTGCAAACGCTGTCATTGTTTTCACAAAGATTCTGCTCTGAGAAACCAATGGATTGAATGTATTGGTCACAGCAACGTCAATAAACATTGGAGAATTAGTTCAGAGCGTCTTTGGTGAACTGGACGGAGAAAGAATCAGGATTTTGGAGGAAGTTCGGCCCATGAAGTTCTTCACTTCATCGTCCGAGCTGACGAAAAAAAAAAATACGGCTGGACATTACTGATACTGCTTGACATTTTTATGTAGCAGTGGTAAAGATTTACGCTAGCGAGACACAGATATCGTAATCAGACAGTTGGGGATCAGGGGCGGGGCTACTCAGCTCAGCGCTAATAGCCACGCCCCCTCAGAGGAGATTTTGGAAACAGAGGCTTCAGATCAACATGAGAAATGGCTTTTTGAGACATTTAGGTTGTGGAATATTAATAAAGACTTGAGAATCATAATTAAAACACTATTGGGAATGTTTTTTAAACAAAAAAAATGTTTAAATACTCCAATAAAAATAATGTTTTTAACTTGTTACATTTTTTTATGATGATGGAGGACATATCTGCAGAAACTATGCCAAAGGCTGTTTTTTTCTTTTTAATTTAGGCTAAAAATGGTATAATTATGATTAAAAGACCTCTGGTAACACTTTTAAAATAGCTAAAAAGATGATCAAAGTAAGATATTTTTTAGTGCACATTGCCTAAAACTGGATTTAGCTTGTTCTTTCAAGTGGATCATTTTAAAACAAATGATTTTGTTCTTTTCACTTGCAAAAAAAAAAAAGGTTTAAAAAGAAAAAAAAGATTTGCTGCATAATTAAATAAAGTCCAGTCAAGATTCTAGAGTTTAATGTTCTTGTTACATAGATTTTTGTCAACGACCCCCTTTGGAGGCTGTAATATTTTCTCTGTCAGTCTATCTAATTTATCTAAAGACAGCTATGTGTCATCCTTTTGTTTTGTTCAGTCATTAATAGAATGAGTAAGCTATCAACATTTCCTCTGAAATTGTTAGGAAAAAGCCCTAAAATGCTAAAATGAGTGACAGGAAAAACACAAAGAATTTCAGAAAGCCCCCGGAAACTATTGCTGTGGAGCGCTTTAAGAGATTACAAGAAAATCTGGCGCCTCAGACGCAAAATGAAGGATATGAAATGAGGGGTGCACCAGACTTCTGCAGAGAAGCCCAATTTAAAAATTACCAATCATGTAGCTTTGGAGAACCAAAAGTCTGAATGTGTTTTTTTTCTTAGCAAGCACTTCCACATCTGGTTTCACTTTTCTCCTCTCCACCTGAAAGAGTGCTAATCTGTTGATGTTAGCTCTCCAAGGTGCACAGACGGACACCTCTGACTCTGGAGGTTCAGTGTCCAGGAGAATCATAAACCAATGGATTACACAAATGTCTAATTATTATAATTTGTTTTTATGTGTGTGTGGCTTCCAGATGCAACATCCAGGGCAGCGTGATCTGCAGTAATGCAGTCATTGGCAGAGGAGCAGACCTCAAATATTGCCTGGTTGGAAATGGACAGCGGATTGAACCAGAAGGTGGGTCGATCCAACTTAAACTCATGTACAATAAAAGAAAAAAAAGCTTTTTGCTTTTCTCCACTTTTCTAGTATTTCACTATCTGTCATCAGCACACGATGTGAAATCTAGTAACAGCCCACTTTGTTCCACAAATGTTATACCGATAACACTTTTTCCCTTGATGGAAGCTGTAATATCACAAATGTTTCTTAATAAATAGATTTCTTTCAGAATAATTCCTTTCACATTGAGGGTTAGCATTTGTAATACATTTAATCCATCTACCCAATCACTGATTAGACTCAAAGTTTGTCCGAATAGTGTTTGATCTCCTTAAGAGAGGGGTGTCAAACTCAATCGCACAAGGGCCAAAATCCAAAACAAACCTTAGGTTGTGGGCTGAACAGGTTAAAAATTTATTAAACTACATTTTTAAAACTTTAAAACCACAACTTTACCAAAATTATGAACTATATATACAGCATTACCTGTGAAGATGCTAGTGCTAATAGCTGAAGATGCTAAAATTGATAGCTGAAATCACTGAAGCTAATAGCTAGCTAAAATATTAACTAAATGCCAAAAAAAAGTAGGATTAGCAAAAACAGCTAGCATGTAACTAAAAAAGGAGCTAAACTTCCAAATATTCTAAAAAACTAAAAAAAGCCTAAATTAGCTAAAACAGCTAGCGTGTAAATTAGCCGAACTCTAAAACAGCCCCCAAAAATTAAAAAGAAAAGCATAAATAAGCCAAAACAGGTAGTATGTAGCTGAAATATTAGCTAAACTCCAAATAGGCTAAAACATCTTAGTAAATAACAAAATAGTCCAAAAAGCTAAAAGAATGCCAATTTTTAAAACTTCAAAACTGTAACTTTTTAACATAGTTATGAATAATAAAAATACAATAATATTATTACAGAATAAATCAACTTAAACCTTGAATCATTTTCAATATTTTAATCTCAATAAAAATATATTTTGTCAAAATTATACAAGTTAGAAATGAGTGCAAGATAACATCTGTCCACTAATAACTATATAATAAAATGATCTGAAGGGCCGATAGAATTACCTGCTGGAGGGCCGGATCCGGCCCCCGGGCCTTGACTTTGACACATGTGCCCTAAGAAGTATATTCTAAGGAGGTACTGAGAAATGAAATGACCCAGAAAAAAAGCCCCATCTCTTCTGACTTCAGTTGACATTAAATTTAAGTTAGACAGAATGGCTTACTTAGACCTAAAACAATACAACAGCAGCCAGGGTAAACAAAAGAAGAGGAGAAACTTGGAAAGCGTGTCATCATCTGCTGTATAAACTTTCATAAATGTTTCTGTCTTGTGCAGTTTCTGTTGTTGCCGTCACTTCATGAACTCCTCGCTCTGACTCAATCACAGAAGGTGTTAATGAACGTGTGTGGTATCCGTTTATGAAAGCTAAGCGTTTGAGCCAACAAGAAACGTTTCTCCTTTCTAAAATCTGACTTGACAAAGTTTTTTTTTTTGTATTTATTTCCTTAATCCTCTTGTCCCCAGAGCTGGCTGTGTGTGTGTGTGTATACATGTGTGTATATGTGTGTGTGTCACATTGATGGAGAGGTTAGAGAGCAGGGCCAGAACAGGACCACCCGGAATTCAACAGCAGCAGCCTGCAGCCACATCCACACACACTCGCATACACACACACACCAAAGCAGAAGCTAGCGAGCTCTGCTGCCAGCCAGAGCGGCCTTACCGACTGAACAACAGGCTGCGCAAAATACAACATTTTTCAAATTTAGGCTCAAGACGCATACAAATCAAACATTGGAAGCCTCTGACACGCTGACATTCATGTATTGTGTCAAAACTCTACACATTTATTAAGGATTCATTAAAATATACAAGTGTGAACAAATTATTTTTAATTCAATTAACTTTTATTTTTTTTTATTTTTTTAGTCTCTTTTGCATCTGTTTTTGGTATAATAAAGCAAGAATATATTTAAGTTATTTACTGAAATACTGTTTTTGAATTATTTTTTACTAATTTTAGCAATTTATAAAACAAAATTATTATTTTTAAATGGATTTTTTGCCATTTAGATAAATAGATGTTGTATTTTTTGTGGGGTTGTGAACATTAACGCATTCGACTACCGTATTCTCTGGAGCATAAGTCCCTTTTTTTCAGTTTAGCCAGGGGTGCAACTTATTCTCGGGAGCAACTTGTTTGTGTTTTTTCTTTTTTTAGACATAAATAGGCTCAAATATTTTTTATTTTATCAGTAAACACCGGTTGTCCTCTAGTGGTTGAGGAAACAACCACTAGAGGGAGCTCCATGTGAGTATAACTGTTTGATACTGTGTCAGAAGAAGAGGTGTCGTCCAAAACAAACATGGAAGAGAATTTGATTTTTTTTTCCTCCTAAACTTTAATATTTTTTATACAGATCAAATGATTAGCATTATTTGATTTTTTTATTTTTTAGTTTTGGCGGATTTGTTCTGAATCGTCAGACTTTTTTCAAAAAATGCAACTTATACTCCGGAGCGATTTATATATGGTTTTCGTCTTCCTGATTAGACATTTTTTACTCTCGCGAATTATACTCCGGTGCGACTTATACTCCGAAATTTTTTTATTTTCCAGCTCTAATTTTAATCATTTTTTTCCCATTTTTTATACTTTAATTTGTCCATTTTAGATCTAGTTGACACAAAGCTTCAAACTTTTCCTTTTTTATGGATTTTTTTTCTCCCTTTAAGCAGTCTAGTGGTTGATCATTCGCTGTTGAAGACATTACACATCCACTGCTGAAGCTGTTAACAGCCAAAGACCACCCTGAAAGCCTTGAGGCACACATACAAACACATGCATCAGTACACAATCCTTCACTGCAGTCCACTGGGTGTTGATGTTTAAAGCTACATCCCTCTCGTCTGCACACTTTCACAAATACTCACCTGCACTGCTACAATATTTTCCTCCCACACTCCCCTGCTCTGCTTTTCCAGTGAAATATCAGTATAACATCTGTATTTGGCTCAATGTAAAACAATCCGGCATTCTTTTCAACATACAAGACTTCCTCTTTGAATCATGTCACCACCCCATCAGGTGAAATATGTAAATACATATGGTTTTCATGCATCTGCAGACTAAATGAGTTTTCTGGAAATCACTTGACACCGAGTATCATTTCCCCCTCTTTTCTTTTCTTTCCAGTCACTCCCCACCTTTTTCACTTCTCCTGCTGTCCTATGCTTCATTTGTCCTCTCCTACACAAATCCTTGTATAAGCTCGTTCTAGACTTTGAGATTCCTTCACACTAAAAGCTGTGTGTGTGGAGGGAACATTGCGCTCTGCCATCATTTGCTTTGGAACCAGACCGCTGCTTGGCGGATGGAGGGAGAAGAGGAGGGTATCCAAGGAGGAATTGTGGCTGCGCTCCTCATCCCGGGTTGAGATGGAGAAAAAGTTCTCTCCGTCTTAATCCTCATCTGCTTCTTTTGTAAGACTTGGTGTAGCAATCGGGGAAATGCAATCCTTGTAACGTTAACCCTTTAACACCAGTGTTTATGTTCTTTGATTTACTGGAACTTTTCAACCTACTAGAATTATTGTGTTAACGGTTGAAAAGTTACATTATGTTAAAGATTTTGTGTTTAAGCATCACCAGCGACGCCTCAGGTGTTAAACCATGTGTGTCAAAGGGTAATCCGGCCTTCCAGATCATTTTATTTTATTATTATTGGCCCGTTGTTATCTTGTGCTAATTTCTAACTTTTATTTTTTGACAAAATATATTTTTATTGAGATTAAAATATTGAAAGTTATTAAAGGTTTAAATTGATTTATTCTGGAATAATATTCCTGCCTTTTTATTATTCAAAATTATGTTAAAAAGTTACGGTTTTGATGTTTTAGAAATTGGCATTCTACAAGGTTTTTGTACTATTTTGGCATTTACTACAAATGTTTTGGCTGTTTTGAAGTTAAGCTAATATTTCAACTACTGTTTTGGCTAATCTGATTTTTTTGTTTTGTTGTTGTTGTTGGATAATTTGGCATTTAACTAATATTTTTAGCTGGCTATACACTTCAAATTAGCTATAAGTTTCAGTGTTTTTAGCTATCAACTTCAGCGTTTTCAGCTATTAGCTTCACCAGTTTCAGCTATCAACTTCAGCATTTTCAGCTTCAGCATTTTAGCTATCAGTTTCAGTGTTTTTACCCATCAACTTCAGTGTTTTCAGCTATTGGCTTCAGTGATTTCAGCTATCAACTTCAGCATTTTCAGTTATAAGCTTTAGCATTTTAAACTATCAACTTCAGCATTTTCAGCTATTAGCTTCAGTGATTTCAGCTATCAACTTCAGCATTTTCTGCTATCAGCTTTAGCATTTTTAGCTATCCACTTCAGCATTTTCAGCTGTTAGCTTTAGTGATTTCAGCTATCAACCTCAGAATTTTCAGCTATCAACCTCAGAATTTTCAGCTATCAGCTTCAGCGTTTAGCTATCAGTTTCAGCGTTTTTAGCAATCAACATCAGCATTTTCAGCTGTTAGCTTCAGTGATTTCAGCTATCAACTTCAGCATTTTCAGCTATTAGATTCAGTGATTTCAGCTATCTACTTCAGCATTTTCAGCTTCAGCGTTTTAGCTATCAGTTTCAGCGTTTTTAGCTATCAACTTCAGCATTTTCAATTATTAGTTTCAGTGATTTCAGCCATCAACTTCAGCATTTTCAACTTCAACGTTTTTAGCTATCAACTTCAGCATTTTCAGCTATTAGCTTCAGTGATTTCAGCTATCAACTTCAGAATTTTCAGCTTCAGTGTTTTAGCTATCAGTTTCAGCGTTTTAAGCTTTCAACTTCATCTTTTTCAGTTATTAGCTTCAGTGATTTCAGCTATCAACTTCAGCATTTTCAGCTATTAGCTTCAGTGTTTTAGCTATCAGTTTCAGTGTTTTTAGCTATCAACTTCAGCGTTTTCAGCTATTAACTTCAGCATTTTCAGCTATCAACTTCAGCATTTTAGCAATCAAGTTCCGCATCTTCAGCTATCAGCACTAGCATCTACAGCAGCCAAATTCAGCTTACTGCATTCACACTAGCATTATCACAGGTAATACTATACATTTAGTTCACAATTATGTTAAAAGTTACAGTTTTAAAGTGGGTTTTAGAGTGTTCAATAATTGTTTATCTTGTTCTGTCTAATCTAAAGTGTGTTTTGGATTTTGACCTCTGTGTGATTGAGTTTGACCCCCCTGTGTTAAAGGGTTAAAGGTCTCAAAAGTGATTTCCAAAAACCATTACTGCTTCGATAGACATTTCCTGGAAAGTATTTTCTACTATTTACAGTATTCAGAGTCTGAGATCTGTAGCTGTTTTTGTTTTTAGTCCTCCTGATAATTGCAGGGTTGGCATTTTATGGGAAACTTGCTGGAAAATCCACTTCTGGCAAATGAAAGGTCTTCCAGTTCTGTTGAGTGACTCCTTTCTGATTGTTTCTCCTATAGCCCAATGATTTTTTTACATCATTACTATTTTATAAAATCTTACACTTAAATGCTATAAATCAGCAAAATGATTAAAAATGTCCTTTTCCTGAGATGTTTAATAGATGCATCACCTTCATTTAAACATCTGGATGCTGTCTTAATGTTTACACCTTTCGTTTCATAGACAATAATCAGGTTTGTTTCACTGCTACAGATTTTTTTGTTGTACTTTATTTGTTCAAAGCGTTTTTTTGCTGTCCTCCTAATAGTTCACATTATATGCATGAGCAGTAATCTAAAAGGGGTAAAACTACTCTAATAATGTAAAATATATTCATTTATTAGCAAATAAATGTTTTTTAACTCAAGCTTAGCTCTAATTTTCCATACATCTTGAGTTTTTTTATCAATTGTAATTCTATTTATGAATTGAAATAATAAACAATTTCATAAAAAAGACAAAAAAAACATTTTCCTAAATTAATATTTACTCCTTTAATTCTGTA
This sequence comes from Oryzias melastigma, assembly GCF_002922805.2. Classification (NCBI taxonomy): domain Eukaryota; kingdom Metazoa; phylum Chordata; class Actinopteri; order Beloniformes; family Adrianichthyidae; genus Oryzias; species Oryzias melastigma. The sequence goes on from NC_050528.1 coordinate 10,410,223, forward strand.
TTTTAAAGCAAGTTTGTTTAATTTATAATCCTTTAACATATTCTTTTAAATTAATTCAAAAATGTTTTAGAGGTTTAGAGGTATTTTTTAGAGGTTATTTTGAACCTTAAAAGCTCTTAAGAAGTTCAAAATTTGATATTTATTTTGTCAATTAGTAATAAATATCCTATGACGTTGATTTTGGTCTGTGTTGAGATTAAAATCTCATTAGAAATGGACAAACTACATGATGGAATATCTGACTTCCCAACTACAACTAAAAATTCTTGTTTTTGTTTTTTTTTAAAAGATTGATGGAAGTGACTACTATGTTTGAATAATATTTACTGTGTCTTTGGACACAGTAATGCCCTTATTTACATGTACCTATCTGTTTATATATGGATGTATAAGCACATATATATGGATATGATTGTTTCTACAGACAAAAATAGGTTCCTTTTTATTTTAATTTGTTTTATCTGCTGTAATTATGCCCAATCTCAGTCATTAGTTATGTTAATTTCCTGTTTTTCTGCATATTAAGGCAATAAAATAAAAAAATGGACATAGCAGCGAACAAACACTGATATAACTGAAATAAATCTGTCTTTAGTTTAAAAACATCCATGCGTCTGAATAAACATCTTCATATATGTGGACTTCTTTAGTGTCGTTGAAGCTTTATTTAGTTTGGAAAAGAGACAAAAACTGCGTTTTTTGTTTTTTAAAAATGGTTCATAATCAGTGTGTGACAATAGAAAGCAATAAAAAACAAGGAATGAGCAAAACTGTTCAACTAAACTTGATCTTTTAGCCAAACGGATGCTTCATTACCTTTAAACCAAAGGTTTTGTTCACAATAAATCCAATAAATGATATTTTCTTTTTATTATTAGTGTAAGTAGGCTCAATGAGATGTAATATTTGTGTTGGGAGCCTCAGATTATCACACATTTAGGTATTTTTCCATCATCCTGACCTTGTTTTTGTGGAGCTAGAAGCCGTTGACGTCATTAACTTGCTCTTTTTTGTCAATGTGTCTCCCGTTTAGCCGAACGGACTAACGAGGTCATCGTCGGAACGGACCAGCTGATGGAGATCTAGCTTTTTTGGGAAAGAAAAGTCCTCTTTCACTGACCCAGAGGAAAAGCAATTCTCCAGAGGACTGAAGGAGCAGGACTGTTTGGTGCTGCTCTCACTTTCTTTTTTTTAAACTCTGGGCTCTAATAAAGGCAAACGTGCTGCTACCAAATGTGTGTCGTATTCCTGCTTTAAGTTTTTGTTGTGATTGACGGCACCAAGCCGGCTTCAACAATCGGCGACTCCCTCCGTTATTATCAGGTCATTACTGTCTCTTAAAGACAGACGGTGCTCGCCTTCTTAGTCTTCAGGGATCCTACAGGACGGTCTCACTGAGGTGTTTCCACATGCACGCTGTGCAGCTGTGAGGCCAGAGGCGGGAGAAGAAGAAGCAGTGGGAGGGGTGACCACTATGGCGTGGGGGTTAAGTTTATTTGTACACAAAAATGGTGTATATGTTAGGCCTGGACCACCCAGCTCGGTCCTGTATCAGTTCGCACCGACACCCCGCCCTCACAAACACAGCCGAGGAGGAAACAGACTCGCGCCTGGAGCTTTTTTTTTCTTTTTTTTCTCCTTCTCATCTTCCCTTTTGCTGTCACTAGATTTATTGCATTCCATCAGTGGAGCTTTTTTTATTTCTAAAATTACAGGTTTTAGGTTTTTCAGTCATGAATGAAGGGATTTATTTTATGTGTCCATATCTAATTTACTGTCCGTCCTATTGTGTCTGTGGCTTTGTGCGAGTCACTAAACGTGTCTTTTGTGGCTTTATTTTATGACCCATGAGTGTAGAGATCATCATCTTGTATTTTCTCCATTCACTGTCTTGTAACCAGCCATATTTCTTTTTCCAAAAGCCTTTGATTTATGTGAAGAAGCTCAAACAAAACATTCTTCAAATGTTGGTATAAAATGCCATTCTTCATAGATGACACACGAATCTTTTAAGAAGGTTTGGTCTAAAAAAAGATCAAAATACTATTCAGTTTAAGAGCTGATTGGATGAATTAACTCAAGTCCTGTCATTTGATACACATAAAATTATTTGTTTTTTAAATTTCAGTAGTTATACATTTTTTAAATGTAACAAATTAGGTTTATAGAACTTCTAATTGATCCAATGTTTCTACTTTTCGACTGATTTTTACCCCATTCCTCACCTCAGAATTCATATTAACTCATTCAATAGTTTCTTCACAAAAAGAAAAAACCTAAACAATTAAAATGCCCCCACAGGGATGGAATTTGCATTAACAAACAGGTTATAGACATAAAAAACTACAAGAGGAAATAATATTTTAGCACTCAATGCTCTTGCTATAAAACTGATTTTTTTTGTTATTTTATGTTTACAAGTATTGTTTTTCTTGAATGCAACAGCAGTAAATAGGAACAAAGTGGTGAATTTACAAGTCGCCCACTTGTAAAACATTTAGTTTGTTAGCCATTTAAAATCGAGTGCCCTAGAAATTTCCCAGAAGTCTTTGCAAAAACAAACCCCAGCATGCATCAATGCTCACTACATTGGCGAATTTAGACCACAATGGAATGCGTTTTATTTATTTTTTTTTTAATAACTAAAAAAATATGTTTAAATGTAATTTTTTGATGAACTATTAATGTTTTCATCATCAGAACAGAGTGCCATATATATGAGCTCACGAGCACTTTTTATGCTCTCGCGAGGACTTCTCCTGGTCTCGAGAAACACACTCTGGCGCGCGCGAGGCGTTTTTCTCCTCGGGAGAGGGGCAGAAGCGCTCGCGAGGTTCAAAAATGTGCGCGAGGAATGTGTGATACGTTCGCGGAGATGTTTTATTTCTGTGTAGACTTTTGGCGAAAAAATAACGCCATACATATATCTTCCAATTGTGTCCCGTCTTCCGTAAATTCCATCAGAAAACAGGTGTTCGTTACTTTAGAGGCGGGGCTTCTTTAAGACCCTCCCCCCAAGCCCCGGTCAGGCACAGTCGCAGACAGAGTGTGTTTGTGTTGTGAACCAGCGATGCCTGGGGCTACTAAAGGCAGATATATGGTATGTGCATCTTTGAAAAATAACTAATATGTCATAAATATTTTTTTTTAGCATTCCAAATGTAATATTTGATCATATATATGGATATAGTTTACTCTGAAAGGCTTAATGAAATCATAGTATGACCCCTTTAACTTAAATGGATACAATCTATATATTTATTATTTATTTGACATCTAAAACTAGAAATGAAAAAACATAAAAGTGAGAAAAAATTTTTAATGGCATTTTATAATTTTAGCAACAAAAACATGACAAAAACCTGATATTTTGGGTATTTTAGCATAAAAAGAGGCTATGATCTGTTAGCACAACACACATTTCTCACTATAGTTCACCCTAAGATAATTGTAGTTAACTGTTTTTTATCATTATTTATTTATTTGTTTTTTTTTCAGTTAGAATGTACAACGCATACAATCTACTAACGAAGAACAGGAGTAGGATGAAGACAACTATTATTACATATAATACCAACATGACTAAATGAGCGGGCATAATCAAAACGAACACAAAATGAAACCCGTGATAAAAAGAATATCGCAGACAGGAACACAATATTAACATCATGCTGCGTACAAAACTTAAAACTAACAAAACTTAAACACGTTTTCAGCTCATTATCCAACGTATTCCATTTTTTAATCCCAGGAAAGGAAATTGTTATTTGTTTAAGTGTAGTTTTCACCTTGAAGTCATAATTTCTTCTACTATTTCCTTCATTTATTACAAAAATATTTTGTAAACTACGTGGCAACATAAGATTTTTGGCCTTAAACATTACCAGCAGTGACTGCAGAGAACATAAATCTTGATTTAAAAATAGTTTAGAGCTGTGCTCATTGTAGTAAATCAAATGAATTATTCGTAATGATTTTTTTTTTACAAAATTATTAAAGGTTCTAGGTTCGACTCTACCCCAGACTTCCAAAAAATATGAAAAATATGGTAAAATCAAGGAGAAATGTGCTTATCTATCTAATTTAGCAAATGTTTAGCTTTGTTATAAATTCCAAGATTTTTACTTATTTATTTAACTTGGTAAATCCAATTGAAATGTTTTCTCATAAAAAGTGCTTCTCATACATTGTGCAGCTTAAAGCGATTTATAATTAAAAACCTAACCCACAGTAAAGTAAAAGTAAAAGACAGGTTATGATTGGATGTTTTTTTGTGTTTGCATCACACGTTCATAAATAACTAACAAAGATTGCCAGAAACTGATTATTTACTTCCTGATCAAGTTGCTTTTTGCCAAAATATTCTTGTTTATATCTGTGGTTTTCAACCGATACTACTATTACTTTCAGATCGGGTTTTTTTTATACATATCTGTATTTTTTTTACTTGCTCCAGGTGAAGAAAAAGGAATTTTGGATCAAATGTTGTTTAATGAGTATGTTTTCTTTATTAAACTGCATTATTTCTCACACAAAGTACAGTTTCCATTAAAACTGCGTTTCCATTCCTAAAAGCAGCTGCTGTATGGATGCCGACGGGTCCAAAAGGGCATTTATCACACGGAGAGTTTGACCACAAGATGCCACAAACCAGCAAAGAAACTGCCGTCTGTCTGCGTCAAAATATGGGGGAAAAAAGAGGATAATGAGTCTCTGGAAAAGAACTAGGAGGAGAATTTATTGGTAATGACAGAAGAAAATCTGTTGGACTACAAGGTAGAACAAATGCTGGATTCTGTTTAGTTGGGTGGGGATAATAGGCGGCTGTAAAGCGGTGTAATTCTACTCTGAGCTGCTACATTACATTGACTTATTGCTACTCTGGATATGTGAACCAGCTAGAATTGTACGTTTTAAGGTAATTTATCAAGTTTGAGTGACAGATTTTAACAAATGTTAGTTATTTTGATACATATCAAAGTTTGAAACTACAAAACCTACTTGGAAAGTGGGATTCAAAGCCCTCCAGATATAGAATAGATCATATTTTCTGGTTATTTTCAATAACTTCAATTCTCATTTTTCATCGCTGAGGTGGTTGGTGAAAAAAATTCTGCTTAAATTAAGATAATTTTGGGAGAACATCCAAAAGAACATCTATGGATCCTCTTGATATTCCGTATGGATTAAATATTTACTCTCCAAAGATCTATGTTATATTTCAATAAAAAGAGATTTTAGCAATGTAAATAAATAAAGATGTATTTTTGACATAAAAGATGTACATGAAATAAGTCCATAGACTTTGGTGATTAAACTCTGGGTTGGTGACGTCCTACATGCTGATAGGACCATAGATAAATGAGTAAATCCTAGCGAAACTACGGCCCGACGGCCAACTACAGCTGAAAATTGACTTTTTCTTCAGAAAAGATGGTCAAGAGTGTTTTGAATTATTGTTGTCTGCCCCCGAATGTATACAATTGCCTCCATTCTAGATCTATATCCAGTAGTTTTCTTTTTTTTTTTTATAATAGCAGGATGAGCACAATCTCAACACGTGTTACTGTTATTTTAAAGGGCCTGTACCATACAAAATCAACTTTTCGAGCTTTAAGTGTATTATAATGTTCATTCCTCACTATAAACCACCCCAAAGTGGTATTTTGATATAATTCCTCTAAAAACCTCCTCTCTGAGCATCACTCCCTCCCAACCCAGGAAAACGAGTAGGTTCTCACGAGCTGATGTCATAAAGTGAGAACCGCCCCTTTCAGGAAGAGTCTGCGCTGCCAGCACACAAAGGCCCGACCTAAATTCTTCCCTTCCTCTCACCCCTTAATTTGAAAGGGCATTTGTTGTAACGTCATGTCCAAACTATATTTTTTTAGGGTAAACTTTCTTGCGCTGTGCCGCGGAGGAGAAGAGCTTTTCTTCATGTTTACATTTAAATGTAAGTAATGACTTTTTTTTGTAGCATGACTTTTTTAGCATTATAAAGCCACTGTTATGTATATTTGAGTGCTGGAAGCTCCGTGCTAACTCTAGCTGACCAGCGGCTATTGGTGGCATCATAGAGCGAAAGTGACATGTGAATTCTGAGACACTATTTTTCCATAACTCTCCGTTTGGAGGGCTAACTGTAGGGGTAGGGAGAAGGGAAGAATTTGGATTGAGCCAAGCAACTAATTTCTCTGCCCAGCTAGCGGTGCTCATCCGCTAGCTTCTCCGCTCAGCTAGCTCAGCCACTAGCCTACACAAGCAGTGTAGCAATGGCCAAGTCTACTAAAGGCAGATATGTGGTTTGTACATCCATCTTTGCAAAAGTTTGGATGTTGTTTGTTCACGTGGGTGAAAGGGATTAGTTATTAAGTGGGTGGCAACAAAAGGCGGGGCCTCAGAGAATGAGGCGCCTTACTTCCAGGTAGGAAAAGAACCCATGAAAAAAAACTCATTTCAAATTTGTTCTTTAGTGTGCCAATATAGTTTTGTTTTTTTTGAGTTTTTAACATGTATGTGTGGCATTTTTTCTTCTGAAAGAGAAAAAATATAAGAAGAAATCATTTTGTGTTTGCATTTCCGAGTGTTTCACCTCTTATGTCGCTGTCACTCAAAGTCCCAGAGAAAAACTGTTTGAAATCCTGAAACTTTTATATGTAACAGTAGTTAGCTAGCCCGGATGTAGCTGTAGAGGCCGGAGAAGATAGGATAACGTCCCACTTCTGTGCTGTAAATGATTGTAATTCAATGAAAAGCCATACTGATGTTAGCTTTCATTATTTCCCCAAAGAATCTGAGGGGAAAATGGATTGGATTTATTGGTCACAGCAACGTCAATAATGATTCGATTATTTGCAGAAAAAGAGACATTTTTCAACTGGACAGAGCCGCGGATAATCGCATTGGTATTTTAATTGCGTCCAAGACGAGATTTGTTTTAAGTTGGCCTTACGTATTTATAATGAAACTTCAAGTAAAATCCCATTGGCTGTCACAAATGTGCTTTCCGCGTTCGATCCAACCTGCGTTTTAACGCCCAGCAGCAGAAGCCCCGCTGCTTTTTTTATAGGAGCCTAGGATCCACCGGGTGGTTTAACCGGACACAGGAACCGTTCTCCAGAACGTAACCATAAGCCACGCCCACACAGAGGGATTTTTTTTTTTGGAAAAGAAGGCTTCAGATCAACAGGAAAAATTGATTTAAGACATTTAGAGTGTGTATTTTTGTTAAAAACTCCACAATCTTAATTAAAACCACAATGGGAAAATTAAGGAAAATAAAAAAAAATGTAGGGGGACTTTAAGAAAAGCATGACCCTTCAATGGCCTGTAATTTTGCATCTTAAGGTAAAAAAAAATAAAAAAAAATGTGCCATTGCTACCTTGCACTTTAAGGAGCCCCAATGTGGCAGGAAAGGAGCACATTTGTTTCCTGAGCTGTAAAGACACAAAAATAACAGTTAGGACTCCCTGCTTTGTTTGTGTGTGTGTTGACCTTAATGGGAAAAGTCCACTCTGACCTCTCTCTTCTCACCCACATGATGAGATCTGGCAGCTGGGTGTGTTTGGGCAGAAATGTGTGTATTTGTACAAAAACCACAAAGTTCCCTCTGCACCACCCCACCATAAGTAACCCCCCCCGTCTAAAGCACACATGCATTTATCTCTACATGCTTAGCCTTACCTGTCTGAGGGTAAGACATCTGCGTGTCACACAAATCCAAGAGTATGCACAAATGTTCATGTTTTCAGTGTTTTTTAATTATGCAAACAAATTCAAGCAGCACAAATGATCTGTAAAATCAAACATTGGATCATTTAGGGACGTCGGCCTGTTTAGATTTCACATTTTAGGATGTTCCGCTAAAGCAGGACGAATAACTGAAGCGAAAAACACATTTGTAGAGATTTATTTGTTTCCATCCACCCAAATAGCATCTGTTTAAAAATAAAGACAAAAATAAAGCTTATCAAATACACAAAAATCCCTTTTTATGCTAAATGTTCCTTTTGAGGCTTGAACTATTTAGAGGAAACTTCCTGTGAGATTTGTGGTCTTTAAATTTTCCCAGATCGAAGTGAAAAGGCAGAACGTTTCCCAGTGGCAGAGCGACTCTTTCTCCACTGAGCAGTTGTGTCAGAGCCGTATAGCAGAGTTGAAGCTGCCACCCACAGTTTCACACAAGATTAATTATGATAATGCATTTCTTTACCCCTTTGTCATCGTAATGAATGGTTGCCTTTCTGGAGCAAAACACACAGAACACAGACAGAGACAGAGAAACACACTTTTCTTTAAGTCTTTGTTTGTGAGGTTGTAACAGTGGTTTTGTCAGATGCAGCTAGCAGGTGGTAATGCAAACTTAGACCTGCAGCTTGAAAAGAACCTCACAAGCGGCGGCGTGCATATATATGTCTGTGGGCAAACACCGATGAAATGGCTTTTTCAAAAGAGCGCCTTGATGAAAAACCGCATCCGAGGACCTCCCATCTAAATCCATGAGAAACCTCATTTCGATAAGAACAAAAGTCATATTTTTGTCAATTGGTTTGAAAGTGAATCTTATTTTTGTCGATTTAGTTGCACTTCCACCTCAACCACTCTAACTAATAAGATTAAGGAGAAAGGGACACCTTCGGATGCCGAAAAGGTCAATCTTCTGCTCCTTCCTGTGATTTCACCGCCTTGATCCCAATCAGAGACTCGCTCAATGTTAAGTTAATTAGCAAAGGGTGCTCTGCAGAGACAAAATATCTGGCTTTGTGAGCCAGTGTGTGGCTGTGTTTGTGCCTTTAAGGGGTGTCTCAGAGCTTGTTATCCCACACATAGGATCTGTGTCTTCACACACATTCTTTGTTGGCGGAGCAACATAAAAACTGGGGAGAAAAGTGTCTGTATTTAATCAGACATTTAATTTGAGGATAGATTGGTTTCAGCGAGGGTGTACGTGTTTGGTGGTGGCAGTGGGGTGTTGGATTCTTGAAAGGTGGTGTGGAAAAAAGAAGAGGAGGGAGGAAATTCATTTGTGGTCAAAGAACACAGAAGACAAATTGAGGAAGTGTTGTGCTAATGTGTAGGGGTCAGCAGCAAACACACGCAGGTTTCTGACTGACTGCCACTTGGGTGGCCTGCTGGTTGTGTGTGTGTGGGTGTCTCTTGCTCACCCACAATCAGCCCTCAAGCATCGAAGCCACCCATCTACTCAGGCAACCCCCCAACTCAGATTTGCGACTCCACCCCACCTTTCGGCACATCTGTGTACGTCTGTGGATCACACATTTGTCCTTTCCACACATCCAGTCCATCCGTCTTACACTAGGACTCTTTCTTTAATTTTTTTTTTTTTTTTCCTGCTTTGGATTTCAAAACTTAGACGACAATGTCTAAAGGAACCAAGCTGTGAAGGCACTCTGTGGGTTTCATCGTTTCCACTTTATTCTGCTTGTTTAACACGTCTGGCAAATACAATCTTTTCTCTTTGACGCTCCATCAAAAGTAAAAAAGGCAAATATGTCTCTTTTTTTAAGTCAAATTCAAAAAAAAAAAAAGCGTTTTTGTTCCTAAGGTGAAAGAAAAATCCTTAACCCTCATCTCACTTCGTAAATTAGACGATACAACGATGTTACAGTCGTAAAATCCAATAAAAGAAAGCTTAAATTGATTTATTCTAGAATAATATTCCTGCATTTTTATTACTCATAGTTATGTTAAAAAGTTACAGTTTTAAAGTTTCAGAATTAGCATTCTGCTAGCTTTTTGGACTATTATTATATCTACTAAAATTTTTTGGGCTGTTTTGAAGTTTAGCTAATATTTCAGCTACATGCTAGCTGTTTTGGCTAATTTTGGCTTTTTTTCTCGTTTTTTAGGCTGTTTTGGAGTTTAGCTAATATTTACACACTGACTTGGGTAATATAGGCTTTCTAAAAGTGTTTTAGGCTATTTTGGAGATTAGCTAATATTTCAGCTACATGCTAGCTGTTTTGGCTAATTTTGGCTTTTTTTTTTCATTTTTTAGGCTGTTTTGGAGTTTAGCTAATATTTACACACTGACTTGGGTAATATAGGCTTTCTAAAAGTTTTTTAGGCTATTTTGGAGTTTAGCTAATTTCTCAGCTACAGGTTAGCTTTTTTGGCTAACTTAAGCTTTTTTTGTTTTTTTAGGCTAATTTGGCATTTAGCCAGTATTTTAGCTGGATATCAGCTTCCGAGTTTTCAGAAATTAACTTCAGTGTTTTCAGTTATCAGCTTCAATGTTCTCAGCTATCAATTTCAGCATCTTCAGCTATCAGCACTAGCATCTTCTGCGGCCAAATTCAGCTTGGAGCATTCACACTAGCATCATCACAAGTAATGCCATATATCTAGTTCATAATTATGTTAAAAAGTTTTAGTTTTAAAAATTTTGTTTTATAGTGTTCAATAAATGTTTATCCTGTTTGGCCCATAACCTAAGGTGTAATTTGGATTATGGCCCCTTGTGCGATTGAGTTTTACACCCCTGCTTTAGATAAACAAGACACTACTTTGTATTTATGTTGTTGTTATTTTTATGAGAAATATAAATTAACTATTATTTCTTTTTCAACAAACTTTAGGGAAAAAATATTTTTCCCCCAAATATATAAGTTTATAACTTTTAACAAATTTTCACAAGACTTCCTTTCAAAATAAAAGACTCCCTGTGTCGCATAGGATCAGCTCATGGAGCAAATCTAGTGGTAGGTAGTGTAATGTCAGCAATGGGAAATATATATATATATACATTTGTAGTGCTTCCCAGCTAGAAATTCATAAATCTAACTCTAATTAATTGCATTTTTTAACCATGAGGCACACTTAAAACACTGGAATTTCTCAAAATGTTTATTTCTTAACCATCAAACAACTATGGCTACTCTGCTTTGGAGGCTCGCAGAGTGATAAGTTATATTACTTTTTATAAATTGTACTTTACAGTTACTTTTTTAAACTAAAAGCTTTGTATTTTTCTTTAACCCGGGAGCCACAGCGGAGGGGTAGAAGAGCCGGACGTGGCTCTGGAGCTGCAGGTTGCAAACCCCTGTTAACATTTTAACGCTGAAGCTCCAGTGTTTATGTTCTTCCATTTACTGTAACTTTTCAATTTTTAATACGATCAACGTAATCTGTTGGAATTACATTGATTGCGTTAACGGTAGAAAAGCTACAGTATGTTAAAAATGTTGTGTTTAAGCATCACTGGCGACGCTGAAAGAACATTTTCTCTATCAAACTTTATTCTGTAAAACCTTAAAAACAGTTTGAAATATCACATGTTTATTACTTAAACAAAATAGTAATGGATACTATAGCAAATCTCCAGAGTTAAGTAATGTTTAAGATAAAAAAAACACAATTTAGTTGTGTTCTGAGGAAAATAGAAAATGCATCTTGAAGAATTCCACTTTGTAACCTTAAAAATTGTTTTAAATATTTAATTTTGATCACTTTATATATATAGATATGTATATGAATAAATATGTAACTTTTTGGCACTTTCAACAATCAAAATTTGAAATATTGTAGCTCTAATACCACAAATGGCATGAGGATGTACTTTTATTTTAGTACTTATACTCCTAAGCAAAGCTGTTCTTCTATTGCTCTTCTTTTATAATATCATTAATTAATATTTTTATCCATGTATCAAAAGTGACTTTTTACTCCTGTTTTTTTCATAAATCAAGAAAGAAAAATCAATTATTTAACTTCACTTTCCACTAACTCTTACCATTTTGTCAAAAATGAAATACATTTGACTTTTTTCTGTTTTTTGAGTGTTCTGTGCTTAGCTGTCCCTTCTATGCCAAATCTTCTGCCTTCATGAAGGGAAGAAAAGTAGTCTTCCAATCTATGCGTTACAAAATAAACAGCTTTCTGAGCCCAAACTCATCTGCTGTCAGATGCCTGAGTGCCAGAAACGCTGCGCACTCTGCCTATAGCACATACAGAACTCCGGACGGACAGCAAGCCATGCATGGATGAACGACTGAATGGATGGGGTCACTGGGGAGAGATGAAATGGGGGGAATGGAGGGGAGGGCCGGGGGAAAAAACGGGATGGCAGTACCAGATAAAACTGAAGAGACAATAAAAATATTTTAAAAAAAGATGCAAACTGAAGAGTAAAGGAGAGACCAGAAGAGGAGCGATGGAGCAGGCAGAGAGAGGATAAGGATAGAGAGAAGTGAGGGAAGCAGCGAGGGTTGTATTTGGAGTCCAGGGAGGTGTGATGGCAGATATCTGCACAGCGCATGGTCATCTCAGATGGTTTATTTATCCAAGGCCTCCAGACCAGGCCTCGGACCTCCCTGAGTTTGTTAGGCTTGAAGGGGCCCCATACCACACAGCCCAATTCCTCACATTCCACATTAGCTCCCATTTCCAGCTGCCTTTTCCCCTCTACCACTCAAAGCCAGCCCGGTCCAAGAGAACCAGTTCCAGTAAAGTGAAGAAACAGTGCCACTCTGGGAAATGAGCAGGTCCTCAGGTGGATAAAAGAGTAAACACCAAAGAATCAGTGAGCTTCCGCTGACGCAGAGGGTAAACCCACGGATCTGATAGCATCTTTATTAAGGATTAGCTGAGAAAAAAGGAAAATAATTCACATTGTTTGAATGTTTTTATGTTGAAAACTTCAAAAGAGTCTCTGGAACAGACAGACCCGAATCTGTAAACAAAATCTATCAGTTTTTCTAAATTGTTTATTTGTAGAGTAAACTGAACAGGATTGAAGGTGGTTTTAATTTGAATGTGGCTCCTTGTAAAAAAATAAAAATAATATAGTTTTTAGATTTTTCTGAAAATTAACTTCTTAAAAGTGGTGAAAGAATAATTTATTATTCTGTGCTCCAAAATTAAATAAAAAATCTGATTTAATAATCAATGACGGATGCTTCACATAAAAATTGATCCTATTTAAAAAAATGAAAAAAAATCACAAAAAAACATTACGAAATTGTAAAAAAAAAAAATGTAATCTCGGTTAAGATTTGCTTAATCGTATAAACTACTTGAGTTTTCTTATTCCTTTAAAGCAATTCATAAAATATTAAAAGTTTGAGCCAAATGTCAGATTGCAGAATAAATACATTCAATTCAATGTCATATTTTATATTTATATACAAATACATAAATATGCATGATTCACTTTAACATTAAAAACATGTAAAACAATGGAAGTTCTGAAAAACGTTTAATGTATAAAAAAGTATATTTTAATATATTTTTTTAATAAAACTTGTTAAATTGAACAAAATGAACATTAACAACATTTATTTTGATATCTGAGATACAGAGCTTCCAATTAAAAAAGAGCTAAAGGACTTTGTTTTTGTATTTGCAGCAATTTGTGCTAAACACTGTTTTTAACAAAAAAAATTGTAGACTTTTAATTTATTAAAAGTAAAGGAAACCCACAGAATGACTTTCTTTTCTGACACATTGCAAAGCGTGGACATATTGACCCTTTTGTTCCTCATCCAGGCTGTGTGACAGTGATGATAGACCAAACAGCTCAGGAGTGAACCGTGACACTTCCTACCTGCATCAAATTGAGCTTGTGTCTGTCACTCGGAATCAAATTGCTCTGCTTTAGTTTTAGATTGTTTAACAGTCACTAAAAGTGTTTCACATTAACACCAGTCGTCTGACAAATGTTCCCCACAGCATCACAGGCTGATGCTCAGGCAAGAAAAACAGACGTTTGCTTATAGGAGGGGCCATGATCGGCTTTATATCAGTGGATCGCTTTCAATCCATCCATCCTATCATCCATCTATCCACTATTTATACATCCATCCGTCCATCAATCAATCCAACTATCCATCCAACCATCCATCCATTCACCAATCCAACTATCTATCCATCCATCCATCAATCAATCCATCCATCCATCCACTATCTATACATTCATCCATCATCCAGCCATCAGTCCAACCATCCATCCATCTATCCATCCATCCAACTATCTAGCCAGCCATCCAACCATCTATCCATCCGTCTATCCATCCATCCATCCATTATCTATACATCCATCCATCCAACCATCTATCCATCCATCTATCCATCCATCCAGCCACCCATCTAACCATCCATCCATCCATTATCTATACATCCATCCATCCAACAAGCCATTCATCCACCTATCAATCCAACTATCCATCCAACCATCCACCCATCCACCAATCCAACTATCTATCTATCCATCCATCCATCCATCCATCCACTATCTATACATTCATCCATCATCCATCCAACAAGCCATCCATCCATCCAGCCATCAATCCAACCATCCATCCATCTTTCCATCCATCTATCCATCCATCCAACTATCCAGCCAGCCATCCAACCATCTATCCACCCATCTAACCATCCATCCATCCATCAATCCAACCAACCATCCAACTATCCATCCGTCCATCCATCCACCCATTCATCCATCCTTCCATCCATTCACTCACCCATCCATCCATACATCTAATCATCTATCCAGACATCCAACCATCCATCCATCAATCATCCCATCCATCCATACATCAATCCTTCCATCAATCATCCCATCCACCCATCTATCCTTCCATCCATTCACTCACCCACCCATCCGTACATCTAACCATCTATCCATACATTCAGCCATCCATCCATCAATCATCCCATCCATCCATCCATCCATCCATCCATCCATCCATCCATCCATCCAACAATCCATCCATACATCCAACCATCCTTCCATCAATCATCCCATCCATCCATCCATCCCTTTTGAAGTCATGGGGCTACCAATCTAACCTGGCTACTGTTGGGTGAAGGCGGGCTACTCCTGGTCAGCAGTCTGTCACAGGGCCACACAATCACACACCTATAGGGACAATTCCAAAATAACTTTTTGGACAGTGGGAGGAACTCACTGGTGCAAACACATGCATGCACAGGGAGAACATGCACATAGAAAGGTCCCAGCTGGAATTTGAACCGGGGCCTTCTCACTGTGCAGCCCCAGTGGACCGTTCATTTGTATTAAAACAAACTATTTTCTTTCTTTCTTTTTTTTTCTTTGTTTCTTACAAGGTGAACTGCTTTCTGAACCGGTTAAATCAAGCATGGCAAAACATGGAAATGTTCCAAAAAGCCTATTGGAGATAAGGCTGGGAGACGGCGTGCATGCCAAGGTGTTGATGAAAAAAGGTGCAGCAAAGAAATTATTTTCTTGACTTTTTCATTGTTTTGTTGTGTTTCATAGGGTGAGAGGTTATATTTTCTGGAAGAAAATAGGCTATCAACTTTTTTAGAAGCCACAAGAGGTGAGATTACAGCTGTTGCTGCAGAGATCCTACACACTCAGGACTTTCTTCCAGCTGTCTGGAAACAAAGTGGTCCCACTGCAGGAACAGACTAACGTCTGGTCTGCTGCAAATGTGAGGCTCCAAAGGCTTCCCAAAACATGAGATGGCCCGGAGTGATATGGAAAGTGTTGAAAGATCTCTAATCCCCCCATACAAGCTCAAATAAAAGGGAATGTTTGCATTCTACTCACAAAAGATGATTTTCTTTGTATTTATTGAAAAATTGATATATGTGTACCTCAGCCATCCAGATCATTTTATTTTATTGTTATTAATGGTCCGATGTTATCTTGCGTTCATTTCTAACTTGTATCATTTTGATACAAGTTTTGATTTATGAAGAGTAAAAGTTATTTAAGGTTTAAGTTGATTTATTCTAAAATATATATGTATACATGTTCTTGCCTTTTTTATTATTCATAATTTTGTTAAAAAGTTACAGTTTTAAAGTTAAAAAAAATTGGTATCATCCAAACTTTTTGGATTATTTTGGAATTTACTATGATTTTTTTAGCCTAGCTAAAATTTCAACAACATGCTAGCCTTTTTTGCTAATTTAGGCTTTCCTTCAGTATTTTAGGCTATTTTGAAATTTAGCTATTTTTTCAACAACATGCTAGCTATTTTGGCTAATTTAGGCTTTTTGTTTCTTTGTTTTTTAGACTGTTTTGGAGTTTAGCTAAAATTTGAGCAACATACTAGCTGTTTTGGCGAATGTTGGCTTTTTTGTCTGTTTTTTAGGCTGTTTTGGAGTTAAGCTAATATTTCAACAACATGCTAGCCTTTTTTGCTAATTTAGGCTTTTCTTCAGTTTTTTAGGCTATTTTGAAATTTAGCTATTTTTTCAACAACATGCTAGCTGTTTTGGCTAATTAAGGCTTTTTTGTTTCTTTGTTTTTTAGGCTGTTTTGGAGTTAAGCTAATATTGCAGCTACATGCTAGCCATTTTTGGCAATTTATGCTTTTATTCTGTTTTTTAGGCCGTTTGGAGTTTAGCTAATATTTTGAGTTACATGCTAGCTGTTTTGGCTAATTTGGGCTTTTTTTATTTGTTTGTTTGTTTGTTTTGGCTGATTTGGAATTAAGCTAATATTTCTGCTACATACTAGCTGTTTGGCTAATTTTTACATTTGTTTGTTTATTTGAGGTTGTTTTGTAGTTTAGCCAATATTCAGCTACATGCTAGCTGTTTTGGCCAATTTAGGTTTTTTGTTTATTTTTTAGCCATTGTTGAAGTTGAGCTAATATTTCAGCTACATGCTAACTGTTTTGGCTAATTTAGGCTTTTCTGCCGTTTTTTAGGCTTTTTTTGAGTTTAGCAGATATTTCATCTCTATGCTAGCTGTTTTAGTTAACTTACATTTTTTGTAGTTTTTTAAGGCTAATTTGGGTATTTTAGAGTTTTCAACTATTAGCATCAGTGCTTTCAGCTATCAGCTTCAGCATCTTCAGCTATCAGCGACCTAAGATGTGTTTTGCATTTTGGCCCCCGTGCGATTGAGTTTGACACCCCTGTTCTAGCCGGAGGGTCCGGCCACTGGGAATATTGTTCAAGTGAAGCAGGGCAGGCAGTGAGGTGCGTGAGACGGTGCGCACGCACACGCTCCGGTGTGTGCGTGCGCGCAAAGTTTATTGAAAGAGTTCCTCTCCTCCCTCCCCCTCGCCCTCCCGCCTCCCCTCCCTGCAGCCCAGGCAGCAGCAGCCTGGGTGGTCCTCCTCTCTCTCCACTTTGGCGAGCTGTTGCTTAGCAGCTAATAATAGGCGATGTTTGCAAAGTAATTTGCCTCTTCCTTGGCCAATGGGAGCCGGAGCACTTTTCCATCAAACCTCCCTTTTCAGGATTTGCCGAGAGGCGAGCTCCTCCAAATGTTACCACTACGGGATCGGAGTTAGACTTGACACGGACGCCTCAGAGCCGGGCTACTACTACTACTACTACGACTTCTACTACTACTACTACTACGCGCACCGCTCCTCTTTAGTTTCTCCCCCAAACTCTCTGGACGAATGAAGACTGAAGGATCTTTACGGATTTCGGCGCATAATGTTGGGATGGAGTTTCGAGACTCGTGCGTCTCCATGGAAGGCTAGAATCCCGGAGTGGTCGCCGGAGGTGTTGGATGAGCCCCGCTTCTTCTATGTTGGATTATTGTTGCTGAACTCGCACCGATTCCGCGTCGCGTCCCGCTCCCCCGTCTTTGGACTATGGCCTCGGATCGCGGGGTCCCAGGGGCCGGCGTCTTTGGAGATTTACCCCCGAGTTATACGCGCTCCCAGCAGCCGCCCGCGAACCCGGACCTCCTCCGGAGACCCAGCTACTGCCACGCTGCTTTCGCACTTAAACAGATCTCAAAGGTGATGCGACGGAGTTTCTGTCTGCAAACTCGAATGACTTAAAAAAAAAAGGTTTCTGAGAATGAGATCCAAATCTCTCCATTGAATGAGAGGAGATTTAGAGCAGAGATGCTGTGACAGAAATGTCTTATCTCGAGAAAATAGGCACATTATAGGAGCCCATGTGAATTAACAGCATGTAAACTTTGCTGTTTGTTTGAATTAATGTCCACTTTCTGAAAGAAACCATTTCTGTCTTGTTTTTCCTGTGCGCCTTTTCCTGGCTCTGTGCGCACTGGCCCCGGGTCTGTTTGGAAATGTGGTGGGTCCTGTAAAGGAATCCACTGATTGAGTTTGATCTGACAAAGCATCTTTGGACCGCCCGGATGCTTGGACGTGTTTCAGCAGTGCTGAGAGAAACCACAACACCAGAGCAATGTCCTCTGCAGCAGCAGCGACATTTGTAACTCTGGAAATATGAAGATGTGCTGCACAAATTATGACAGATGCATCTTGAAAAAGACAGTATGAGTTATATATCTGTTTGCTGAAGTGTGCTTTTGTGGTTTAAATGAATAAGAAGATGACTTTTACACTTAAAAAATAAGTTTGAGAAGTTTTCACTGGATTTTCAATCAATGTAAGTCCCAATCCTGCAAACTTAGACGAAAATATTGGCTTAAATCTTTTAAATCATCTATTTACCATCATGACAGATTGGATTTTGAGCTATTTTAATTGCCAGACATGTTCAAGATTCACATAATAACAGCCGTCTTGTTCTTGAAGTTAATAGTTGCTCCTTCATCACCTAAAACACGACACGAATATTTTATTTGTTTGTGGTGATCTAACAGTTTTCTCCTTTTTGCCCTCGATATCCAGGGGAAGGCGGTAGGTCAGAAAGCTCCTCTGTGGATCCGGGCGAGGTTCCAGGCCTTGCTGTTCTCTCTGGGCTGCCACATCCAGAGACACTGTGGAAAGGTCCTCTTTATTGGACTCTTAGTATTCGGGGCTCTTTCTGTGGGACTCCGGGTGGCAGACATCGAAACAAACATCGAGCAGCTATGGGTGGAAGGTGAGTTGAAGAGATTTCTTCAATGAAACAATTCTGTTTTTACTTGTTTGCTCATGAGATTCTCCGTATGTTTGGGTTCAGCGCGTGGATTCTTGAGTTCAGACAGCTTGTTACATGGTGGCAAATACGAGTTTGAATGACAATGGCTTGTGGCTAGAGGCAGGGTGGTCACATTAATGTCATCTTAGTGCCTTGGGAGGGCACTGGCGATCATGACTGACACACTTGTATGTCTGGCTAGAAACTTGACTGGAGTCAAATTGAGGACATTTGGTTGAAATCAACAAGCAATCAGGACTTTTGATAGATTTCTTTATCAATATACATGTCTCCTTTTTTCATAATTCAAAGCTTCTTTTTCCATCGCATGTTTGTCACCCATCTTCCTTTAATCAAGTCAGTAGCTTCTGGACGCCCCTTTCCTTTTTCATCTTATCTTACGCTAAAGTTATCTGTATGATTTCAGAGCCAGAGGCAACTTTATTTGGTTTTTCACACTGGCCAAATTCCTTTTAAACCCCCAGGCTTTCAGTGCGGAGCCTGATCCCCGCAGCAGATGGACTGTGTGAATGGTTAGCCATCTTTAAGGGCTCTGACCCCTCCCTCCCCCCCCTCAGCTCCCTGTGTGGTCCCTAACTATTCTTGGATTCCATTCAACAAGAGGCAAGCAGGCACCACCTCCTCCCCAGCCCCGCTTCCCTCCGCCTTCTCTCTCCTCCTCACAAGAAGGAAAAAAAAAATATAAGTGAATGCAGCTGAAGTTTACCCACCTGTTTTGCACGCTCTAAAGAGCCACAGCAGTTGGTGAATATAAACAGACTCTATAGGGTTTTTCGGAGCCCACCGTGTTGCTGGAGGACGCCAACAGGCGGCTTCCACAGAACCTGGAGGTGTTGGAGCGATCAAACAGACTCCCACAGGAATTCCATTAACTGTTTCAATCAGACTACTTTTAAAATGACCTCATATATAAAAAATAATATCATCAACCAATAAAGGGGTTGAATAAAAATAGTTTGAAGAGGATAGAACGGGGTAAATCAAAAACAAAAGAACAAGAGATTGAATTTCCACAGTTTCCATTTTTCTTTCTGGTCAGTGTAAAGCTTTGGGATTACCTCTTGAGCTAATTGGCCGAGCTTTCTCTTAAAGGAGATGTTTAGATGTTTGTGTGCCAATTGTTTTGGTGGGATTCAGGGAGCTGAGGCAGCAGAGCTGAAAGGGAGCGCTGTGCCTTTAAGAGGCCGTGGCCATGTTTCTAAAGTTTCTTCCTGCCTTGTTTCCACCAATAGCCCATTGACAAAGCTGCGAGGGCCTCAATGGAGAGTAAAGTGGTTGGGTAACAAGGAGAGGTTAGTTCTCTCTGTCTTTCTTTCACACAAACACAGAAGCAACACACACACTCATGCGCCATTGTACTTGAGCCAGAAACAAGGAATGCAAAGCTCACAAGCAAAACTAGAATAAAAAAAAGTCAAAATATTGTTCTAAATCAGTCATTAGATTTTCCTGAGCTCTTTTTTTTTAACTGAAAAGGCATGTCTAAAATAAATATGCTAGACCAGACCGCAGCATATTCAAGTTTTTCCACATGTATCCTCATTTGTTCAGAATAAACTAGAATCAACACCGTATGTGTGAACACTTTGCCTCCTCACTGCTTTTGGAGCATATGCTTGCCATCAGTTATTCCAACCATAACATCTCTCCATAGGTTTCACACGCACAAACATATATTTTTGTGTGAATACTTACTAAGCATAACAATAGTGATTGTCCTGCTCCTTTTTGAATGTACAAACTCAATCACACTTTCAGCGATTTCAGCAATCTAGGTATCAAAACGTTCAGCTTCTTCAGGATGTTACTGCTTGTGTTTTTGGTATTCATAAACTTGATAGTTTTTGAAATATTGAACAAAGTATGCCCCATAGGGAACAAGTGTAAAAGTCTTCAATTTTTAAAATTTTAAGTAGATTTTCCTCTTTTATAGTAATTTTTACTATTTCAAATTTAGCTAATGTTTTAGCAACATGCTAACGTTTTTGGCTAATTTGTTGCATACTGAGGTTTTGAGGCTATTAAAGTTTAGCTTCTACTTTAGTAACAGGCCAATTTTTTTGGCTTATTTGATTTATTCACGAAGTGTAGGCTATTTTGGAGTTTAGCTAGTATTTAAGCAAGCAAAACAAGCTAGCTTTTTATGCTAATTCGGATTTTAGCTAATATTTTAGCAACATGCTAACATTTGTGCTAATTTGTTATATACAGGGGTTTTAAGGCTAATTTAGAGTTTAGCCTCCACTTTAATAACTGGCTAACGTTTTTGGCTCATTGATTTATTGATAAATTTTAGGCTATTTTAGAGTTTAGCTAGTATTTAAGCAAGCTTAACAAGAAAGCCTTTTGTGCTAATTTGGATTTTAGCTTCTATTTTAGCAAAATGCCAACGTTTTTGGCTTTGTTTTTTTACTGAGGTTTTTACATGGTTATTTAGAGTTTAGTTTCTATTTTAGCAACAGGCTAACATTTTCGACTGATTGAGTTTATTTCTGAATTTTAGGCTATTTTGGAGTTTAGCTAGTATTTTGGAAGCTAAACAAGCTAGCCTTTTGTGCTAATTCGAATTTTAGCTTCCATTTTAGCAACATGCTTTCATTTATGGCTAATTTGTTTTTGTTTTTTTACGGAGGTTTTTACAGGCTTATTTAGAGTAGTTTCTATTTTAGCAACAGGCTAAGATTTTTAACTGAGATTTTTTCGAATTTTAGGCTATTTTGGAGTTAAGCTAGTATTTAAGCAATGTGCCATCTTTTTTGGTGAATTTGACATCTACTAAAGTTTTTTTTGTGGCTAATTTGAAGTTTAGCTCATATGTATGCAACACACTAAATATTTTTGCAACATTGGCACATATTAGGGATTGTAAAGCAATTTTACTACAAATTTTTCAGAAATTTAGGTCAACTTCAGCACTCTTTCATAGTTCTTAACATTTTCAAATTGCTTCAGCATTTTTAGCAAATCTCTTCAGCAATTAAAGTAAATATCATTTTCAGCAAAAAGCTTCAGCATCTTCGGCGACTACTTTCAGTAAAAAGCATTCACACTGGCGTTATCGCAGGTAATGCAACTTTTCTAGTTACCCTTGCGTCAAGTTCAAAACTGATTTGTTTTCTTGGTGAGCTCGTGCTTTGTGTGTGTTTTTGTTTCTACTTGTCTGCGTGTAGTCATCATGCTACCACATTTTTTTGGTTTTATTGCTTCCTCTTCCCCACAGGGAGATGAAGCTTAGCAGTTTGTGCAAGAAAATCTTAAAATAAAATGCGTTTTTGTGAAATCCACTCATATTTTTTCACTTCTGTGCACACTGGCTTATTTGTCTCAGGTATGTCGCACACCTGCGACAAGCAGATGTAATATAGAAGTCGGTGGATTAATCTTCAGTTCTCACACCTGCAAAGGTGAGACTCAAAGCCACAGTATCAGGGTGTTTAGTCTGACAAGAGGATTAAGAACTGTTTCTGGCTCAGAAATACCAAAATCACCTTTAACAGTTCAAATACAGACTTGAGAAGACATGCGGTCGCAGCAGCAGATGTTTCTGGGGTTCATTCATAAACAAGAACCTGGATTTTATTGTGTTTCTCTTATCCCCCACCTCAGTTATACAGTTTGCCCAAGGCAAATATTCGTAAGTTGAGAGTGTGAACATTGTTCTGACCATGGAAACAGTCTGCATTGTCCACAAGCAAAAAAGAAAGATCATAAAAAGAGGTGCAGGAGGAAGACAGGGATGAGAGGAGACAATAGGGGGTTGGGGCAGGAAAAGGGTGGTTTATGGCTAGCTTGCGCTTTTTTCTTTAACAGTTTTTTTTCTCCTGTCTCAGTTGAGCAAACATCAAGTGTGAAGGAGTCACCGGCGTGTCTCTATTCCACAGAGAATTAAAGTGTTTTTACAAAAGGGGGTTGCTGTCTTCTGTTAACAAGAACTTCATGATTTTCTTTGTTGTGCCCTTTCTTTCTTTCTTTTTACTTTTTCAGATCTGGTTCTTCTCCATCTACAGAGTCAAAAAGATTGTTTAGGAAGGAAAAGAAAGAAAAGGGGGCCCTGCATGTCAGAGCGATGGTGTTTACTTGGACATAAACTAAACTCATCTTTCTTGGCAGAGTTTGGGTGAGGCATGACAGACGTATACACAGACTCAAGCTGTCCAAATATGAGTGTGGCGAGACAAGGCCTCGCAGTTTCACCACGTGTCCCATTAAAAAAAAAAAAAGTCTACGAGCAGAAGTGGAGGTAAAAAGCGCTCCGTGTAAACACGAATAGTAAGTGAAGTGCTAGTTAAGCTTACGGTGAAATCAGACAGGATATGAGGAGATCAAGAACTAGACTAATTAGAAAAAAATGAGGGGGGAGGGTGAGAAAAAAACACGCCAGAGTTTACGTAAATGAACGAACGCACATGTGAGCATTTCAAAGTTTGGAGCAGTTTCTCTAAACAAACCTCAGAGCGGCGCAGCAGGTAAATGCTATAATTCATTGGAGTGCACACAGCGTCCCAGTTCAGACAGAGAAAGGGAGCTCTATGAGGCATTATTGGAGGTGAATAGTGCGCGGTGGTGCCCCAGCTAGATAAATAAACTCCCAGCGTTCAGGGCTCGGGACCTCACTGGTAGAGAGAACAAACAAGACTAGAGTCAACCTGGGTCACTTCTAAATGTTTATTTCACCCCCCCTTCCCTCCATCCTTCAATCCAACACTACCTCATTCCATCCCTTTCTCAGAATTGCCCTCAACACCTATGCACACTTCCACACAGACCACCCCCTGACAAATAAACACACACCCATATTTAGTTTCAAACACAAAGCTTGTTCTTCTATTGTCAATTTCTTTTTAAAGTTTAATGCACACTTGTGTTTTTTGGAGCCTAAACCACCATTTTGGTACGTTTGCTAAGTGGCCAAAAGCAAAAAAAAAATCAAACCTCAATCAGCATAATGAGTCGCTCTTTCTCTTCTCGCCGAAGGGTAACCTTTGTCTCTCGTCTGTGCGAAATAAAGCGACACCAGCCACCTCAGAGTTTGCACCATTTACGTCTGTCCTTCCGCCATCAAAGCACAAAAAGTAAAGCGAAATAGAGACTGAACATTTTCTTACTCGGAGGGGAAAAAAAGAAATGCTTCTCGGGCTCAATAAATTCATTTCTCGTCTGAATGAGACCAGCAACGTGGAAAAATTTTGCTTTTCAAGGAGGGATGAATGTATGTTTCAACCACACATTAGGCAGTATTAGCGGTCAGTGGAGTGTCTAATGTGACTATTTTTCACAGTGGCCAACACTGCCCATGATTAGCATAATTAGCAGAGGCAAGCCTATACATATGGAAATAGAAAGTACCTAAATGCCAACCCTGGTGGAAATTTATGTGTGGTGGCTAACACCACTGGCACATCTGAAAAGAATGTAAGTTAAACTAATCTTTCATGTTGTTTTTGCCTTTTTTTAACTCAATTTTTAACTTGTGACTGCAAGATGGCTCCTCGCAATGAGACTTTGAACAAGCGGAAGATGTTTTCTCGTGACTTGATCGGGATTATCTCATCAAATGCTTCTCTCTGTTGGCTCTTGTACAGATACACTGTATTTCTATAGGTAAAGTAGCAACGTGCCAGTTTCTCTTTCTCGCCCCGCGCTTCACCCTCCCACAGACGACCCTGGCATTGTTTCACAGGCTGGGAAAGTTTTGGTCCATTTGCTTTTGTTGTGGAAAAAAGCTCTTTATTCTGCTGTTTGTTGGGAAACATTTGAAAGAAATTGAAGGGTTGAATGACAAAAGGGTCTGCATTCAGTCTGGAGCTGTACTGAAGGATTGTGTGGAGGAACGGCCCATCTGCTGGGGGGGCAGCCTGTTGAAGGCAGTGGGTGCCCTGGCTGGGGAATGCCACAGGGCAGGGCTGCACGTGGGATTTTGATTCAGACATTTCTGGAGGTCACAAAAGATCCAAGAGGATTTTTTTTATCCTAAGTACAATGCCGGGGGAATGAATATCTCATTTGTGGTTGCATTTGGGAATATTTTCCAGTAGATATTAGATCAGCTGGTGGTTTAGCGATAAAATTGGATACTCCAGTTCTTGTTCTCATGTTGACACGCTATTCAAATGAGAGACAACGCGCACAGAACCGCATAGCAAATGAAAGCATACATGTCACTTTCAGCCCTCTTCGTCTTGGGTCTTCCTCTGTAGCAGCGTGGGGCCTTTCAGAGGCCCCCTAATCCAGCTAATCTACCACACTGAAGTTTGAAGGCGGCCTGGTCTGACCCAGCCTGGCCTGGAACTGGGACTGTCCCTCTAAGAAGTCATGAAGAGGAATTGGAGTGAAACCAAGAAGATTGTCCCGCAATCTGAAGAATACAGGGTTCTGTGTATACACCAGATACAGACCCGCACAATTAAGCAAAGCAGAAGAGCGCAAACATTTGTAGGCCATGAAACTTCGTCAGATTTTATGGCATTTTCTTTCGTTCCTCGCTTCCCAAATGTCGTAACTGCCGTGAAAGAACCTTCGGCGGTGAAGCCAGTAAACAGATTCGTATGTTCCCCCATCAAAGTCGAGCTTTTGGCTAAAATCTGTAAGATGACGATGGAGTGGCCTTGATTTATACACAGTTAGGTTAATGTCTTGTTTCTTGATGTTTTGTAACAAACAAATATTGTATGTTTCAGATTTGCACATGTCATAAAAACGAGCAGCCGCTGGCATGTTCAAACCACAGTTTCCACACTCAAAAGCTTTTTCATCCCAGGGTGGGAAAGTTACGGGGAGCTGTCTCTTTAAGGGTCTTCAGAGCACAGGCTGAGTAGAGGGGGAGTGTGTTATGGAGGGGGTAACTAAAAAAGAGTGAGAAAGCAGCAGACAACGCCAGAAAGAGGGAAGCAAAGAAGAAGAGAAACCACCGAAAGGTGGAACAGGAGAGGCTCCTGAGGGAGCGAGCGGTGAAACGAGTCCTGAGCAGAAGTTGCTGCTGAGCTCCGCGGAGTGGGGTGGCGGAGGCCGGACCAGGGGCTGAGGAGAGAAGGCGAGAAGGAGAGCAGAGAGAGGACCCGCAGCCTGGGTGGTCCAGATGGGAGGAACGAGACACAAATAGCTATAATTTACTTCAGGAGGCCTGTAATTATAGAGCCAGAGTCTCTCCGAGCCACCCAGTTCCTGTTGGGATCAAAACCCAGCACTGCAGAGGTTAACACACGAAACGTCAAAAAAGGTTTAACAGATGTCAAAGAGGCTCACAAACAGAATTGGTTCAATTTAGTTGTAGCCTTTTGATTGGAAGTTGAAGGAAACGATCTGGAGTAGAACAATTGCCTAAAATCCTATAAACATTGACCCTACATCGTGACTTTTTCCAATCTTTCCCTTAAAACATTTGTCTTTCTTTCTTTGAGTTTTTGTTTTCAGGATGCACCAGACCTCACACCAATGACTGCAAATAAACAAGGCGACGTGATATTCTCAAGCCCCTGCAAATGCAATTAAAGCCTAGAAATATTGGACCGCGTCTCCAAGGCCCCGAGTTCTAACCTGATCTCACACTTTAGCGGTGTAGGCTGAGTAGTTTGTTTTTTCTTTTCTCCCCATCAATTATAACAGCCTGTTCCAGGCTGGGGGAGGTGCAGAGAGCGTGAAGGAACGAGGGGGGAAAAAAAAGACAGCGAGAACAAGATATACACTTGGAGTGGAGAGAGAAGCCGAAGCAAAAAAGGGGTTGAAGGAAGTAGGTGGTAGATGCCTCATAATGCAGGTAGAGGAGCTCTGGATTCTGAGTTGAGAAGGTTCTTGTTTCCAACCACCCCCTCCTCTTTCTCTCTCTGGGGTTGTCATGTGGGGACAGCAAGAGGGGCAGACGGGCTCTCTGTGATCCAGCGCGGCATGTTTCATGTCCACTTGGCACAGGCACAGATCCCCCCGGCTGGCAAGCTCTTTTCAGGGCAACCTCCTGTAATTAGGGGACTGGGGTCTACCGCACAGAACAGCATTGCCCTCCCTATCTTCCTCCGCTTCCCCTTAACTATTTTCTGCTCATCCTAATCGGCATATTTGTATTTCTTCTAATTCACCTGACCAAAATGAACTTTTTTGTCTTCAAGATCTCCCTTTAGTGGATCGAGATGATGAACAGGTGGTGTCTTCTAGGTCTGTGCTTCCTGCCAATAGCTGTACGGCAGCGGGTTTTAGTGGCATCAAACGGCTGGTTCTGCTAACAGGGCACATCTGTTTTGAGGAAAGAGCCAATGAGAAGCTGCATTAGTCATTTCCATTGGCTAGACATTGGCTTGTATGAAGTGCCTTCAAAACCAACACTGGTGTAGGCCAAGGGCGTTGGTCATTATGTGTGTGTTCTTGTGAAAATATGTGTGCATGCAGGAGACTTTGTAATAGGATGCAAATGTGTACAGAAAAAAAAGTCACTTTAAAGTATCCGTGGTTGACTTTTAATGTATTTTCCTTTTTTTCTTTTTTTTTTCTCTAGCTGGTAGTAGAGTAAGTACGGAGCTTCGCTACACCAAGGAGAAGCAGGGAGAAGAGTCAGTGTTTACCTCACAAATGCTTATCCAGACCCCCAAAGAGGAAGGCGGCAACATTCTTACCCAAGAGGCTTTGCTGGTCCACATGGAAGCCGCCCTCTCTGCCAGCAAGGTTCAGGTGTCGCTGTTTGGCAAGTAAGTGGACTGTGTGATGAGAAAAAGCTTTTCACATTAATGCTCTGTTGTAAACGCTATAAATTATGTTACCTTTTTCCTTGTAGATCGTGGGACCTTAATAAAATATGCTATAAATCAGGAGTGCCAATTATAGAAAACGTCATGATTGAAAGGGTACGTTGATGAAAGGAGGTTTCTTTTTTTTTTTTTGTCCTTTCCACATTTTTTGTGAGGTTTAATTATTCTTCATTTCTATTTCTTCATCCCAGATGATTGACAAGCTTTTCCCCTGTATGATAATCACCCCTTTGGACTGTTTCTGGGAGGGGGCCAAACTACAGGGAGGCTCTGCCTATTTACCGTAAGTCTTGGAATTTTTGACCCAACATAAATCTTCTTAGCACATTAAAACATTTCATAAAAGGTCCGGGCTCTCCTTGTGCTGTCACTGCTTCCATCTCATCTGTGTGGAGCTTTTAGAGCATGCTGGATGGAGACATACAGTTGGGCTTTCAGTAGTCTGTCAGTGGGTGCTGTGACTGACAGCGGCGGTCAGTAATAGAGTTCTTTTAGGGCTCAGAAAGGGCCTGGAGGAGGGGGTACCCTGACAGAGGATTTCAATAAGAGAAGGTTAGGGAGAGATGCACCGAAGTGAGGGAGGGAGAGGAGATGGCTGCAGTGGCAACTGGGTGGCAGGTTGGTAGAGCGGAGGGCGGGGAGGCGGTGGCGGCAGCGGCGGTGGTGGTAGCAGGGGAGCCCTTTGGGTCAGACAATGGTAAGCATTCTTTCAGTTTACGAGTGAGTGTCCATCAGTGCAGGGGCCCCAGAAGAGGGAGGGAGGGCGGCTTTGTCAGCTCATGGCTAACACTCAGCATTCTCATGGTAATGCCCCAGGCTCCCAGCTCCCGAGTTGTCCAACAAATAAAATGGGCAGTATTCAAACCTCAAGTCCCCCGAGAAGCACAGAGAGCGGCTACAAGACATTAAACAGTAGGGTCTGGGCGTATTTGCCGATTTTTTTTTTTTTTGGTATTTATCTCCTTTTTGACAAAGTTCTCTTGAGAAATAGAGTTGCTGAAAGTCCATATTTGTTGTCCGCAGTGATATTTCAATCAACTGTGCCCCCCTTTTTTATTTAAGGGATCCTTTAGCAGATGTTTCCTTTGAAAATAAATGATTTGTTTATAGATCCATTTGAACTGTCGGCACTCTGTTGCATGACAAGCCAGCGCACACAGAAACAAACACAAGTTTCCCATCCTCAGCATCTCCCAGTTGGCTTGTGTGAAGGCACCAGAACCAGAGAAGGGGGTCTTTGATGATTCACACATTATCCCAGCATTCCTGTAATCCATGCAAAGCCTTCAACATCTGCAGCTATTTATTAAGTATTTAATACTCGCTTTTTTCCTTTGAAAAAGGATAAATAAAGCTAGCAGCGGTCATTTACAGCAGGGTTGCTTCAGGCTGCTTTTAGTTTCAAATGTTTGGGGGTAAAAAAAATTGGTGGGTGGAAAGGGAAGAATAAGAGGGGTAAGTTTTAGCAAAAAAAAAAAAGAAATCTATGAAAAAACAAAAGGGCCCGGGTCTGGTTCAGTCAAGCACAAACCGGGCGATAAAGGAGTGTCTTTGCAACCAGCAGCAAAAAAGAAGACTGGTATGTGGGAACACGAAAGCATTCCTCTTGAAGAATGAGCTTTGAATGGAGATACTTTAAAATCCTTAATTTTATAGTCATTCTCAAAGTTTTTCTAAAATAAAATTTATTTTAGATTGGCAATTTTTACAAATTTGTCTTTAAACTATCTAAATTTGCAGCAGAAGTTTAGTTTAAAATTAAATTATTGTTACTAACACGATAAAATTGAATTTCTTTTAGCATTAAAAACCTTAAACAAATGCAATGAGATTTACAAATAGAGTGTCTGTGCACATTGTGAGGCTATAATTCATCCTTCACTTGCTTTCCTCCTACCTTCTCATCTTCTGAGTCTCCTTATCAAGATGTTTGGGAGGCAGAGGTAATTGTTATGACTCAATGCAGGGCACTGAGGAATGAAAGTGAGCAGGCAGCCACCGTGCCTTTTCCCTGGGCATTGTGGCAGCGTGAAACAGGATAATAAACGCTATTTTATCTTGTAACTGCAGCAAGCCTCATGCGTGGCCCGGTGCAACAAAAGCACAAGAAAGAAACTGAACTTAAAGTATTCCCGCTTATAGCAAAGATTAGATTTTCGATTTTCTCTTCAGGATTCCTCTATTGTAATCAAATTGGTTTTGGTATTTGTTTGCTCTGCAGGGGTATGCCCGATATCCAGTGGATGAATTTAGATCCTGTCAAGCTAATGGAGGAATTGAGTCAGTTCACTTCTCTTGAAGGATTTAAGGAGATGCTGGACAAAGCTCAGGTGAGAGACGCCAAAAATCACACTCATTCAATGAGCAAGAGAACTTTTTCAGCTCTTTAATCCTTTAACACCAGAGATGAATATATATTTTGTATTTTGTTAATTCTTAGTAAGCATTCACAAAATAGTGATTCTCCTGCTCCTTTATTTATGTTTTTTGGCTTGTAAAAACTCAAACACACTTTCAGCGATTTTTAGCAATTTTGGCATCAAAACGTTCAGCTTGCTCATAAACTTTATCGTTTTTTTTTAATATTGAGCAAAATATGCCCCATAGGAAATGAATGAGAAAGTCTTCAAATTTCAGAATTTTAAGTAGATTAGCAACCAGCCCTTAAATGTGTTCCATGGGCTATGTTTTCATATATTATAGTAATTTTAAAAATTGTTTTACCTAAAATTTTAGTAACATGCTAAAATTTTTGGCAAATATGCTATCTACTGAAATGTTTAATGGTTAATATACAGTTAAGCTTCTTTTGAACATGCTAACGTTTTTGACTAATATAGTTTACTAAGAAATTTTAGGCTATTTTGTAGTTTAGCTAGTATTTAAGCAATGTGCTAGCTTATTAATTTGTCGTACTGAGGGTTTTAATGCTAATTTAAAGTTTAGCTTCTATTCTAGCTACAGGCTAACGTTTTTGACTAGTTCAGTTTACAGAAGAATTTTAGGCTATTTTGGAGTTTAGCTAGTATTAATGTACCAGCCTTTTGGGCTAATTTGTTATCTACTGAGGTTTTTATATGTGATAATTTAGAGTTTAGCTTCAGCTAGCAACAAGCTAATGTTTTTGACTAGTTTAGTTTACTGAGGAATTTTAGGCTATTTTGGAGTTTAGCTAGTATTAATATGCTAGCTTTTTGGGTTAATTTATTATCTACTGAGGGATTTTTATGCTGATTTAGAGTTTAGCTTCAACTCTAGCAACAGGCTAATGTTTTTGATTACTTTAGTTTGCTAAGGAATTTTAGGCAACTTTGGAGTTTAGCTAGTATTTAAATAATGTGCTTGGTTTTTTGGATAATTTGGGATCTACTAAGATTTTTTGGGCTAATATGGAGTTTGGATCTTATTTAAGCAACAACCTACATATTTTTTCAAAATGTTCACGTATTTGGGATTTTTAAGCAATTTTACAACATTTTTTTAGGTCAACTGTCAGTGCTCTAATTCATAGTACTTTAGTGAAATTTCCAGTCTTCTTGCAAATTTAACATTTTACAAATAGCTTTTACATTTTCAGCAAATCCCTTCTGCAGTTAAAGTAAATTGCATCACCATTTTCATCAAAAAGCTTCAGCATCTTTAGCGACTAATTTCAGCAAGAAATATTCAGCATTATCGCAGGTAATGCAACTTTTCTAGTTTATGGCAACTTTTCAACTGTTAACACGATCAACGTAATTTCAGCGGATTCTGAAAAGTGGCGCGCTGAAAGGTTGAAGTATGTTAAAGATTCATTCTTTAAGTGTCACCGGCGACACCTCAGGTGTTAAAGGGTTAAGTCACTGGTACTGATTCTACAGTCTAAATTTATAACTACACAATGCTTTTTTTAAATGAAACATCTTTTAAACTGATGCTAACACTTTTTTAATTCCTCAGGTGGGACATGCCTACATGAACAGACCATGCCTCAACCCTTCAGACTTGGACTGCCCACTCAGCGCTCCCAACAAGGAACAAGGAGAGGTAAACTAAATCGATTCGACTCTAACCGTTGCATTCCAGATGATGTGGTAGATGTAGCGTGGCACTCTACTTGAAAAACATCTAGCATTTTTGTCTGCTATCCGGTCACCTCCTCTTCTGCTCATCTATTCAGAGTCCTGACATTGCTGGGCGTCTTCAGGGCGGTTGCCATGGTTTCAGCCAGAAGTTCATGCACTGGCAGGAGGAGCTCATCCTGGGAGGGCAGGTCAAAAGCAGCCAGGGTACTCTGCTGAGGTGTGTGTGAATTCATGAGAAAACAAACCTATCACTGAAGCGTCAAATTCTCTTCACTGCGCAAATGTTTTTTTTTTTTTTTGTCTCACTTGGAGATTTGATAGCAAACTCTGTCTTTGAAAGGCAATTTTTCAATACGCAGCAATAAAGAGGAATAAAACACTTTCATTTGCATAGATCTGAAGCTAGCTTTTACCTAGATGATTATCTGACTTATTTGAATTATCAACATTATTTAATGTCAATATTCAAGCTCTGCTGAGCCTTGATTATAATAGGATTCCAGCTCCATCTGCATACGTCCCAATAACTCTAAGATCGATTTATCATCATTGTTTTCCAATTTTGAGCAATACTGCTGCTTGTCGGATTGGTGCTGAGAAAAGAACTACGGATATCTGGGATCGCAGCCTAGAGATCTGCAGACAGACTGCATAACACCTGCTCTTAGTTGTTTGAATTGGCAAACAGACAAGCAGACAGGCGGATAAATCCTAGAAGACACAGCACCTGCTTTTATACACTCAAATAAAGGCATGTGTCAATATAGTTTAGAGCCAACATGGAGGACTTTTAACGTGCTAGTAATGTGATAGATAATCCAGTTGGGGTTTCAGCTCATCTCAACATTCAATAAGTCATGTTTGCAGTGGTGGGGGGGCCTGGACATCTGTGATTTGGCCCAAGCTTTTTCCTGTGTTTTCCAGTGCGGAGGCTCTCCAGACGATGTTCCTGCTGATGAGTCCCAAGCAGCTGTATGAGCACTTTAAAGACGATTACGAGATCCATGACATCAATTGGAACGAGGAGAAGGCGACCGCCATCCTCGAGTCCTGGCAGAGGAAGTTTGTGGAGGTGCGAACCCACCCGTGTGCACTTAAATGCTTGGAGGAAAACTGGGGCAGATATAAAGATGTTTTCAGGAGCAGGCATTTCCTTCTCCCTATGCAGCCTTGTTCTGCTTTGGCACACACTAGGAGTTAATCTGCAGTGTCTGAATTCCATCAGTCTTCAGCTCCCTCGTAAAGTGTATCGCAGGGCAGACCAGGGCGCCAGGTTTGCATGTGTGTGTGTGGTAGGGCAATCATCTCTCTCTGTCAGAGCCCTAGTTATAGGAACAAGCTGTTGCTGTGATAGCTGACACCCACCACAGTGAGGGAACAGGGAATAAAGGGAGGGGCTTTGGTAGGGAGGAGGGGTAACAAACGGAGACGTAAGACGTCCTCCTGACAAATAAAAAAAAAAATATATAAAAAGTAACAAATTTGAGACGACGACTGGCGGCTCACAGGTAAACTTTTTGAGAAACTTTAGTTCATTCGTGGTCCAGAGTGGCAGAGAGTAGCCGCATGTGATCCCATCCCTTTCACCTTTGACCTCACAACCTCTGGCATCTGTGCTCATTACTCCTAGTTGTCATACACACACACGCGCTGCCACATGTAAAAACACCATCGCACAATCATACTCACTTTTCTCCTCAGAGAAAGGAGCCTTTTCACTTCAGATAGTGGAATGTTTTTAGGCGGCGAGATGACTTTTGTGAGCTTTTAAGTTGACATGTTTTCTTTTTTTATCTCTGTAGGAGGTACACCAGAGTATTCCAGCTAATTCCAGTCAGTCCATCCACGCTTTTTCTACCACCACCCTCAACGACATCATGAAATCCTTCTCTGACGTCAGCGTCATCAGAGTGGCTGGTGGATACCTGCTTATGGTGAGTCTCACATTTCAGACTCTCTTTTCATTGATTCAATGTTTTAAGTGGATTTCTCCTTTTTCCAGCTGGCCTACGCCTGCGTGACCATGCTGAGGTGGGATTGTTCAAAGTCTCAGGGAGCCGTTGGATTAGCCGGAGTGTTGCTGGTGGCCCTTTCGGTGGCGGCCGGATTGGGTCTCTGCTCCCTCCTCGGCCTCTCTTTCAATGCTGCAACCACACAGGTACAACTCAGAGGAAGCGTTATATGGCTAATATTCTTTTGATTTAAAGGCCAGATTTTGATCTTCAAATGCAGAATCTGACCTTTTGCTTTCCACTGATGTGTTTCCCATCCCAGGTGCTTCCCTTCCTTGCACTAGGGATTGGTGTGGATGACATGTTTCTGCTGGCTCACTCTTTCACAGAGAGTGGAGGCAACATTCCCTTCAAGGTACTTTTAAAACGCTTTTGTTTTATCTTCTAAGCTGCTCTCCTGCCCTCTAACTCTTATCTGTCTTTTCATGTTGTAAAAGGAGAGGACGGGAGACTGTTTGCGTCGCACCGGCACCAGCGTGGCTTTGACCTCCATCAACAACATGATCGCCTTCTTCATGGCTGCCCTTGTACCCATTCCTGCCTTGCGGGCTTTCTCGTTGCAGGTACGTTTCGTGCTCACACCCTTGCAACACGACAAGCACACAATCGCACACCATGAGCCCCCAGGCCTCTTTGAAAATGAAGGAGATAATTTAAAAGAGGTGACATTTATTCCGAAAAGTAAAGCCTTGCTTTGTTCCTAGTTTTATTGCCACTGCACCTACAGGGGCAACACTTTTTTTTTAAGAGTGTATTTCTTTGAAAGTGTGTTTGTGTGTAGTGGGGAAATTCAGAGCAAGGAGAGTGATGAACAGACTTAGAGAGACAGACAGAGAGAGAATGAGAAGGAGGGAGGAGTGGATCAGTATATCACTGGCCTGTCACGGCGGTTTTCTCTGATCTGTGACTAACGCTGGGTGGTCTGACACAAGCACACGCATAAACACACATGTGTGCGCCGAAAAGCACAAAGTACCACGTCAGTTTCGGGTGCTAAGGTGAGTGGGGGAGGACAGTGGAGGTACCGGTGAAAAGTGCTCGAACAATATCCGAGCTCTCTTAGTATTCCATGCTGTTGATTTAGAGCGAGGCTTTTCTTTACTTACTGGGCTGTGGTCCCAGACCCTAAAGAAAGTCCAGACTTTCCCCATCAGAGGTTGGAGGTTGGCTGTAACCTTACATACTCAAGTCTCATTCTCTTCTCATTTTCCCTGATTTTCTTTCCCCAGGCAGCCATTGTGGTTGTGTTCAACTTTGCCATGGTGCTGCTTATATTCCCCGCAATCCTAAGTTTGGACCTCCACCGGCGCGAGGACAAGCGCTTGGATATCCTCTGCTGCCTGTACAGCCCCTGCTCCGATCGCGTCATCCACCTAGCGCCTCAAGAGTTGTCCGATTCCGGGGAGCAGCCTTACGCCGCCACGACGGGCACGGCGCACCAGTACGCAGCGGGGTCCACGATCACCACCAGCACCCAGATCACCACAACGGTGCAAGCTTTTACTCAGTGTGACGCAGCCGGCCAGCATATCGTTACAATCTTACCGCCTACCTCGCAAATCTCCACCAGCCCTACGTCCATCATCGTCTGCCCCAGCTCACAGGCTCAAGGTATGAAAATAAACATTTTACCTCGTTAATAGTAGAGCTGCCATGATTAGTCGACTAATCGACTATTTAAATAGTCAACGATTAATTTAAGTGTTAATTAGTCATTACTTTATATTATATGGAGTCAGAGTGTAGTAAAGTTGAAAGTTTTAATGGCATATGCTAGCTTTTGGACTATATTGGCATTTATTAAGGTTTTTTAGAGGTTTGCTAATATTTCAGCTACATGCTATCAGTAGCATGTAGCTGATAGTATTTTAGCCGGCTGTCAGATTCAGCGTTTTCAGCTATCAACTTCAGTGATTTTTGCTATCAATTTCAGCATCTTCATCCATCAGCACTAGGATTTTCAGCAGCCAAATTCAGCTTAAAGCATTCACACTTGAATTACAACAGGCAATGCTATATATCTAGTTTTTAGTTTGTTTAAAGCTAATGATAGTTAAGATGTGTGCTTTACATCTAGTTTTACATGACCCGATTAGTTGACTAATTGGAAGAAATAATCTGTGATTAGTCGACTAATAAAATAATCGTTTGTGGCAGCACTAGTTAATAGTATAAATTATAATTCTCTTTTACTCCTTTTAGCCATATCTCCATCCCCGTCCACCACCTCTGTACCAGATCCCTACGGCTCCCAACTCTTCACTCCAACCTCTAGCTCCACTCGAGACCTCTTAGCCCAGGTGGAAGACTCTAAATCAGGGAAGAGGTGTGTCCCCTTCCCTTTCCTGCATTGGAACCTCTCCAGTTTTGCCAGGGACAAGTATGCCCCCCTGCTCCTCCAGCCAAAGAGCAAAGCCATCGTGGTTGTTTTCTTCCTGGGACTCCTGGGCCTCAGCCTGTACGGGACCACCATGGTGCACGACGGCCTTTACCTGACCGACATCGTGCCACGCGACACCAAGGAGTACGATTTCATTGAAGCCCAGTTCAAGTATTTCTCCTTCTACAACATGTACTTGGTAACCATGGATGGATTCGATTACGCCCGATCTCAGAGGCTCCTCATTCAGTTACACAACGCCTTCAACTCTGTACGAAATGTGGTCAGAGACAACGACAACAAACTACCCCGCATGTGGCTGCACTACTTCCAAGACTGGCTCAAAGGTAACCGAGACGTTAAGGCGCATGCTGAATAATACCTCAGGTTAGAAGTCTGTACGCTCTTCAGACTTGATCCCTTAATGATGATGGAAAAGGGTTAGCGGGACACAGCTAGTTTGTTCAGGTGCGATCCTTGCTTAGCATAGAAGTGAGCAGCGGGTGTTAAGGGTGAGTGAAAGTTCAGTTGCTCTGTTTTACCCCCCTCCACCTAAGCCTGAGGGGGTGGCATAGTAGATGTCATAGGTTATCTTTCTGTGTGTGTGTGTGTGTGTCCTGAGGTTAGAATGTGTCAACAGTCCAGCCAAGAGGAAGTAATTGCTAGCCGGAAACCAACAAAGAAGAGAATACATGCTTAAAATATTTTTTACCCTTGCTGGTCACATAGTCAGACAAGCAGGGACACTTAGAGTTATAAATGTTAAGGCTTAAATAAATAAGAAAATCTTTTTGTGACACCTAGGCCTTCAAGCTGCATTTGATGCTGACTGGCAGGCAGGCAGGATTACTGCTGACAACTATAGGAACGGCACAGAGGATGGAGCTTTGGCATACAAGCTTCTCATACAGACGGGCTCCAAGAAAGATCCTTTCAACTACAGCCAGGTATGTTTATGATTGTATAGATTCAGCTTTGAAAGTTTAAAATATCACAAAATCAATTTTGGTTCTTCTGCAGTTGACCTCCCGTCAGCTATTGGACGCAGATGGTTTGATCCCACCAGAGGTTTTTTACATTTACCTGACCGTATGGGTCAGCAACGATCCTCTGGGCTACGCCGCCTCTCAGGCCAACTTCTACCCTCACCCGAGGGAATGGATCCACGACAAGTACGACACCACAGGGGAAAATCTGCGCAGTAAGTGTTTCTACTGTTAAAAATGTTTTTTTCTTTTTATCAAAATAGTTAAACTTCTCATTCCTGTTTGTAGTTCCAGCTGCAGAACCCCTGGAGTTTGCTCAGTTCCCTTTTTACCTGAACGGCCTTCGCCAGGCCAGCGACTTTGTGGAAGCCATTGAGAGCGTGCGGGCCATTTGCGACGAGTTTAGTCGTAAAGGGGTGTTCAACTACCCTAACGGGTACCCCTTCCTGTTCTGGGAGCAGTACATTGGTCTCAGACACTGGTTCCTGCTGTCCATCAGCGTGGTGCTGGCCTGCACCTTCCTGGTTTGTGCGATTCTCCTGCTCAACCCCTGGACCGCCGGCCTCATCGTAAGTTCAGCTTGTCTTATTTGTCCCCTTGTTTACCCACTTTTCCTACATTTAGGTTATTGTGACATTTTTTTCTTACTCCTATCTCCACTTTCTGTTTTTTTTTTCACACTTTCAAGACCCATGAAATAGTTGTGTAAAATTGATTAATCGATTTGAATCGATTTATGGTTAATAAATCATTAAATGATTCATTAAAAAATATAGATCGATTTAGCACATAAGCTAAAGTCCGCTAGCTTGATGCTAAAGCTTAATAGAATTTCCCATAGGACGGCTAATGCTAACGCTAGTCGACCTAAACATATACTCCTGACTAAATTAATATCTTTATAAACTCACATGCAATAAGTTTCCAATTTCTTTTCAGGAAGATATTCATTAAACTAACCATTTGTGGTCTAAAACATCGTTTTTTTCCTCATACTATCTTCTTCTTCTGGAAAAAAGTGTAACGCAATAGCGCGATCGCCCCCTAGTGGCCAAACTGAAACGCCTCCAGGAGAAGCAGTACTGTCAACGATGTTAATAATCTGAACATTTTTGTTAGAGCTTCACCTTTGGAGAATCCATGTAACAATGTATGATATTAACAATCTCAATATTTCACTAATACATTTTACAGTA
Source organism: Oryzias melastigma (assembly GCF_002922805.2). NCBI lineage: Eukaryota > Metazoa > Chordata > Actinopteri > Beloniformes > Adrianichthyidae > Oryzias > Oryzias melastigma. Next base: position 10,448,431 of record NC_050528.1, read on the forward strand.
TCTTAACTGTATCGAATTAATATAAATGTGCAAACTCAAAATTGAATTGAATTGAAGAATAAAAAAAATCGAAAAAACATTTGAATCAAATCAATTCAGGCTCTTGTGAATCAAATCAAATTGTTTCTTTAAATTATAATCGATACCCAGCCCTACGATAAATGCTGTATTGGGGCCTCTTTGCTCTGTGAAGGGTCACTACATGCACAAGCACACGTACACACACACACACACACACACACACACATAGAGGAGCATTGTTATACAAATTCAGACTCGACCAGCTTTAGAAAAGAAGATGCAAAGGAGCAGGACAGGCTTTGCCTCGGTGAAGCCTCCATGTCCTGCTCCCTCACGGCCATTGTCTGAAGGAGAGGGAAAAAATATGAGAGCAGATCGGATCTGTTCAACACTCGGTTTGTCCGACCCATCCATCAGGGATGTTTGTGTGAGAACGACAGTGGGAAAGCACCCACAAACACACATTTTTCCAACTGAAAACCTGCAACACAACAAACTGCAACCGGTTCAGACCACCTGTATGTGGTTACGCAGCAACACCTTTTATCTTTTGAAATTTTATCGTCTTAAATATCAAAGTCCCTGCTGGGATCAAAAGCTCCCATTTTTTTTCTCTTTGTTTTCTAAGACAGGTTGTTCCTATTTCCAATTAGTGGTAACACCCAACTTTGAAGGTTAAAAACAATTAGAAACATTTTAATCAAGACATTTCCTCCCCCAAAAAATAAAGTTTTAGGGGAGAGATAAAATGTTTTGAGCATTTTCAGTCATTCCAGCTTACTCAGGGACATTGTGAAAAGGGGGAGGGAAAACCAAGAGGAGGTATTAGCCTGGAGGTCAGAAAGTCGATCCTCTAAAGTTAAGGATTGTGAGGCACGGTCACCGATTGTGTAGTCTGGGAAGACAATAGGACTCAAGTCCCCACAAATTACTTACTAACAGGGTTTTGCTGTTATCTTATCATACTTTTTTTTACTATGTTCTCCTTGTGTCCATTGCAGGTGTTTATCTTGGCCATGATGACAGTGGAACTGTTTGGGATGATGGGCCTGATCGGGATTAAGCTCAGTGCCATCCCTGTGGTAATCTTGATCAGCTCAGTTGGCATTGGAGTGGAGTTTACTGTTCACATCGCACTGGTAAGTCAATAGATTTATAATTAAGCAATTGTAAACATGGACCAACTGTTAGGAAAAAAAGCAAAAAGAGTCTAGATGGTTTTCATTTATGAGAATAAATGAAAAAAATGTGCTCAAACATCTACTTTGGCCTTCAACTCGAGGTTAAATCAAAGAGTAGTTTCGATTAAAAGAAAGGTAAAACATTTTATTATTTAGATCTTTCTTGGCGTTCTTCTCCATTCTGGTGAACCTCATCCCCAGCATCATTTACTTTCATCTGGGGAAGCCTAGTAACTTCTAATAAAAACCAAATGTATCAATTTGGAAGTTTGCCTCAGAGCAATTTTGTATTTTGGGTTCAACTCATTTGTCTTTCCCATGTTCCGCTTTATCGCAGGGCTTCCTGGCCGCGATTGGCGACAGGAACAAGCGCTCAGCTGTGGCGCTGGAGCACATGTTTGCCCCGGTGGTTGACGGCGCCATCTCCACTCTGCTGGGAGTTCTCATGCTGGCGGGGTCGGAGTTTGACTTCATCATGAGGTGAGACATCACGTCTGCTTGTGTGTGTGAGTGAATGTTTAACCCTTTAACATCTGAGGCGTCGCCGGTGACGCTTAAACACAAAATCGTTAGCATACTGTAGCTTTTCAATCATTAATACGATCAACATAATTCTAACAGATTCTAAAGGAGAAAAGCAGATACTCGCTGAAGATGCTGAAGCTTTTTGCTGAAAATGGTGACGCAATTTGATTGAATTGCTGAAGGCATTTGCTGAAAATGCAAAAGCTATTAGCAAAATGTTAATTTTGATAAAAGACTTGAAATTCCGTTAAAGTACTATGAAAGAGCGCTAAAGTTGACCTAAATTTAAAAAAAAAAAAATGTGTAGTAAAATTGCTTAAAATCTTTAATATACAAAAAAATTTCTAAAAATATTTAGTGTGTTGCTTTTATATGAGCTAAACTCCAAATTAGCCCAAAAAAACTTAGCAGATGCCAAATTAGCAAAAAACCTAGCTTGTTGTATAAATACTAGCTAAACTCCAAAGTCCTAAAATTCTTCAGTAAACTAAACTAGTCAAAATGTTAGCCTGTTGCTAAAATACAAGCTAAACTCTAATTAGTATAAAAACCTCAGTAGATAACAAATTAGCCTAAAAAGCTAGCATGTTGCTTAAATACTAGCTAAACATCAAAATAGCCTAACATTCCTTAGTAAACTAAATTAGTCAAAAATGTTAGCATGTTGCTAAAATACAAGCTAAACTGTAAATTAGCCTATAAAAACCTCAGTAGATAACAACTTAGCTAAAAACGTTAGCATGTTGCTAAAATATAACCTAAACTCTAAATTTGTCTATAAAAACCTTAGTAGATAACAACTTAGCTAAAAACGTTAGCATGTTGCTAAAATATAACCTAAACTCAAAATTTGCCTATAAAAACTTTAGTAGATAACAAATTAGCTTAAATTGTTAGCATGTTGTTAAAATAGAAGCTAAACTCTAAATGATCCTATAAAAACCTCAAAAGATAACAAATGAACCAAAAATGTTAAAAATATTTGGTTAACTCCGAATTTTTTGAAAATTACCATAAAAGATAGCTCATGAATATGTTTAAAAGCTTGTTGCTTATCTACTTAATTTTAAAATTTGAAGACTTTCTCGTTCATTTGCAATGGGGCATATTTTTCTCTATACCTAAAAAAGCAGTAATGTCAAAAGTTACAGTAAATCAAAGAACACAAACAATGAAGCTCCACTGATACGTTTCAAAGCTTTTGTCCTTTTGCACACGACAACAAAAGTTGCAGCCCCTAAATGCACAAAATGATGACCCGATTTAGACGTGCATCTGGTTGTGTCACTCCATAAACACACAGATCTCCAACCTGAGAGTGGAACAAACACGAGGAACATCAGGAGTGTGCAGCAGCTGCTTGTAAACATGGAAGTCTTCTGCTACCCACAGGGTGGTGTCTCTCTTTCTCTCTGTCAAGTTTTAAGCACACACACAAAGGAATCTGTAAAAATTCCTATCATCCCTTTGCCATATAAAAAGCTAAATTTGAACTGGTCAGGCAGTCAGGCCCACCAACAGCCAGGATTCACCCCCCTCTGCTCCTTTATGTTTTTGTGCGTGTCTGCAACCCATCCATGTGCGCTGCCATGTGTATGTTCCTGACCGCTGCTTCATGGCCAGAGTGGAAAAAAAAAGTCAAATAGTTCCATGTTTTTCAGCTTAAAGCGGTCTAGGCCCAAACCACAGCCTTGAGCTCACAGACTCGAGCAGGCCTCCGTGACATAAAAAAGCACAGAGTTTCTGCAGGGAGAGAAACAGAAGCAGAGCAAGGAGGGGAGATGTTCAGAAGGTGGCTGCCATGCAGAATCTTTGTGGGTGGTTCAGAATTGGATTGAAAATTAATAATGAGAAGTTTCAAAATCCAAATTTCGGCCAGTCGGTTCTCACTTTTGCGAAAACATGGATTTCAGAAGATGGGTTGAGATGGAGGGTCGAGTCTCTGTTGGAGGTCTTGTTTAGCCATAACTCTCGCTGTGGTTGAGTAAATAGGGTGAGTCGAAGCTGGCTAGCAAGGGAGCAGCATAAATACTCTGCTGTAAACATCTCCTGGCCTTGTAATGCACTGAATAAACAGCATTCAACGCAGCTCAGAGAGCTCTCACACACACATAAATGTCCGTGCTCATACCCACAGATACACACGTACAGCAAGAAATGCACATACATTTATATACAGTATATATATGCAGGCATGTAAACACTTACAGACACGTATACACACACGACTCCCCAGGCCTGACAACGACTGGAAAAGTTTAAAGTTTAAATAAACACAAGAATTCTTGTCAGGGAGATGCTGTCGGAGGTCCCACCGTAGAGTCTGTCTTCCACACTCTTATTTCCGTCACTTTAGAAAGAAATTCAGAGGTAGTTTCTGGAGTAGAAAAGGTTCAAATCTACTAATATACATACTAATACACACTCAATACTAGTATATGTTCACAGTTGGAGGAGGCTTGGTGCAAATCTTTCTTAAGGATTTTTCTTTAACAACTCTATTCTGATACATGAAAGATTTGGGCCCAATCGGAGTTCTTCCCTTCTCCCTTCCCCTTCATTTGGCCCTCCAAATGGAGGGCTATGAAAAAATAGCGTCTCATAATTTAGACGTCACTTTCATTGGATGACGTCACCAAAAATTGCCAGTCTGCTAGCGTTAGCGCGGAGCTTTCAGAGGTTTAATATACAGAACAACAGCAGTTTTATATCTTTAAAACGGTCATTCTACAACAAAAAGTCCATCCATCCATCCATCTTCTTGACCGCTTCTTCCCTTTCGGGGTCGCGGGGTGCCGGAGCCTATCCCGGCTACTGAAGGGCGAAGGCGGGGTACACCCTGGACAGGTTGCCAGTCCGTCGCAGGGCCTCAATCACACACACATCCACTCTCACATTCACACCTAGGGACAATTTAGAGTCACCAATTAACCTATGAAGCATGTTTTTGGACGGTGGGAGGAAGCCGGAGTCCCCGGTGAAAACCCACGCATGCACGGGGAGAACATGCAAACTCCACACAGAAAGGTCCCAGCCGGGATTCGAACCGGGGCCTTCTCGCTGTGAGGCAAGAGCGCTAACCACTTGCGCCACCGTGCAGCCCACAACAAAAAGTCATTACTTACATTTAAATGTAAACATCTGTGCTTCAGAGTGAATCCACACTTTAAAATGTTCATCAACTACTGTTTTTTTTAGGGCAATTTGGAATTTAGCTTTTATTTTAGAAACATGCTAGCTGTTTTTTTTGGCTAATTCACACAAAATGCTAAAATATTAGCAAAATTAGAAATGTTTCCAGTTTTTTAGGCTAATTCAAAGTTTAGCTAATATTTTAGTATTATTCTAGCTGTTTTGGCAGAATTAGATTTTTTTGCAGTTTTTTTTAGGATTATTTTGAGTTTAGTTAATATTTCAGCACTATGCTAGCTGTTTAGGCTAATTTAGACGTTTTCCGAGTTATTTAGGTTAATTTGGACTTTAGATAATATTTTAACAATGTGCTAGCTGTTTTGGCAAAATTAAACACTTTTCCAGTTTTTTGTGGCTAATTTGGCATTTAGGTAGTATATTTTAGCAAGCTTTCGGCTTCCGCATTTTCAGCTAACAGCTTCAGCATTTTTAGCTAGCTATCAGTTTCCGCATCCTCAGCAGCCACATTCAGCTTACAGCATTCACACTAGCATTATCACAGGTTATCTCATTAATCTATTTGTCTTTATTTTTAGTTAGCATATAGTTTAAACACTTCAAGTTTAAAGCTAATGATGGTAAAGATGTGCGTTTTACATCCAGTTTACGAATTGAATCGATTAATCAAAAAATAATCTGTGATTATTTGACTATTAAATTAACCGTTTATGGCAGCCCTACCATACATCAATACTAAATTTGAGTCCCTAATTGGTCAAAGTGTAACTAGTTAAATTTTTGATGTTGCGGCACAGACTTAAAAACTTGCATAGTGACGCATGAACACAAGAATTTTTTAATACGGAAGCAAAAATTTGTATATACGTACATTTTCATAGATTTTTCATTGAAAGTGGTTGCTTGAGCGGCTGTCTTTGAGTCCGGTTTGAACGTAGCATAAGAGGCGAAGATTACCTAAACCACATGAGCTCAGAACTTTTCCCTAAAGAGACTTTTGACAATAGCTATAGCCATTTTTTCTTGTCCTTGCAGATGTTAACATCATCCTTCTCTTCCTTCCTCTTTTTTTTACCTCCTTAAGTCAGGGTGTTGGTTTGCATGACACTGTCTCTCACTTTCTGCTTTCTGTTAGTGTTTAAGTGGCGTCCTCTCTAATTTTCTTGAGCTCTTTCTTGTGGCCTGCCTCCGCCCCTGGCCTCCTCAGAACTCCAACAAGATCTCTGCACCACCACCACCCCCTGAAGAAAAAAAAACACACACATTTAAATATGAGTGAGAGAAAGTCTTTCAGCAGCAGCAGCAGCACTGGAGGCACCTAAACATGTTTTACTTGGTCTGATTGGCTCCGCCCCCCTGCCTTTGATACACAAACACTGGGCTTTCCCTGACTTCTTCCCCTGAGCTTCTCTGGTCTTGTGTGCCAACTATGTGTGTGATCTCTAAACCATGCACTTTTGTGGTTGCACAAAAAGAAAAACAGGAGAGATTTGATTAATAAAGGGATAATCATTGTCAAATGTTTCATACTTTTTTGCGTAGCTCACATTGGAACCGTTTAGAATGTAAACACGTGAAAGAAAAAACAAGGTCAAATGAATGGTTCAGTGAACGCGTTTCAAGGTTCTCTCTAATTTAGTGTCTGTGGATTCTCAGTCATCTGGCGAGGTCAGGTTATCTCAGGATTCTGGTTTTCAAGAGAACTGGATTTCGAAAAAACACTTTTAACATGTTTTTGTGGCATTTTTCTGATGATGAAGGACATGTGTAAAGAAAATGAAGCTTTTCTAAGTTCTTCTTTAGTCACATCTTTGTGAATCAGGAGACAAAAATAAGGGTATTTGAAAATGATTGTATTTGTGATGTAGTAAATACGCTGGGCGGAGCCACAAGGACCCACTTGTAGATCCATGTACATCTTTGTTTTCCTTGTCTGAGCTGGCATCTGGCTCCAAACTGTACAGCTGGAGAGCTCTGATTCTGCTCACCAGTTTTGTTGTTAGGTTGGGGTTGTGAGGGGCTGTAAGCTAGCAGGATATCCTATAAATAGATGGACGATGGGGAAGGGGGCGGGCTAACTCCACACCTGCACCACAACTCCGAGGTGAATTTCTGATGAACTACTGCCGCTCTGCAGAAACTATGTCCTAGAAAGATACTTTAGTTTTTTTAAATGTTGACTAAAAACAACACAATCTTGATTAAAAGAGCACTGGAAATGCGTTTAAAATAGATCAAAAATGTTCTGTGATTTTAAAGATTTTTTTTCTTACAGAAATTTGGTCCTGTAGTGTATTAATATTGTTCCAATCACACTCTATCCACCATTGGTGAATCTTATTCTGGTTATAGAGTAAATAATTTGCTTCCTTTGCTTTTGTTTTTTACCAACACAATTTTTAATTGATGTTTTCTCTTCATCCTCCAGATATTTTTTTGCTGTTTTGGCCATCCTGACTGTTCTGGGGATGCTGAATGGCCTGGTTCTCCTCCCGGTGCTCCTCTCCATGATGGGGCCTCCAGCTGAAGTCACCCCCGTTGACAACGCCAGCTGCCTGCCAGCCCCTTCCCCCGAGCCCCCGCTGCCTCCACCGATGACCCATCACGGCTACTACACAGGCCACCACAACTCACGGTCAGCTCGTCAGCAAGCGTTTTCCGAGTCGTCGGACTCCGAGTACTATTCTGAGATAACCACCACCTCTGGAATTGGAGAGGACGACTACAAGTACTGCGATCGCAGCACTTGTACGACATCCCACCCCGGCAGCCCACCCTCAACCTCTCACATCCTGCTGGAAGCCAGCAAGAACCCCAGCTTTCCTAAACTCACGGTGAGCTGCGCGCAAATATTCAGTCGACTCTCTAAAACACGTGTCAAAGTCAAGGCCCGGGGGCCGGATCCGGCCCTCCGGGTAATTTTATATTTTTTGGTTTTTAATGGCCCGATGTTATCTCATTTCTAACTTGCATAATTTCAACAAAAATATTTTTATGGAGGGTAAAATATTGAAAGTTATCCAAGGCTTTAGTTGATTTATTCTAGAATAATATTCCTGCTTGTTTTTATTCATAATTACGTTAAAAAGTTACGGTTTTAAGGTTTTAAAAATTGTCATTGTGCTAGCTTTTGGGATTAGTTTGGCATTTACGAAGATTTTTTAAGAGTTTAGCTAATATTTCACCTACATGCTAGCAATTTTGGCTTATTTAGGCTTTTATTTTAGTTTTTGAGGCTGTTTTGGAGTTTTGTTTATATTTCAGCTACATACTAGCTGTTTTTGCTAATTTAGTTTTTTTCAGCTTTATTTTGAAGTTTAGCTATTTTTTTCAGCTACATGCTAGCCGTTTTGGCTATTGACGTTTTTTAGTCTAATTTGGCATTTAGCTAATATTTTAGCTGGCTATTAGCTTTTGAGTTTTCAGCTATTAGCTTCAGTGATTTCAGCTATCATCTTCAGCGGCCAAATTCAGCTTACAGCATTCACACTAGCATTATCACAGGTAATACTATATATCTAGTTAACAATTATGTTAAAAAAGTTATGGTTTTAGGTTTTTAAAAATTTAGTTTTAGAGTGTTCAATAAATGTTTATCCTGTTCGGCCCGTGTTTTGTGTGTTTTGGCCCCATGTGCGATTGAATTTGACACCCCTGCTCTAAAAAAATGTTTTTGTTTTTTTTCTGGATTTAACGAGAAATCTTTGTTTTTGACGTAGGTGGTGAAGCCGTTCAAAGAAGCCCCCACTGGTGGAAGAATCGAGCCAATCTGTGAACCCTTGAACAATCCCCAGCCTCTCGGCTCTCAGTTTACATGCTGGGACGGCAGCAAGCGGAACAACCAGCAGAGACTGCAGGCTCAGCAGCACTCGCCCAGCGAAAGAGCCCCGTTTGCAGGGAGAACTTGTCAAAGTGGCCCCAGGCTGCAGAGCAGCAGAGGGCCTCAGCCAAACAGGACTAAAGGGCCACCAAGCCATAGCAACTCTGCCCTGCCGGCATCGCAGGGCTCCACCGGGGGGCCCGTTACTATGGTTACGGCCACCGCCTCCGTGACGGTGGCTGTGCATCCGACTTTGCCAGGAGCGGCATACCAGGGCTACATGCACGAAGGTTTTGACACGGACAATGAGTCGGACTTTTTCGAGGCGACTAAAAGGACTTGTGACAAAACAAACTTTTCTTCGTGTAAGAGAGACTCTGTAGAGCTCCAGGACTTGGAAGCTACACAGGGCCAGTCAGAGCATCAACTCTGCAAGACACAAGGTAAGCCGAGTTTGGCTCTTCCCATATCATACACATCACATCAAACGAGCCGTTTTGGAATATTAATCTCTGTGTTTCGTTTCTGGCGCAGGTGGACTGAGGATCCAGGCATCCAAAGATTGCTAGACCCTCTCTCACGCCACGCCCTTCTCACTTCAATTATCTGCGTCTCACCTCGACGTTACATCAAGTCCTCCCCTCTCAAATGTATGTTGACTGCACATAAACCGGAGAGGATTCCCGACAAGGACACGAAAACTGAGTTGTTGTAAGAATTAAATAAATCTATGAGTATATATTTTAATACTAAAAAAAAAGAGGGAAGCTATTTAAAAGAGTACTGTATAACTTTGGTATACTCTTGTTTAAAATTTCAGATGTAAAATATTATTTTCACGTGGAGGGGGTGGAGTTTTGTTTTTCCTCCTCTCACACTGTATAGAATAAGAAATGAGCTATATGTTTTCACAGAAGATGTTATTAAGGTATTAGGATATTGAAAATACATGGTCAGTGTTTGATTTGTATTTGTTATGTTCTGTTTTGCTGCTACACTTCAAAAATGATTTTAAGCAATTTGCCCGAAAACGTGCAGTACCTCTCCCTCCCTCCATCCGGTCGCAGTTTTTACACTGTGAATTACTTGGCAGTCTTTGTCGGACGAGTACACTTCAGTGTTCACTGTAAGCAAAAAAAGAGAATTTACACAACAGATTTTGTTTTCATAACCACCGTGCCTTCACGCTTTTCCCTTCTCATAGCAGATAGAGCTCAGTATTATGTATTTAGATTATAAATGTGTGTTTGTCTCATCGAGGGATTGAATGTTTGCGAAGGGGCATAATTTGACGATATTTTGTCAATTGTCACCACCTGCCTGATACGATTGTGATCCCTCAGCCATCATTTTGGTATAACTAGCTCAGATTGACTATGATATTTGATTTCCTCCAGCTGTTTTTGTCATTTTATTTTTTTTTTCTTCGTGTCACTTTTAGATTACAAAAAAAGTGTTGCTCCCCCTCTTGGAATTCTTTAAAAGGGAAATATATAAAGCAAAGGGATTTTTTTTTTCAAATTGTAGATTATATTTACATTTTCTTTCTTTACTGGCTGATTTAGGGCTGTTTGTTTGAATCTGTGCAATTGTTAAACTGTGTGAAGTGGTTCAGTCTTCCTCACGCCTTAAGTGACTGTGCATATATATATATATATATATATATATTATATATTATATGTATATATATGTATTATATATATATATATATATATATATATATATATGTATTTTATATATATATGTATATTATATATATATATATATGTATATATAAAACATATATATATTATACATATATATATATTATATATTATATGTATATATATGTATTTTATATATATATATAAAACATATATATATATATAATATATACATATATATATGTGTGTGTGTATATATAAATTGTTTAAAGTGGCAGCTTATCTTTTTCTGATTAAAAAAAGCGGCACAGTATTTCCAGTCTAACAGCAGTAAGCCAGCGGAGGTGACTTTAGATACAGAGGTATCTGGGCAGGGAGGGGTCTATAAAAGGGGGGGTCCGCCTGTTTGTAGTTTAATTCACAAGAACTGTTAATGTCCTGCCATATAAATTATTTATATTAAAAAAATTTATTTTTGTAGTTTGTACAGATGTTAGTTTTTAGACTGAAGTTCTATTTTTAAAGAGTAAATATATATTATATATATAAATATATAAATATCTATTTGTTCTGTTTATTGTTTTGGGTTTTAGGATGCGGTTTTGGGGGGGCGACACATTAGATCAGAGGCCTTTGTATGTGTGTGTGGTTGTGTGTGTTGGTGTGTGTGCTTGTGTGTGTTTGTGGAGAAAAGAGGGCATTTGGAGGTTCATGAAGGAGAAGGTGGAGTGCATTGATGTGTCACTGTTACACCTTGTGTTTCTTTCTGTTGCCTCTCGGCCTTCCCCTCGTTCATTTTTATTTTTTAAGATGTTGTTGATTTTGTCTGAAACACTGTGACTTCTGAAAACTATGCTCAGTAAAACCCATGAGTGACCATTATGTTTCCTCACCTGCTATAGAAGATTAACTAACAAAATAAATTGAAAGAAAAGGTGTTTACCTGGTCCTTGCCTGTCTTTCTTTGCTTGAGTCACATTACATTAATTTTACTTACATTAATGTAAAATTACTCCTGTTGTTTGGTAAACAAACATACTAAATGTGCTCTCAAAACTCACAAATAACCATTAAAAATATTAATTTATTTTATTTTTGTTTTAATTATTTTAATCAAATGTTTTTATTTATTTGCTTCAAAAAATTGGCATTTCAACCCAGCAATAAAGCGCTTTTTTTGGTTTATCATTATTTGGTTATTTTTTAAGCCAGAAAGAAACCAAAAATAACTAATATATTAGTATATATTGGACCAATACTCAAAATTAGTTAGTAGATAACATAGAAGAAAATCATTTTTTGAGTTGAGAAGTTTTTATCAAGGATGAAGAGAAGCAAAATGTTGAATAAATTGCCATAAATAACTCGAAAAGGGCTGGAAATGAAAAATGAAAAATACAATAAATTATAAATGTAAGTTTGTTTTGATGGATTTTAGAGAAATCATAACAAAATTATATGGTAGGTGAGTCATATTTGTACTATTTTGAAAGGAAATTCCAGTTTTTCCAGGATGTGTTCGATCTTTCCATTGTTCCAAACTTACACTATAAGTAATAGGGTTATGAACATGCTTTTATGCAATTAAAAGACAGTGATGTCAGCTCTCAAACTCACCTGCATAAGAAAACTTATCTGGCAGAATCTGAGACATTTCTCGTCATTCAGCATGCTGCATTGTCCCATCTGTAAGTGTAAGTTGAGACTCTTGTTGTACAAGTTGAAATACAAAAGTAAAAACTGTTTGCAGGAAAAATCCTGGCGTTATCTTGAGTTGACGTCAGAGGGCCTCTGTGTCTGTGGCATGTTTTGCAACGGTGTTTGGGTTCAAACTCATGTCTTAGAAAGATGCCATGCTGTTAAGGTGAAGCTCCTTTCTTTGGAGTTCTGCGGTTGCTTGATCAGGGCATTTGGGGCTTCACGGGCGCAGTGTGGTGTGTTTGGGTGGCCCACTTGTAGTCCTGATCTGCGTCTTTTTGAGACTGTCTGATGCATCATGGGAAAAAGAAGACGATGACAATGACTGGTGATAACTAGAAACCTATCTCTTAAAAATCTTTCTCTTATAAAGCAGCATTTTAATATTAAAACTATATTAAAATGTTATTTTAATATAGTTTTTTTTTACTTTTTTATAACTAACTATTACTGGCATTAAATACTAGATTTGTTTAGAGCATTTTATCTTCAAATTATTCTGAAAATAATGTATATAAAAAGAAGTAACAACAATTAGGTGTGTATGTTTTTGAAAATATAATTATCAGTGCACAATATTGCATTTTTAGACCAACAAATTTCTTAAATTTTTAAGTTGTTTTGAAGGTTTTCTTCCTATTGAAAAAGAATAAACTGGGTTACTAAACTGCCTGTATACAGTATTAAGTCATTGCTGCTTGAATAATTATTGTCTAAAATTCTGCATCTGTGCACACACAAACATACATTACAATTGTGCACTGTTTTAGGCTACACATTAAAGTCTATTCGCTAAACTCACAGAGAGCATTAACTCAGAACTCTAAAACTAACTAAAATACACAATCAGGCTGTGCAAGTATGTAGTAAATGTAGTAAGCTTTAAGATTTTGGACCTCACAAACAGAGTAAAACCCCCTTTTTTATTTTTTTCCTGGTACACTTAAACGTAAGCACAGGCCCACCTGTGTAGATGAAAGGTAGATGCTGTAAATTCCTTTGCTCGCCACACAACAGCCTTTCGTTTGTGGGGTATGTCTCAATCTGATATCTCATTCTTTTGAAGTTGCAGATCTTAACCCAGCAGTTGACTCGCACTACAACAGTTTAGGCATTATGCTTTATGGTGATTTGGTTTGTCTCATATATTTATTCTATTCGTTGTTAGTGTTCGGTGATCCTTATGGTTATTTTAAAGAGCGTATTGCATCCCTATGAGCTATATTGACACTTTTGAGGCCATAGACAGAGATACAGGTTGTGTTACATCAATAAATTCAGAGGGATAATCAATTAATGTTTCTACTTTTACATTTTTAAATACACTCATTAAAGTCCACCTATGAGAATTTTCTTTTATTAAAAAAAACCCTTCCCTGTAGTGTTTTAATTATGATTATGAAGTTGTTAACCAAAATCCCACAACCTAAATGTCTTAAAAAGACATTTCTCATGTTGATCTGAAGCCTCTGTTTCCAAAATCTCCTCTGAGGGGGCGTGGCTTTTGGAGCTGAGCTGAATAGCCCCGCCCCTGATCCCTCCTGTCTGATTATGATAGCTCTGTGTCTCGCTAGCGTAAATCTTCACCCCTATGTCAATGTCAAGCAACATTGGTAATGTCCAGCGTAATCGTTTTGAGCCGGATGTCAGCTCAGACGAGGAAGCGAAGATCTTCATGGACTGAATCTTGTTGGTATTTTTTGCAGCCGTGCTACCATAAGTATTGTATGAAAATTATACAAAGAAATCCAGTGACACTGATTTGACCACAGAAATGTGAACGGCGGCTCATTTGACTGCAGTCAATGGGAAGATGTCATCTACTCTTTTCCAGCACCTGAATTAGACACACTGACAGATTTAAAAGAAGAAATACTCAGAAATCCAAAAACGAAATTATTTCATATTGCATTTGTTCTCTTTCATTAGAAATATGCCACAAATACATGTTAAAAACTAAAAAAAAAACAACAGGATTTTCTTCAGACGGGGACTTTAGGATCCATTTTCTTTCGCATTTTAAAGAATACGATAGTCTTATTTATTGTGCACATTTACTTCCTGTTCCGTTAAATTGTCCTGTTCTACTCAGATCTACTCAGCAGTTTTTGTGTTGCATTTTTATAGTTATTGTTTCTACACCTGTTTGTTCTTCATTTGATGAAGTTTGGATCTATTTCCAAACCTTGTCTTAACTGATTTTTAAAGTTGCTTTTTGTTGCCATTCAATATAAAAATTGCATTTTTATATATATATATATATATATATATTCTGTTTGGCTCCTTATCTCTCATCTTTTGGCTCTCCAAGTTCTACTCAGGTTCTCTACACAGCAGTATGACACTTACACTGAAGACAGACAGTTATCATAAAATTAAACTTAAATCGAACCACAAAGAATTCTACAACATTTTAAAACTGTTTGTTTGCTTACTATGCAAACAAAATGTAATAAAAAGTGATAATTATAGATGTGTTTTTCCACATTATCTTCACTTTAGATATAGGGAAAACAAACAAAAAACACACAAATACTTATGTATAGAGCTTTACTACCTTCCTTGAAGACCCAAAGCGCTTTACAGTCACAGTCCCATTAACATCTGAACAAAAACATTTTACATTTCACCACAATTTCATAAAATAATGTGACAATAAAGGCAGAAAATGTAAAAATGCTTCAAGAAGACCAAACAAATAACAGAATATGTTGCTAAAAATGCTGTAAGGAAACATCTTTACAATGCCTGGTCATCCTTGAGTTGTTTTTTTTTTTTTAGGTGTGAATTCACTTGTGTGGGCTCAGACAGTCCACACTTCCTGACCTGTGAAGGTAAGACCAACAAAGGAAAGGAGAACAAAACCCAAGAACAGAAGGCTGAAATCCCGATCATGTTGTGCTGCTGTGTGTGCACATGTATGCTCTGCTTGGGTGGCCAAAGGATGGGCGCTATTGTTGCTGGGATAAATAGTGCTGATTAGTTTGGAGAAAAAAGTGTCTGAAACATGAACCGGCACGCGTTCCTTTGGGAACTGGGTGTTGCAGTTTTTATATTTTCGACATCTTGTGGAAAAGTTTGACTAAAAAATAAGAATTACTGTAGATGAAGAGAGAAAGCAGCCTCAGCTCACAGTTAAATATAATAAAAATATGCGAATTATGAACGTTGCAGAAGGAATTCTTAGAAGCTTCAGTCAGTTGCTGCTGAACTAAAATTATATTATGCTAAGCAAAAGCCTGACATCATTGTGAAAAAAATTGGGATACACCCTGAACATGTCACCACACTCACCACTGAGCCCAACAAAAACACACACACAGGCAATTATGCTCAACACAACATGGATAGTCTGTACTTTAGAGTATGACAGGATGGAGTGTCCAGAGAAAATGAAAAATGTATAATAGTAAGTCAAAAAGTGAAAAATTAAAATTTATGTCTGTTATGACTGATAAAAACTCAAGTGAACATTCTGTTTGACTCAAAAAAGTTTGTGTACTTTTAATTATTCATAATGTTAATAAGGGATGCTGGTAACAGAAAAAAGGGTTGTGAAATGACGTTTAACAATGGTTATGCTCTTAGAAATTGTGTCAAAAACACCATCTCATTTCATGTATTAAAAACCTAAATTAACACAGTATTATGAAGCCAAAATGCATTTTAAATAATGTGTAATGTCCTTTAAAAATGTTTGTGTGTTCAATCATTATGAGAGTGTTTACAGCCACAATAATGTAAAAATGTACAATATATACACTGTATTAACAAATGTATTGGCTGACCAATCCAAATGATGAGAATCAGGTGTTCTAATCACTTGACCTGGTAACAGGTGTATCAAATCCAGCACTCAGGTATGCAAACATTTGTGAAAGAATGTTCTGCTCTCAGGAGCTCAGTGAATTCATAGGATGAATCCAGTCATGAAATGTCCTCAATGTTCCCCCAGTCAATTAACGACTCTATTAGAACAAAATGGAAGAGTTTGGGAACAACAGGAACTCAGAAACCAAGGGGTTGACCACATAGGGGCGGGGTCAGCGGGTGCTGAAGTTCAAAGAGGTCGCCGACTTCCTACACAGTCAATTGCTGTTTAGCTCCAACCTTCATGCGACCTTCAGATTAGCCAATGTCCAGTACGCAGAGAGCATGGTCGGTCGAGCAGCCATCAGTAAATAAATTGGAGCCAGGAATCGGTAAAAAAATTAACTAATTAATCGCAAACTAGAAAAAATTAATCACGATTAATCGCAATTATTTCTAGTCTCAGTATTTGCCAAACACTTACTGTCTGCGAATAATCACAATATAAAATCAGACATGAAACTCTAGATTTAGAACATTTGTTTTTGCTGTCAACCGATTACAAAAAAATTGGATTAATCGCACTTTTGTGTTAGGATTACTCACAATTAATCACAATGTTTTACCAGGTAAAATTTATTTGTACAATATGGCACCGGACCATGGATCAAGTAATCTGCTTTTTGTGAAAAAAAACACAAAAATAGCAAGAATAAAGCACTGAAAACGATTGAATATGTATTTCTTTTATACTTGACCAGGGGATAAGCGTGATAATACCAAACGAAATGTTTTAACGCACGCCGTGGAAGCCTGAACCGCCGAGTTAAAGTGAAGAACTCTTTCTTTGATTAATTTGCTTTAATACATATTAATGCGTTAATTATTTTTTTTGATTTGGGTCCATTAACTCGTTAACGTTCACAGCCCTAAAATAAATACTTCAAAAAAATTAAACCATTGATGGACATTTATGGACATTCACTGCTTGATTGATGAAAGTCAAAGGTATTAGACATTTCTGATGCGTCACAAACCAGTTCTGACGTCTTTTTTCTTCAGAAATGCACATTTACTGACTTTTGTGCTCACCCTCTATGCAATGTGATTACTCTAACACTACAGCCAACCCAGGCTTTCCTTTTTTCTTTTGTATTCTTTGAGCTTCATGAGCTCCGACTTCACATTCTTCCTCCATCTGACTCTTTCTAATCATCTCTTGCAGAAACAGAGGAAGTAGAGATCAATATTTACTCAGACGTCTTCTCAGCATTACAAATATGTTTGTAATCTATGCCCTGTCTCCCCGTGTGCATGTGTGTGAAGAGACATTGAGAGTGTGGTATACCTTGGCCATGACTGAGCCTGTCGTGTGGAGAAGGAGGGATATGAAGTTCCAGGCAATCATGCAGACAGGCGGGAGGGCCCATATAGTGTAAACATGTTTTAAATAAACAGGAACCAGCATAATGCCCTTTTAATTGATTCATTCTGTGCTTTGCTGTTTACAGAAGGGCTAAATATGAGCCTCGTAAGCCAGAGGCCTTGTGTTTATAAGTGTCTTGTTTTGTTCAAACAGTTTGAGCTCCAGACGTAGCTGTAGATTCGTTGTGATGTGTTGTGTACAACTTACCGACGTTTCTTTTTCTTCATATTCGGACCTCCGTTTGTTTTCTGCATCTCTGCTCCGTCCTTTTTGAAGGAGCAGCTTTTCCACAGTGCCCCCACTGTCTGCAGGAGGTGTGTGCGTGTCGGTGGTTGTGTGACTGAAATCGCCGCCATGGTGTAATGATATAGTAGCATGGCATTGAGGGGTACTCTAAAGGGAGAGTGGGAGTTGGTAATTAAACATATGCAGACACAGACACTTACATGAGGGTGAGACTCTCTCCAGCACACACACACACACAGAGTGAAACATACAGAGAGTGAAAGAAAAGAAGCAGAACTAAACACATTCAAGTGGGGTAGTAAAAGCTAATGAAGGCTCAGTGCTAGGCTGGCACAGACAGCCATTTCATGTGGTGTGGAGGAGAGGAGGAAGAGGAGGAGGAGGAGGAGGAGGAGGACTGGGGCGAGCAGGAGCAAAAAGGCACAGCCAGAAAGTTTGGCAAACCAGATAAACTATAATTGGCACTAAGATGGTTTTTCAATACGAGTCTGCCAGAGCGTTATAGTTACAACGGAAAAGGCAAACAATAG